>NW_027206144.1:0-582500 GCF_024711535.1 Dipodomys merriami | reverse complement strand
TTATGTGTAAATCTTGGGGTTTCTGCCTTTAAAAAAAGCCTGTAACCACTGCTTGGGGCTCCCTGTCTGCTCGGGACAGAGAGTCCGTTTGCGCAAACGGACTTGTAGATGCTTGTTGCATCTACTGGTTTAGAGTCTTGGTCTCTGGGGCGCCCTCCCATAGATGAAAGTGTCCCAGGAGTCTGGGGTCTTTCATTTGGTGCGTTGGCCGGGAAGCTTGTGCCCCCAGACCCCGAATTCCAGGACCGGTAGGAGGTAAGATAGAGCTCTTGCGTTTCGCGTCTTCTGTGTTTGTTATCTCTGTTCTGCATTCTGTACTCTGTGATCCAAAGAAAAGTGCCTGTACAGGTCCTGTATTTTGCCTGTATTTGGGCCAGTGGGGGAGGCAGACGCAGACGTGCCCTGAGACCCCAGGCCCGACTCAGGCAGACGTGCCCTGAGACTTGGGGGGGAAGAGGGAATGTGGAAACTCTCTCTTCCTGGCCCTGCCTGGGAGTCCTACTCCTGGGTGACCTGGAGGAAGGAGGGAACGTGGAATCTCTCTCCTTCCCGGGGAGTTTAGCCATGGTCGGCCACTCCCATCTGAAGTTGCTTTTTCTGTTTGCAGTCCTTCGACTGCTGCGCAGCGCCTGTCTGGTTTCCTCTGTTTCTGTTTAGTGTTAATTGTCTCTGTTGTCTGTCTTGCTGTCCTTAAAGGGAAGGGGCAGCAACTAACAACCCCCTTAAATCTGACTTTAGATGACTGGAAAAAAGTTACAGCTCGAGCCCAGATTGTCAGGTTTTAGGAACTTGCTTGTTTGTCAATTATGAAATTGCCACTGACCACCTGCGAGTTGCCCCAGTTAGATCTCAGCCTTGGGCCTTGGCTCAGGGGGTCTGAGCGTGGGGGACAGGTGCTAGGGATTTTTCTTTTCCCTTGCCCCAAGATGACTGGGAATTCTCCTCTGCCTTGGAAGGCCCCTGGGTCAACGTCTGCAGGAATCTAAGAGAAAAATCCTCCAGAGGTGAGTAGGGGGGTTGAGTCCCCTAGTAAGTGAATGGTGGTGAGATGTCGCCCCATTCACTGAGACCTGATTTTGTCTTTGTGGCCTGTCGTTTGTCTTGTTAACTTTAGTGTGTGTGTTTGTTTTATGTTTTCTGGGGTAGGGAAGTTCTGGGTGAGTGTGGCAGGCTCACTCAGCAGACTCTGGATTCAGCTTGCTGAGTGGGAGCAGCACAGAATTCCGGTAGGGATAACCTGGGGCCCATTAGTCCCCAACTCAGCCTTTGGTTCTTGTCTAGTTCTGTTTTAAAATTGGTACCAGTTTTAAATGTGGATCCTTGGTTTTTGTGTTTATCTGTGTTTTGTTATTTATTTATTTAAACATCTGTGGGGGAATAAAAGTTCCAGCTGGGCTCGGTCACAGACCTGCTATGCCCACCCTCCCTGTGAGTCATGGAAGGTTACTGGGCTAGTTTGGTTCCCTTCAAGCCTCAGGCTGAGTTTTCTCCTTGTGCAGGCTGCCAGCAGTGAGGGTGTAAAAGGCTGTGTGCCTGGTTTGGACTTTTTCAGCTAGTCCTGACAATGTAACAAATTGTGAAGTGCTCTTGTCTAAAATTGGATTAAAAAATTCTGGCCAGTTTGGTTTTAGGTGACCCCCTCTCCAGCCCTCCTCCAACAGAAGGGATTCAAAAGACTAATTAGTGAATTGCCTTGCTAGATAAGCAAGCTCTGGGAAAATAAAGCCCAACAAAGGTACCCAGTTAAAAAAATACTATCATAAATTTTTGTTTAAAAACTTTAGAAGGTGTACATACAACTGATTTTGATTTTTGCGCACTTTAAGATCTGTGTGAATGTTTTGTGTGTGTCTGTGAACGTGTTCAAAGATAAAATTGTCAGCATGCTGTAACAATTGGGTGAATTTTAATTTAAAAATTCAGAAGGTTATGAGGTTTGGACATTACCAAAAATTTTTAAAAAAAATCTTTGCATTGTTTTAAATGGCTTTTTAAAGATTCTTTAACTTGCAAATTAGAAAATCTGGTATTTAAAAAACTAATGTTTTAAAATGCATAAGACTGTTTATACTGTAATCAAGTTATATGGCTTAACATAAATGCATTGGCTGTTTGGGATCTAGTTCCCTTGGCTAAAATTTGGGATAAATATTAAAAATTTAAATGTAAAGGTTAGTTTAACACTGTCAAAGATGGTACCTGTTCTGTCTGTCTAAAACTGATGATTTCATTCAAGAACCAAGAGAAGAGACAGGGGGAAAAACTAGAAGCCAACAGAAGACCTATCTTTAGGGGTGAGAGGTGAACAAGCACAAGTGCAGTTCAGCTGGTCATGCATGGTGGGACAGGTCCTGGGAGGAGTCCATGCATGGTGAAAGAGGGCAAGCTGGCAGTTCATCTAACCCTAAAGAGTCGGATTGGGTGTGTGCCCATTCCATAGAAGGGGCTGAGTGGCCCATCTTTGTTCTCTCTTTTCCCAGCAGATAGACACTGAAAACATGATGGTTAAAATGAGTGATGTGATGATCTGATTAGTATTGCTAAAACCTCCCCTTGGATGTGTTAACATTAAAATTAAAAAGGCCTTAAAAAGAGGGTTAAAAATTATTTGTATAATGTGACTTGTTTTTAATGTTTTACAATTAAGATATTTTTAAAAGTCATAAAGATGCTAAGTCTAGCTTTTTGGGTCAGTTATGATGATTGTTATTTGTGTGTCTGTTTTAAAACAAGAAGCCAAGAGGCAATGAGTGGCACTTGACCTCAAGATTTCAAGGGATCTTTTCAAAATGCAAATAAAAACTAAAGTATACAATATTAAAAAGAAGATTAATAGGAGACTAAAAAATAGGGAATGGATTTTTGGATATAAAGTTTAAAAGTAAAGTTGTTTTTAACATTGGCTTCAATGTGCATGGAGGAAAAAATTAGGATTACCAAAATAATTGCTATTCCAGTTTGGTCTTATAGGTTGTTTTTTTTTTTTTAAGTTTCCAGCAAGCCCAGAGCAAAGCACAGAGGATTCTTACAAGTTGTCAGATGTAACTTTGACTCTTAATAAGTTTCAGGTAAGAGCATGCTTAAAAGCTACTTATATGTTGACCACCTTGTTGCTTTTAATTGGAGTAAAATGGCCTTTTTAAAGACTCATTGATCTGCAAACTGGTTCAAAGCCAACTCGGGCACAAAAAGGTTCCTGTGAGACTGTCACCTCTATTCAGCCAGCAGAGTACTAGCCCCGGACTAAAGAGTCAGGGGACAGTACTCAAGCCCCAAGCTTGAGACTCACAGTGGCAGAGTACTAGCCTTGGACTGAAGAGTTAGGGGACAGTATTCAAGCCCCGAGTCTGGGACTCAAAGTGTCAGAGTGCTAGCCTTAAGCTGTAGAGCTGAGGGATAGTGCTCAGGCCCCAAGTTCAAGTCCAGTGACCAGCTAAAGGGAAATACCAATGAAGCATTTATCCCAAAGTAAAGAAGACACTCCTGGGACAAAAGCATTGGAGGAGCATCCAGAGGCAGTAAACCACTGCTTGTATGACAGAAATGTCAGATCCTAGAGTCATTTCTGCGTGGCCCTTCAAAACAGGTCAGAGCCAGGAGGTCATAGGAAGATAGTTTGGAAGCATGCCTAATGTTCATGACTACCTTGTAAGGGACAAGAACTTGCCAGTCCTCTGTGATAGTAAAAAGCTAATGTTATAAAATGTGGGGGATAGTTTAAATCTCAACCCCTTTATGTACCAAAAGCTCTAATTGGCAGTAATATTGAGCTGACACCAGCTACATGAAATTCATCTGCTGAGGAAAATTTGTAATCCTGAGAGAGTGTGTTTCTATTGATATCTGTCTAAAGGCCTGCAAAGGTAAATTAGGCATTGTTTGGGATCATTAGAGATCACATTCCAAAGCCATCTAGAAAAATGCTTTTGCAAACCAGAGTGCTAAACAAGCTACACTGCTGTAGCTGGAGAAAAGGTCTGTGCAGTTGTCAAAAGTTAAATATTGTTCTTAATGACATCTAACCCTGATGGCCTCTTTGTAAAATAGGCTAAGGTTATAGGTTCCTGGCTAGGTAAGATCAACGCCCCTGAAGTCAGCTTGAAGAAGTTAGAAGATGGACCTTCACCATTCTACCCCCATTTTAAGATCAAGGGTGCAGAGTCAGTTTTGGAAAAATAAAGCAAAATAGATAAAATAATTTTTAAAAAAAGGCATAAAAAATAGTGTTAACAGTTGTCGGTGTGCAAGGTGTGGAGACTGCTTTTGTCAGAGATGGTTACAAGACTAAGCCTTCTGTGTCTAATTACAAAAATATCTGGTTAGTAAAAAAAGTTGTGATGGGTTATTGTTTAAAGATCTTAAAAACCAGCAGGATCAAAGCCTGCCAAGCCTATGCAATGTATCTTTAACCAGTCTGTGTAGGAATTTACAGCCCAGCATGAGGTGTGACAGTCCCTTGGAGCCACTGAGAGACCCTGCTGCTGCTGCTGCTGCTGCTGCTGCTGCTGCATACCCTAATGGGTAAAGTTCAACGACGGCCTGACAGCCACCTGGAAAAACTCCTGCCTGATTCCATCACCTGAGTCTGCTTCCTGGTTGACTGCTGCTAAATCTAAGATCTTGTGGGACATTCTTTTGGGTAATATCCAGAAACCCTCTCTTCCCACAGTGGATATTGGGGACAAGTATATCACTGGCTTGCTTGCCTTAGGCACTTCAGTGCATAGTGACTGGAAATCCACTCTATGGTCGCAGTCTAGTTTGCCTCTGGTATGGTGATAACCTGAGTGTGTTATCAATGGAGGTAATACTCTTAGCCTTAAACTATAGCAAGCTTCTGCATCACAGTGGTGCCTTAAAGCTGTTCTAAGATAAAGGTTCCACAAGCCAAAGGAAAATTGGGCAGTTTTAAACTGCAGCCACAAAGATGCTCAAGAAATTGTAAAGAAAGAAGGTAGTAAAGAAAGCCTTGGAAAGGAAATTGGGGAAATTTGAAAAGTAAGGATTGTCTTCAAGACAAACCTCAGAAAGCTTAAGTATGTAGCAGATGGTATGAGTATGTCTTAAAATTGGAGCTTACAAGTACAGCTGGTATAAAATTAACTGTGATACACAGAGTCAGGACTGGTGGGAAAAAAATGTAAGGGGCCCTGGTACAGTTAATTTTGTTACAATCAGACATTGAATACTCAACAGACTGGTGTCTTTTGTATAAGAAAAAGATCAGCGCAGTCTGTCTATTAGTTCTGAGATCCAAATACCAAGCATTGAGAACGACTGACATCCCACAAGATAATATAGAGACACCCTGAATTTTAAGATTAAAATTAGCCCAAAGAAAAAGGAGGGAATGAAAGATTAAAAATTAGAATTACATTTCACAATAGCTAACTGCTGATTTTGCTTTTGTAAACTTGCTCGCCCTATCACTAACCCCCTCCCTTCTGCATGGGAAATAAGGAATTGAGTAAAAAGTCTCGGAGCCCAGATGCCGGAGCCCAGATGCCGGCCCCTGGGACAAGGCTTGTGGTCATAGATAAAGAACACACAGGTATGTTTTCCTGGTTCCTGTTTGAAAATTCCCTAAGTGGCCAAATGGGACCCACGATAGGGACCCAAGATAGGGACCCAAGATAAGGACCACCTGGCAAGTCCAGCAAACTAGGCCAAATGTTAATCAATCTCAACCCTGTAATTCTGTAAACTCCCTGACCCTTATCTCCCAGAGTGACTATCTCCTTTGAGCATCCGCGCCAATTGTTTTATTACAAAGAGTGTTATAAACTTCCCCATGTAGTAAAAAAATGACTGGTAGAGTGTATAGTGACCCATAATTACCAGACGCCTTGTGTTATGTGTAAATCTTGGGGTTTCTGCCTTTAAAAAAAGCCTGTAACCACTGCTTGGGGCTCCCTGTCTGCTCGGGACAGAGAGTCCGTTTGCGCAAACGTCAAATAAACTCCTCTTGCTTGTTGCATCTACTGGTTTGGAGTCTTGGTCTCTGGGGCACCCTCCCATAGACGAAAGTGTCCCAGGAGTCTGGGGTCTTTCAAGCAGAAGTACAAACATGATTTATTCCTGAACAATCAAGCTTCTTGTAGCCTGTTTCTCTCTTCCTATTTTGCTCCCAGATGCCCTGGAGACCCTGGTTTGAAGACATATTCTGTATTGTCAGGTGTGTGAGATAAATGACTTCCTTAGAAGAAAATGTGAATTTGAAGATTGAAATTGAGAAGGGAAATCAAACTCTTCCATCTTTTTTACTAAGGACCAGAAAACAATGATAATGTCCTTACATGCTGAGATTAAGCAACTTTTGCCACCTGTGGTAATGAATTTAATTTTGATGCTGTTGTGAAATGTATCTGACATGTGTCCTCAACCCTAATTTCTTATTTTCTGAGAGCACCACCTATTCAGAAATTCTGATTTGTGCTGTGAATATTTACTTCCTGTAAAATGTAGTTGATTGGATATTTTGATTTTGTGAAAGCTTGGTTAGTTTGATATTGTTCTCTCATTTAAATTATTAGCAAGTAAAAATGAATTGAACCTGATTAAATGAAGTTCTTTCTGCCCATTTACTCTGGTACAGATTTCTCTGATTTAGGAAATCTACATTTTAAGTCATTCTGGATGCCTCACCAGGTCTGTGTATGTGGATGAGTCAATAAGAATTGCAGACTTTGCCACATTGATTTTGGAGCAAAAAATATCAGCTGGTAACTAAGCAATGATTCAGAAGACAGATGAGGCTGAAGCCATGAGCCCTCCTGCCTGTGTTCAGCTCCAAATCTCTTCTAAAACACCCCTCACTTTCCATGCAGTGGTTACTTTTTCTATCCAAAAAGGTTTCTGGAGCTTCATCTTATGCTGGCCTCCTAGTATGCCAACATGAGGTGAGTCAAAGCAAGCAAGGCAGATGTGGCAGAGGCATTTTTTGGGTCAGATTTGGGGCCTGAAATCTGGGACTGGGCATTGTCCCTCAGCTCTTCAGCTCAAGTCTAAAACCGCTGATCTAAACAGCTGCATATATCAAGTAGATTTAACAGACATCTATTGAATATTTCACCCAGCAGCATCAGAATACACGTTTTTCTCTGCAGAACATAGAACATTTTCCGAAATAGACCACATTTTAGGTCACAAAGGAATCTTGTCCAAATTCAGAAACATTGAAGTTATACCTTGCATTCGCTCACACCACAGGGAATAAAATTAGAACTAAACACCAAAAACCACCAAAGAAAGTCCTGTAACACATGGAGGCTGAACAACACACTGTTGAATCACCAGTGGGTCAGGGAAGAGATTAGAAAGGAAATTCAAATGTTCATGATATTCAACAAAAATGAGCACACAAATTACCAGCTCTTCTGGGACAGAGCGAAGGCAGTACTCAGAGGCGACTTTATAGCTTTGAGTTCTTTCATCAACTAATTGGAGAGATCTAAAACCAACAATTTAATGAGACATCTGAACCTCCTTGAAAAAGACCAGCAAGATAAACACCAATCCAGTAGATGAAAAGAAATAATTAAAATTAAATCAGAATTAAACTAATTAGGATCGAAGAAATCCATAGAAAGAATCAACAAAACAAAGAGGTGTTTCTTCGACAAAATTAACAAAATTGACAGACCCTTAGCAAATCTTATCAGGAAAAGAAGAAAACTCACCCAAATAAACTCAGAGATCAGAATGGAAATATCACCAGAGAAACAACCAAGATTCAGAACATTAAAAGGGAATACTTATGAAAACTATGCTAATAAGTTTGAGAACTTGGCAGAAATGGACCTTTTCATGGCAAATATTGACATGCCGAAACTAAAACAAGATGAGTTAAAACATTTTAACATGCCCATATCAAACATTGAGATAGAAACAGCAATAAGAGAAGTCACATTTAAAAAAGCCCAGGACCAGAAAGATTTGCAGCAGAATTCCACAATGCCTTTAAAGCAGAGCTCACACCAATAGCCCTTCAATGAAATTGAAAGAGAAAGTGCACTACCGAACTCATTCTATGAAGACATCATAACCCTTATCCAAAAACCAGTCAGGGACTCATGAAAAAAAGAGAATTATAGGCCCATTTCTTTGATGAACATTGATGCAAAATTTCTGACAAAATTTTGGCCACTCAACTTCAACAATTCATGCAAAAAATCAAACACCACGATCAGACAGGACTCATTTCAGGGATGCAAACCTGGGTCAATATACGCAAATCAATTAATAAAATTCATCAAATAAATGAGACCAAGGATAAGAACCACATGGTTATCTCAATAGATGCAGAAAAGGCATTTGGCAAGATTCAACACCCATTGATAATGAAGACTCTGGAAAAACTAGTAATCCAGGGAACATTCTTCAATACAATAAAGGCTGTATAGGACAAACCTACAGCCAGCATTATACTTAATGGTGAAAAACTAAAGCCATTTCCTCGTAAATCAGGAACAAGACAAGGATGTCCATTCTCGCCACTCCTCTTTAATCTAGTATGAGAATGCCTAGATACAGCAAAAACAAGATTCAAACATAAAATGGAAAGATGATGTAAAATTCTCCCTCTTTGCAGATTGAATGATTTTGTATTTAAAGAATGCCACTGACTCCACTCCCAAATTATTCAAGCTCATTCAAAACTTGGGCAAAGTAACAGGTATAAATTTAACCCTCAAAAATCAATGGCTTTTCTGTATGTCAAGAATGAAAAAAGTTTGGCTGGAATCAGGAAAGCAACTTTATTCATAATAGCTCCACAAAAATGAAACACTTAGGAATTAACTTAACCAAAGAAGTGAAGGACCTCTATGATGAAAACTTTAAAAACCTGAAAAAGGAAATCAAAACAGAACACAAAAAGTGGCAAAAACTCCCAGGCTCCTGGATTGGAAGGATCAACATCATGAAAATGGCAATATTTCCCAAGGCTATCTACAAATTGAATGTATTACCTATCAATATCCCAAATTCATTCTTCAAGGAATAGAAGAGACAATCCAAAAATTCATATGGAACAATAAAAGACCCTGGATAGCATAAAAGATGATTAACAGAAAGAAAAGTGCTGGAGGAATATCAATACCAAATTTCAAACTCTCCTACAACACCATAGTAATCAAAACAACTTGGTAATGGCACAAGAACAGACCTCAGGACCAATGGAATAGAATTGACATCATCCTGATGTCAGAATTTAGAATTGACATCATCCTGATGTCAGAAGCCAGTTGTTTCACACGTTTTCCTCTCCTGTGAAAGTCCTGAGTCTCAACCAAGAAGAGGAATTCAAAGGCAACCCTATAACCATAGGAATAGGTTGTCATCCATGTCAGCAAAGTTATACCTGTCACCATATTTAGTAAAATACACAATACCTCCATGAAATAGAGACAAAATAAGGAGAAGAAATTCACCGAACACAAGATTCTCTACACACATGTGTATCAATATAGATCGTACGTTTAAATTATGAATTCAAGACTATAGTGGACCACCTTGGCAATCAATGTCAGATCCTAGGAATAGCTTAGCTCATTAGTTGCTCACAGGTTAGTGTGTTCACCTTGGCTTATAGGCGAATTGGTCGTACTAGGACCTGAGTTAAGATCCCAGCACTACCAACAAACGGATGGTGGAGTAAGAAGCCAAGTGTGAAACTTGTTTTCCTTTTCTCTGAATATCCTGGGTGATTTTGAGAATCCTGGCATGATGGAGAACATTTCTACAAATCTAGATGCTCTGGGATAGGATGTCATCAGTGTAATAAATTAAAGGGGTTTCATCTTAGTACAATCAATGGTAAATAAATGAATGAAACAAAAAATACCAGAACAACCACACCAAACATGTATGGACTGAACATCTATAGGTAAGTATAAATCCTATCTTTACAATGTATATAAATAGTATGTTTCCAGGGCTGGGGCTTGAATTCAAGACTAGTGAACAGGCCTAACTTTCTTTCTTTCTTTTTTTTTTTTTGTTGGTCATGGGCCTTGAACTCTGGGCTTGGGCGCTGTCCCTCAGCTCTTCAGCTCAAGGCAAGCGCTCTACCACTTGAGCTACATCGCCACTTCTGGTTTTCTAGTGGTTTATTGGAGATAGGAGTCTCACGGTCTTTCCTGCCCTGGCTGGCTTTGAACCGCAATTCTCAGATCTCAGCCTCCTGAGTAGCTAGGATTACAGGCGTGAGCCACTGGCGCCCGGCTGTGAACAGGACCAACTTTCTTATGTTCAAACACGGTGATTTTCCCCTTCATCCACTTTGCTGCAGATTTACCCAGATCCTGAGTTCAAATCCAAAGCCTGGAAGAATAAACAGTGTGAATTGCAAGCCAGGGAGAGTAATTTATTTTACTTTTCTCAATATGGCGCTTGAATTCAGGTTGTGGCAACTCTGCCTCAGCTTTGATCACCCTAGTCTGGGTTTCAGCCACTAGACCTACAGCTCCTCCTGGGATCCTAGACCCCCAGGTCTTGCATGGAAAGCAATGCACAGAAAAAATATGGCCATTTTATGGTTACTTCCTTTGCATGGTGACCCTCATGGGTCTGAATGACACTGTTGCAAAGGGTACTTCACCTTGCATTGCTGAAGGCTGCCAGAATATCAGGGAAGCCATAGGCCCACGTGGCAACATAGGCCCTGATTTCGAATCCCTGTCCTGACACCAACGAATGGCCAGAGATAAAGAAAATGGTTCCCATCCATAGGATTAACGATGGAATATTGTCAATGTCACGGTTGAATGAACTGATCATGAATGATGCTCCTATAAAATTAGACAGCATCATTTCAGGAGGCTGATTGATTTGATTTAATATTTATGAAGCATTGAAAGAATATTATTACTTAAAGGAAAGCAATAATTTCAGAACACTGATTTCATTAATAGTTTAAGGATGAAAACAATTAATTAATTACATTACATTAATTACATTAATTACATGGAGGCATAATTAATACCCAGGGATTTGAAGGAATGTAGTCTATATAACTGAATATTGTATAGACATCTCTGACACTCTATAAAGATATATATTTATTAGCATACTGCCATCTTCATGTCAATCTTTTCTTATTTGGTCACCCCTCGGGCTTGATCTGAGGTCCTGGGAACAGCCTGTCAGCAAAATTTGTCCTAGGATGGCATGCTAACACTCACGCATTCATGAATTGGGCCTTGTAGGCTTGTAGGTCTTGAGTTCAGATGCCAGCACTACCAAAAATGAATTGTGGAGTAAGAAGATGATAGTGACACATGTTTTCCTTTTTATGAAAGTCCTGTATGTCAGGTATGAAGTGGAATACATATGCAGACCTATATCTTGTGTAATCAATGTATTCAATGTTTTATATTCCATAATAGTCAATAAAATAAATGGTCAATACATGAAAAAATAAAAAAAATAAAGTAATTACACTGAATGCAATATGGAGTCAACATATGTATATAAATATAAATCATGTATGTAAATTGTACATGAATAGGATGTTTTCTAGTGGTGTAGATCTATTTGAGGCATAAGGAACAGAACTGAATTTCTTGACTTTAAGGCGGCCAGCTTCCCATTCCCACACAGTGCAATAGAGTTACCAAGACATTGAGTTTCAATCCCAGTCCTGGCAGAAAAATGGTACCTTTGCAGTATGTGAGGCCCAATTCTTAGGCATTTCATTATGCCTCAATTTTATGAATGTGATTGTTTAACTGCTTAATAAAGAATTAACTAAAATTGATCAGTGTCCTATAATATAATTGTGTATAACTTTATCCTGGAATCATTCAAGAGCTGCCCATTCAATCATGACATACATCACATTCCATTGGTACTCATATGGATAGGAATGAATTCCATAAGCTCTCCAGCCATTTGGAGGTGGCAGGACCAGGTTTCGAACTGTGGGCTCCAGCTCCCTCCACTTCAACCTGGGGATAGGGTACTCACCGTTCTGTCCAAGAATATCAGCAAGACCAATGATTAGATAGGTACCAGTGGCTCTCAGCAGTCCTCCTTGATACTTACAAGGCTGTGATGGGAGGATCATGGTCAAAGTCAGCCTAATCAGGAAAGTTCCTGAGACCTTTTTCCAACTTCAGTGCCAACAAAGCCAGAAGCCCAAGGCTCCAGTGTGGAGGGCGAGCCTTGAGCAAAAGCAGTGCACAGACTGTGCCCAGATCCTTAGTTCAAGGTCCGGGTCTGGCAACAAACAGACATATACAACAATCTGTGCAGCCATCTGCCTAAAGCAGGTCACCCTCTTGTCTCCAACTGAATTGGACATTGGTCCCTGGGATAAGGGCTGGGGGAGCCGCTGTCTTCTTGACTCAGCCCATGCTGCTTGCATCACAGAACTCTGGCCACACCCCCATTCTTTCATGGTTATTTCTGACCAATGGGATACAAGAATGGTGACCACGCCCACATTCCATGCTGCCTAGTAGCACCCTGGATTCCCTCTGTTAGTTTACAACTCTACCAGCAATTGAGGAAGGTAGAGGTGGCTAAGTGGTGAGGAAGAGACTCAAGCAACTTTGGAGTATAGTAGGAAATTGAGATGCCTGCCCGCACCCCAGCTCCCTCCTCCCCTTCCCAAGTTGCAGGATTTTAAACCTCAGGCAATGGTGCACTGCCAACCAGGCCTAAAGCCCTGACCTGGTCCCTGGCCCTGGTTCTCTGCTCTTGGTCCATGTGTTTCGCTGCCATTGCTTCTTGCCCCACCTGGAGCAGCCTCCAGCAGCTTTTCCCAGCAACACAGGTGAGTGGCTTCCCCCAAATCACAACTAACTGTGATCAGACACCCCTCCTTGGGCACCATGACCCATGCTTGTTTCCTCACCCTGGCTCTGAGGAGCCATCTTTCTGTCTTGGGCATTTCTGAAACAGAGACTCAATATATGCTCTGATTGGACTGGATCGAAGTCTTCCTATCTGGGAAAGGTATGCTCTACCAGGCCTGGCCCTCTGTAGTTGGGATGGTAACCATGTAGCACCATGCTCAGTCATCGATTTAGATGGATTATCCCAAGCTTTTGGTCCACAGCAGCCAATTCTTGACCACAGGTGAAGCTCTGGGAAGGGTCACAACCATCAGAACTCATTCTCCTCACAGGACAGTTTGAGGAAACAAGGGATTTATACAGAGGGAATCTCTGGAGCATGGCTTGGCATGGAGGGAGTGGCATTCAGAGAAGGTTCTCTGCAATTCTGTGAGCAAATGACAGGAAGATACCCACAAAGGGCTCAGGTGGGGCCAGTTATTAATCATGCAACAGCTGGGGATTTTGAAACAAAACATGGGTCTCTTTCATCGTTACCCTATACCCATGAGGATGGGGATCCTTCACTGTGTTTAATTTTGCATCTGGGGAAACCGAGGCACAGAGAAGTCAGGTAACCTCCTTATGACTTCAACTTCACAGGAAGCTCGGCCTGACTTCACTACCATGCTCCCTAGGACAATGGGTGATATTCAATCCGCTTCTTGTGGTAGGGAGTCCAGTTCTTGTCAGTTGTGGGGCTTGAACACTAGGCATGGGCGCTGTTGCTGAGCTCCTCAGCAAAAGGCTAGTGCTCTACTACTTGAGCCCACAGCACCATTTCTAGTTTTCTGGTGGTTCTTTGGAAATAAGAGTCTCAGAGACGTTCCTGTGGGGGCTGGCTATGAACCATGATCCTCATATGTCAGCCTCCAGTGTAGTTAGGATTAGAGTTGTGAGCCACCGGCACCCAACCTAATTTTAATTCTGACTTTTCCCTCTCTCTTTCATAAAAACTGTTTGAATGGGTGCTGGTGAAGGGGGCCCAGCATCCCCATGTGGCTGGAATCCAAGGTGACCGTCTCATTCTGGAGGTGGGCTGTGGGTCAGGAGCTGTCTAGCTCAGCCTGTTGAAACAGCACCCTGAGGTAAGCCACACTGTGCCCTGGCTAGATCATGAAATTCATTGTCCATCCAGCCTTACTGGACTTATTGTATTGTATTGCTTTCTAAATCATTTTCTAGCACCTGGCCAAACTTATGATACTTAGTTATGGAATGAAAATGTAATGCCTTCTTAAGAAAGTCATTTAGGGCTCTGGGAATGTGGCTTCATGGTATGGTGATTGCCTAGTATTCATGAAACCCTGGGTTCAATTCCTCAGTAACAGAGAAAAAAGAAAAACACTAGAAAGAATACTGGGCCACAAGTGGTAGAGTGCTAGCCTTGAGGAAAAAAATGCTCAGGAATAATTCCCTACCCCTGAGTTTAAGCCCCTGGACTGGCAAAAAAATTAGTAAATGGAAAAGAAAGAACACATACTTGAAATATATAATTGCTCCTTACATACTGACACCTGACAATAGCCCCTAATTCATGTACTTTACTTATGTTAGGATACTGTGTTGAAAAAAGTTTTGTTCATTAAGTCACAGCAATTAATGCCAGGAATGTGCTTGGATGTCCGCTGAAGATTAATTCTGGAAAGTCAAGGATTCCAGCATTTTGTGTCATCACTGCTAATCACAAAGTGAAAAGTAGTCTGCGTGATTTTGAAATCTTTTTGGTCAGTTTTGCCATCAAAAAGGCAGAGGCTAATTAATAGTTATGACAGAAAATAAGGAGTAACTCCGGATGGAAGGAAAAAATGATAGTAAATAAGGTATACCAGAAACTGGTCTAGAGAACCATTTTTGGTTATTGAAGAACTATTTGTCAACTAGGCTTTTCCTCATTGCCTTTAGCATTCTAAATCTCTTAGGCTAGTTCTTAATCTCTGCGTGGTAAATGTATCTCCTTCTATGCTGTTCTTTCATATCTTATCTCCTTTGTTTTCTAAAAATCTCATTCTTTCTATATTTCTCTATGAACATTTCCTGATACTAAATACACCTATACAGATGTCACAGGATGCTAATGTAAGGGTCCCATAGCTCATGATTCATTAATGTAACAAACTGGAAAAGGAGGACATATTTATTGCTACCTCAATTTTTTTGAAAAGCTGCAATGTCATCATTTGGTTAAAATTTCAATTCTTTGTCTACACAGTGTGTCAGTGCACCTAAATGCAAATATGAAATGGGTGCTGGTGGTTTACACCTGTAATCCTAGCTACTCAGGAGTTTGAGACCAGAGGATTGTGGTTCAAAGCCAGCCTTGTCAGGAAAGTCCATGTGAACCTAATCTTCAATTAACCACCAGAAACCAGGAAGTGGTGCTGTAGCTAAAGTGGTAGTGAGGTCAACTTGAACTGAAGAGCGGAGGGTCAGTGCCCAGGATCAGAATTCAAGCCTCAGAACCAACAAAAAAGGTGAAATATGACTTTAAGTTTCCCCAAAAGGAACGACAAGATCAATAATCTTCCCAAGCAAAAAAAATTAATTCCAAAATGATTCAATGCACCTACTTTTGGTGAGTTATGTTATGGAATCTGTGCTGGACATATTCTCTAAAAACAAATCGTTTAGGGATACAGGTGGACCCATTGCAACAATAAGATGTACAAGTCATTATGTCAAAAAATGAACTTTACAACTTTGGTGGGGGGAGGATGGGATGGGGGAAGAGGGAGAGTATGGGAAGGGATGGGAAGGGGAAAAAAAGAAGAGGCAACAATGCTTGATAAGAAATGTACACATTATCTTCCCCGTGTAATTGTAACTCCTCTGTATGGTATTCTCACAATACAAAAGAGAAAAAAATGTCAAATATTAGCTTTACAAAAAACATCTAATATTTCTTCTTTGAAGAGAGATGTCTATACAGTTGATGTCACTTGGCTTTCTTACTATCTTAGTTCGAATCCAACCATGGCAGTAGAGTCTGTCAAACTCTTATCTGTAATTACACAGCATAAAAACCACAAGTGTAATTTTAGTTCAAGCAGCAGAGCTTTGGGGGCAGGTTAGCAGGAAACAAAACTGTTCAGAGACAGGATCCAGCCTAGGAGTTCAAGCCCCATAACCAACACAAACTAAAAAAACAAGCAAATAAAACCCCCAGATATTTCATTGGGACCCTCCTTAAAGGAGTACTGGTCTGAGAAGAGGCTTCTTTTGCTGATCATAATCACTGGATACTTTTTTGGAATCCTTATTCTCTGGAAAATTCAGGACCAAACTAAAGGAATTGATAACTGACTCCTGAAACAAGGGAATCATCTCAGGGGTGAAAATACCATCGATAAGACACTTTAAAGCCTCCATGTCTTTGTTTCTTACCAGTAGAATGGTTTTGGGGGGGTCCAGTCGTGGGCCTGAACTCTGGGCCTGAGCGCTGTCCATCGGCTCTTCAACTCAAGGCTAGCACTCTACAACTTGAGCCACAGCACCACTTCTGGCTTATTTTTGCTTATGTGGTGCTAACGAATCGAACCTGGGCCTCATCCATGCAAGGCAAGTGCTCTACCACTGAGGCAACTTCCCAGTCCCTGCAATAGAACATGTTTTAAACAACGTTATTTCCTTTTGTTCTATGCTGGCTTTCAAATGGCACATTATTTCTTTTTGTAATACTCTCAACTAGGAGTTTACAGAAAAGTTATATATGAGTAAATACACACACGAAAAAGTCAGGGACAGAGTTTCCTTCAAGCCTTGGGATTTTTTGAACAGTAAAAAGGAAAGCACAATTTAACTTGAACTTTGTCAATCCTCTATGTTCCATTCCTTTCCTGGGACCAGTTTCCACATCCAGTAGCAGTTACTTCCAGGAACAATCTACGGTGCTGCCTGAGATATAATGAATGTTTTCTTGCTTCACCGAAAAAACACAAGGACATCCTGCTCTGAGGTTACACGTGTTTCAGAGACAACTTAGTAAAGAGAAAATATGAAATTTATATTGCTTTTAAATACATTTTCCATAAGTATATTGAGTTCAAACTTTGTAAGTTCTCTATGGATTAAGGCGAATTTTAAATGGGAAGAAGATTCTCAGATCATTTTTTTGTGAGTGTATGTGCTGCGCATTATTTGCCAACTGTTCATGAGTTAACAGTAAGGAAACAATAGCAATAATAAGAGAAAGAGAAGTTTTGTGTTTAAGTATAAGGGTTCATAGAAGACTCTACAAATAAGACAACATTGAAACAATAAAGCCAAGTCCAGTATGTAGATTTATGAGAGTGATATAGAGAAAGCATTACTCGTACGTGGAACAGGAAGTATGAGGCCACTCCCTTTCTAAATCATGCTTGCTAATCACGCAACTTTGTAGACAGTAGAATGGAAGCATAATTCTGTTTTCAATGCAAATCAGATATAAGAGCATGGACTTAATTGGAAAAAAAAGATCATCCTGAGAGATCAGGGATTATACTAGCCATGAACTGGTGGATAAGATCACATTTATTTTCTTTCCTTTACTTATGTATTTTTTGTTAGTGATGGTCTTGGCACTTGAACACTGGGCCTGGGAGCTGTCCCTCTGCTATTCAGCTCAAGGCTAATGCTCTATACTTGAGCCACAGTGCCACTTTCAGTTTTCTTGTAGTTAATTGGAAAAAGAGTCTCCAGGATTTTCTTGCCCAGCCTAGCTTTGAGCCCTGTCCTAAGATCTCACCACCACCCAGCTAAGGATCACATTTCTAACAGTGTACACACAGCATATATAATGTGCATGTTCATCTATCTTTATATGAATTCTTACGTTGAAAATCTAGGCTACAGCTTAGCCTTTACACTCACAAAAATGTTTGTAATTTAAAAGTTGATACTACTGGAGAAATAAAACCTAAGAATGTAAAGGAGTCTGGGAAGTTCCGTATGCATCCAGCCTGGGCAGAACAGTCTTTGAGAAACTATAATTAACCAGCCAAAAGCTGGATTGGAAGCATGGCTCAAGTATTGGAATACCAGCCATGAGCAAGGTTGCTGAATAAGATCTTGACGCTTTTGCATACATACATACAATCATACACATATATACAGAGACACATATATGCACTCACAAATACACATATGAAGCAACTCTCAGAATATGTGGAAAAGGTAGAAAACAATAGAAAATATGTCCTGAGTAAGATTGGAATCAAGTGATAATTTTTAATGTTAGAAAGTCCTCAAGTGAACCTTCTTCAAAAAAGTTTAAGAATATTACATAGATAGGGACCAGAGTCAAGTAATCATTATTAATGGGATCAGGTCCATGGAGGAATGAATCAGAGACTCCTGCAGGTACATCTGAAAATGTTCATATTCTGTGTCAAATGTTATAACATCTTTGAAAAGAGTATATGAACACTCTGAGCAGTATAGTGGATAATATTACTGGAGAAGTTCAGAATTGCTAGTCTGTATCTCGATTAAATAAACCAAGAAACAATGGAGGGGAAATGTGATACAAGGCTAGAATTCTAGCACTCAGACTAAGACAGGAGATTAGATAGTGGAATTACACAGTGATACCTTCCCTGGACCAGGTAGTATAATTTTGTCTTAATAAAACAAACCAAACAAGAAAGGAATACGCAGTTCGAAGTTTGGGCTAATATTGTCATTATATTTTGAGAAGTCGTTTCCTGTTGAAATGCAACTCATATATAATCCTCAGTTGTGTTTTAAATGTTCTCTTCATTACAGAACATTCTTAGATGCAAAATGGCTCATGATTCCCATCCAAAATTTGAAAAAGTAAGTAATCATCATTCTGATAGATTCCAAGGATAGGATGAAGGATTACAAAAGCTTAAGCCTGGAGAAATAGCAAAGTTAATCTAATGTAGGACTATGTAGATCTTGCTAAATTAGAGTTTAAATTTAAAATAAACATTTTGGTTTTGTTTGTAATTTCATATTCTATAGGATACTACAAAATTCTTTTAAGTAGAGGGTTTAATTGATAAAGTTACAAATGTTTCTTGCAATCTATTTGCCTAGAATATTCTTTCATGAGAATTAGAACTCAGTTAATAGATAATACCAACACTTCATGTATAAAATGAAAATGTGAATAATGTAGACAGAGTTGGCAAAAAATGGATGATATTAATTTATAAATTTAGAAAAGACGATTTTTTGAGGTTTTGGTATAACATGGTATGAAGAGAATAATTGTGTGTCATCTGTCTTCTACCTGTATGTAACACAGGTAGCAATTTCCTTAATAACGTCTTCTGTATACAGTGAGAAAACTGCTAGGTTTGGGATTTGTTTTTTTTGTTTGTTTATTTTATTAGTTTGACCTAGGGCTTGAACTCGGGGACTAGACACTGTCTCTGAGCCTCTTTGTGCGCAAGGCCCATGCCCTACCACTTCAATCTCAGCTCACTTGTGTCTGGCTTTTGCTGGAAAGTTTATTGGAGATAAGAATCTAGAGAACCTTCCTGCCTCGGTGGGCTTTTGTCAACGTCTAGTGCGTTGGAGTCCCTGGGTAAGGGTAACAAAATCACCAGGACACAGGGGATGCAGAGTGCAAACAGCAATTGCCACTGCATGCTGTGCTTTATTGTTAGTGGTATTTAATGACAAGCAAGCATGATCTTTGCCAAGATTTGGTCAGAAGACATTGACACAAAAATTTCAACAGATACATTTTTACTTGACCTATGAGACAATGTCTTGATATATTATTATCTAAACTATTTTAGAGCATGTTCAAACCAATCAGGAAAATGCTTGACCAGCTGGTCAACTATGATTAAGCAATCAGAAGAGCTACTTCCTCAGCTCCCAGGAGTCTGTGACATGTGTTTTGAGATAGGGAGAGAGAACATTTTCCCTCTCTAGCCCGGCATGCCAAGAACTTTCCTAATACTCAAACACAGTCCTCAGATAATCCTGAGGCCGGAGTCTGCACCATTCTGCCCCTTCAACATAGACCCTGAGTCTTCACAATTTCCTTCTTTTTTCTTTTGTTTTAAAAGTAAAGCTTTCCACAGAGTTATCATAGACGCTTGCATTGGTTTCATAAATATCAAATATAACAGTACAAGTGCAAACAAAATAATAACAACCATAATTTCCACACCACTAGCAGTATGTGAAATGCTTTGTAGTATTTCTTTTGGATCCAACCCTTCCAATTGTTTAATAAATGCATCAGCAATATTAGAAGCATCATCATTTGTAAATTGTTTACCAAAAATATCATGTACATCAAATTGTAACTGAGCAATCAATTGAGCAGCAGTAGAATTTCCATATAAATATTGCTGTATTACATTCTAATCATATATATATATATATTATATTTTACATTAGTAATGCAAAAGGTAGTAAAATTGCAATCACATTTTAACAATAACTTTTTTTCACAACCAATAACTTGTTTCCTAACCATCCCACTGTCTGTTTAAGAAAATTAATCTGTGTTTGTAATAGAGTATCATTTTCTACCTGTGAGACCCACAATTCATGTGAATCCCGGTGACATTCTTCCACAAAGTGCTAATTTGTAAGGAAGTGTGTAGGGCAATTCCAGACACCGCAGCAACAGTGGTAATAGCAATTAAGTTTAAGATGACAGCTACCATGGCTCCAATCATGCACTATGTACATTGTAGTAGTTTGGTAAAAAATTCAATAACAACACTATCCAAAGGATTTTGGGACCATTCTCTTCCTAATTTAACAGTAGCCAAATATGAGTTCTTTGTTGTAATATCATGGTACTATACTGCCATTAAAATTAAGAGAGGAATTAATGCAAGAACACAGGCGACAATTAAAACAAGAAATAGTAGGAGAAAATGTATAATTTCCCACTAAAAATGCATAAGGCAGAGCTACACAAGCAGTTGCATCATGAGATTTGTACAAAGTAAAATTATAAGTGGATGCAGAGTTCACCGTCCCTGAAAACGATCCATTTGATAGCATCATGGGTTTCAGCGCCGCTGCGACCTTCCAAAGATGAGTCTGAACAGCATTGGGTGCAGCCATGAAAGCCCATAGAGCATCTGCAAAGCCTCCATCTCCCTAGGCCATCAATTGAGCTCCAGTAAGCTATCCATTAATGGCTTCCGGCATCCTAGTAACATTTGATAAATCACATCTGGTAATATTCCATTCTGAACATGTGTTAATAAACTGTCCAAAAGGTCCTCAATTAATAAAATTATTGAACATTTTCCCAAATGTTCCTCTACCCTCTTGCCACACAAAAGGCTGATATTTTAAATCAATATAAGTAAAATCAGGGCACATAGGTAAGGATAACTCGCCATCAGTGACACTTTCCCAGCTACTATTAATGGCCAAGTAGTTAATTGGTGCAGCTGTGTTTTAGAATTGGAAGTGCGTTTCCCAGGTAAAACCCAATGTTGCCAATTCATTACTAAACATGGAGGAGGCCCCAGAAAAACAGGCAAGGAATGAGTATAGTAAGTAAAATTTAAAAAGGTACCATCATCTTTATTGCAAAATGTGAAATTATTCCAAGGAGGAGATAAAACAGCAGGAACAGTATAGACTGTTATATACATGTCTCCCCAAACAACAGGTTCCAATAAAGGAGGGTTAGGAACAAAGTCCCAATAACTTACATTAGCATTAGCATGGACAGAGTTTACAATAAGCAGGGCACATGGCCAGGAACAAGTTCTCAGCCGTGACAGGTTTACCATTAAATTGTAACATCTTTTGTCCTTCTCCAGTCAACTTTTTAACCTGCCCCCAGGTGGGCAGTGGGGATTTCTTTTTCCTCAACTGGTGGCGGATTCCTTGCAAGATATGGGGCTGTCCTCACTGGGCCACGTCTGTATCCATCAGGCAGGAAGCTAGTATTGTTTGCCATCCTGTGTAGACACAAAACCTTATCCTTGCCCCTTATGTAATAATGTTCCTAGTTGCCATTCTGCATCCAATGCAATCTTATTCCATACGGGAGCATTTAAATAAGGTTTTTGTGATATTTGCTCAAAATGGTGCTCAGCTCTAGTTAAAATATCTCCTTGTGGTTAGTTTAAAAAATTAAGAACATAAAGAGCTTGATGTAAAATTATTTTAGGATTTTGCATGGAATACCACAAAATATCCATACTTTCATCCAACCTTTTCCTCATTTTAATTTTTTTCATTTGTTGTTTTAGTGTGCCATGAACACATTCAATAATGGCTTGTCCTTGGGGGTTATTTTCTATTCCTGTAATATGTACCACATCATAAAGTTCACAAAATCTTTTAAATCTGATACTTTTATTGGCTGGTCCACGTCAGTCTTCATTTTGGCAGGCACTCCCATAATGGCAAAATCTTCCAATAAGTGTTCTATTACATGGTTAACAGTTTCTCCCATAAGGGCAGAAGCCCAAATAAATTTGTAATACGTACCTATTGTAACATGTACAAAGGAAAAACAGCCAAAGGCTTATACATGGATTATATCCATTTGCCAGAGCTCTATAGGTTGTAATCTGGGAGGATTTACTCCAGCAGGTACAACTCTCAAAGCATTGGTCTGCAGATAGGACACCTTTTTATAATTTGTTTACCTTGAGAATAAGGTATTTTATAAAGCATATGTAAATAGCTAGAATTTGTATGTAAATGAGAATGATCCTGTTTAGCAGAACAAAATTAATTTATCAACCTGATTATTGCCATATACAAGGTACCCAGGTAAGGAAGAGTGAGCTCTAATGTGAGCTACAAACACTTTGGCATTACGTTGTTGCAGTGATGCTTGTAATTGTTTAAATAATTGGTTTAGCTGGGGTTTAGATGAATGTGTAACTGCAGTGACTATATTACTCACAACTCCTACAGCTTAGGCAGAATCAGTAACAATATTAACATCTCCCACAAAATCTTGTAACACCTTAATAATAGCAAAAAGTTCATTTTGTTGAACTGATGCTTAAGTAGTTCTTTGTACCCAATATTTATTTGTTGTCTAATAGCACTTTTTGTTTTGGAGCCATCTGTAAAAACAGTAATAGCAGTTGAAATAGGGGCCTTGGTAATTATATTATTAATGATAAGTTGTTGTTTACCCAAGCAATCCCACAATCTACCTTTGGAAAAAATGATAGGAAAATTGCCCAGTAAAATTTACTAATGCTCTTTGTAGCATTTCAGACAGGTTTAACAAATATTTTACTTGGTCTTTTGGCAAAGGAAAGATGATTTCAAATAAATCATGCCCTGATAGGATAAATACCAGTTGCCTGGCCTGTTGAATAATAACTGCCAACTGTTGTTCATAAGGCATAATATTTTTTGTAAATCTATGCAGTGTATAAATCCATTCTAATGGTAGCTCATTTTGTCTTATAATTCCTGTTGGGTATTTTCATGTATCTAAAATATATAAATTTATGAGTTGAATAAGCGTTACTCGATGTAAAAACATTTTTTTATTCTCTGTTCTACAAATTGTATTTCTCTTTCAGCTTCCTTAGTTAAAGTTCTTTTGCTATGTCAATCAGGCTCCCTTTGTAACATTGAAACAAATTATGTAATAGATAAGTAGGAATTCCTAATGCTGGTAGCATGCAAATAATATTTCCTAGTAACTTTTGAAAATCATTTAATATATGTAATTGATCACGTCGTAAAGATATTTTTTGAGTTGTCACTGTTTGTCTACAAACAATATATCCTAAATATTTTACCACCGTATCTTTTTGTATTTTTTCAGGTGCTATTATTAATCAAAAATCTTTAAATATAAAGTGTAAACACTGTAACACCATTTCTAATTCTGTTATATTTGGTCCTCCAAACAAAATATCATCCATATAATGAAAAATATAAATGTGAGGCCATTTTTGTCTAACAGGTTTTAAGGCTTATCAACATATATCTGACACATAGTTGGAGAATTCATCATTCCTTGGGGCAACACCTCCCATTGGAAGCGCTGATGAGGGGTTTGATGATTTATTTGTGGTAAAGAAAAGGCAAATCTTTTACAATCTTTACATGTACAGGAATGGTTAAAAAAAAAGCAATCTTGTAAATCTATTACTATTATTGGCCAATTTTTAGGAAGCATGGCAGGCGACGGTATACCAGGTTGTAAAGCCCCCATAGGGTACATGGATGCCTTACCTCCTCATAAATCAGTCTGCAATCTTCATTTCCCTGACTTCTTTTTAATAACAAATATTGGAGAATTCCATGTTGACATAGAAGGCTCAATATGTCCTTTGGTTAACTGTACTGCAACTAATTGATGAGCTGTTTCTTATTTTTCTTTAGATATAGGACATTGTTCAATCCAAAGAAGTTCCTCAAATTTCCCTAATATCTTTATGGGCTCCATCTAAAAATGTTAAAATTGAATATAAGCTCCCCATTGTTCCAGTACATCTCTACCAATTATGTTAACTGGAACTTCCATAATATAAGTTTTAAGGATAGCTCTCTGTCCGTCTTCTGAGGTTATAGTAACATATGACACTGTTTGTCCTATAAAATTTACAGGAGTATTGCTAACTCCTTTAATATTACAGGGGATTATTTTATATAATAAATGATTAGGCCATTCATGAGTTTTAATAATTGTAATATCTGAGCCAGTATCTATTAGTCCTGTCAATATCTTTTCCTGAATATTAATCTTAATCTTAGGCTGCATTTTAGTAATATGAGTAGTCCAAAACACATTTTGTTGGTTAGTACTTTCAAATCCCCCAATGTGGAGTGTAAATGACTTTCCAATAGATATATATGATAATAACAAGATTTGAGCAATTCATTCTCCCTTTTTAAAGGAAATATGTGCAGCAGCTGACATTAAAAATTTTATTTCCCCAATATAGTCAGCATCAATAATTCCTAAATATATTAAAACTCCTTTTGCATTAAGACTGGATCTACAGGTCAATAGGCCAAATGTTCCTTCAGGTAAAGGCCCATAAATTCCAGTAGGATATTTTTGTGGCTTATCACCACCTTTCAAAATAAAATCTTTTAAGGCTGGTATGTCCACTGCGGTGCTGTGGGCTGTGGCAGGAAGAAGGGAAAAAATGGTTGGCTGCCCTCCATTATTAATCCTGGGCCCCGGGGCTGTCCCAATGGAGACTTTCCCTGCATAGGGTAAGCATCTTTTATAGGAATTCCTTTATTGTCTATTTTTGATCAAAACTCCCTTGCCCAGTGCTTCCATTTTTTACATTTAGGGCAAATTCCTGGTCCTCTCTTGTTAACGTCAGTAGCCTTTTTGACCCTATCCAAAACACTTTAGAGGGTTTTGTTTGCAAGCATGCCAGGTTAGTGGCCATAGATTTAGCAAATACCTGCATACACCTGGATTCAGATGTAACGTCTTTGCAGTCCCTTAAATATGTATTCACATCCCCAGATTCTTTAATACGCAATAGGGTCCGTCTACAGTCCTCATTAGCATTCTCATAAGCCAACATGTGTAGCAGTTGTTGCCCTGCAGCCTCTACCACAACAGTACATTCCAAGGTCAATTTCAATCGTGATAAAAATTCAACATAGGGTTGATTAGGTTTTTTAATTTCTTTAGTCCAAAAGCCATAATGCTCTCCTACTGGTCAAATCCTTTCCCATGCCTCAATACCAATGTCTCTTAACTCCTCATGGATCTCTTCAGGAGAGTTCACTTACATATGAGCATCCGCATATTGTTCTGTTCCACTTAACATGGGAAAGGTTATGATCTGCAGGTGTGGATTACTGCTCTGTGCATTTTGTTTAGCCCTTTTTGTACATAACTCAGTAAACCACATTTGCCATTGTAGGTATTTCGGTTTCTTAAGCAAGGCTCTACAAAGCATCTTCCAATCCTAGGGAGCAAAATTATTGTAATGTCAGGCAAGCCCATTAAGCAATTCCTTAACATAATGAGACTGAGGACTGTTAGGTTTTTAAAAAGAGGAAGCTGAGTAAGAACAGCACCACGAACGTGGTATTCAGGTAAGGGGTAGTTTTATTCAGTAGACCTACTGGGACCAGGCAAGGTTGGAACTCCACGAGGCTGGGAAAAGCCTAGGAAAGAGAGAGCTGGGAAAGAGAGAGGAAAGAGAGAGAAGAGAGAGCTAGAAAAGAGCAGCAAGAGAGCAGAGAGCTAGAAAAGAGCGCGAGAGAGCAGAGAGCTAGAAAAGAGCAGCAAGAGAACAGAGAGCTAGAAAACAACAGTGAGAGAGCAGAGAGAGAGAGAGCAGATTGCTAGAAAAGAACAGTGAGAGAGCTAGAAAAGAGCAGAGAGCAGAGAGAGCTAGAAAACAGCAGCAAGAGAGCACCTCTGGGTCTGGGCTAGGCATTATCTAGGGTATGGGCGGAGAAAGGTGTGGCCACATCAAATTCAGATGTGATCTCAACGGATGCAGATGTGACCTCTTCCAGGAGTCCCAGTTGCATAGGTAATGCAGGTACTGGGTGGAGACTTTGCTGCGAGGAGGGTGGAGTCTGCTCACCATCCTGTAGCAGACCTTATATTCCAGCCTTTTAATAATCATAAAATAGGGCATGGATTCTCTCGGGCTACTTCCTGCTGACAAGGGGGCATCGACAATAGGGGTAAAAGGCTGGAATTTGGTCCCCTCCCAGAGAAGGCAGTGAGCAGCAGTGGTACCTTGGTGGCATGAGTCCTTAGATGAAGCCTGGAGAAGTCTGATGAGCATTGAGAGGCTGGAAAAAAATACTCCAGAGCAAATAAATGGCAAGAGGAAGGACTTGGGGCTGAAAATGTAGAAATGTCCCTAGATACTTCTGACATCTGGCGACTAGGTAGAGAAGTCAGGTGACAAAGGCAAGAATATAAATTCCTGTTTAGTTAATAGGTAGACAGGTATAGACATTTGATGGGCAGGCTTCTTACTTCCACTGACCTCCTGGCTCTGGTAAATTTTGAAAGGGCAGGCACAAAGTAGCTGATGTGACATCTCCTCTTACTCCTCTCCATGTTCCCTTGTTCCCCAGACTGGCTGAGTCTAGGTGCTCATTGCTGGGATGGCTTGCCCAAGTTGGTATTCAAGGAGGCTTGAACACAAGGCCTGGGCACGGTCCATGAACACTTCTGCTCAAGGCTAGTGCTCTACCACTTTGAGTTACCTTAGTACTTCCAGTGTTTGGCTGCTTAGAAATAAGAATCTTGAGCCATGATTCCAGCCGGGCTCTTTGTAGGTTAGTTGGGAGATGGAGTCTTAGGGATTTTTCAGCCTGGGCTGACTTTGAACTGCAATCTATGCCACAAAAACCCTTTATTATTTTCAATTAAAACAACAAGGAGATCAAGTAGAATAAGTAGAACTGACCTGGTTCTTATCAATAATTGACAGACAAATATTCTGAAATGACAAAACTCAGTAGATGTGATGAGAATTTCAGCACAGATATGCCCAGTATTTTAGAACCATGTAGTCAGTAGAATTCACAACACAAAACAAAAAGGCTTATCAAGAATTGCCAACAAATATTCTGAAATGACATACCTCATTAGATGTGATGACAATTTTAGCACAGATATGCCCAGTATTTTAGAACCATGTAGTCAGTAGAATAAACAACACAAAACAAAAAAGGCAAAACTCAAAACCTAAAATTTTAACAACAATGTTTAGACATCTTTGCTAACAAAGGCACATCACATGGTTGAGCCTCAGTTACCAGGGCCTGTGAAGAGCGCAACTTGTTAGCAAGGCACCTTAGAATAGATGGATGGAATAGTAAGTTTGGTGGAAGGTTAAGGGCCATATAGGGCCAAACCCTAAAGTCACCATGTGGCCAAGATGGTGAACTCAAGATGGTGAATTTCTGAAAAAAAAAATGCAAAGACACCTTGAACAAATAGACCAAGACTACAATTGGCTAGCCTTTGAAAGAGAACCTAGAGGGGGTCGTTGGGACCCAGCCTGCGTCACACTCTTCAGGACACAAGCCAAATGTAGAAAAAAGACAGCGAGAGATAGGGAAAGTTGGACATGAATGGCAGAGAGAGAACAGAGAGAGCCCAAAAGTAAACAGACTTCTGACCATTTACCATTGAAGTAGCAAAAACTGTCTACATCTGAGAATGGCATAAAAATGAGGCACTCTGGCTTTCCAGGGAGAGCAGGAGACATTTTAAAGGGGTTTCACGGCTCAAGCGTGATTCGCAGCACCCCATTAAAAGAGTAGGAGAGTCAGTCTGGTGAGTGAAGTAGAGCTGACGAGGCGGAAGCGGCGTCCCAACATTTCCCAGAGCCTTCTAGAGAGAGCAACAGAGAACCATAGAGTAGCTTCACTTACCAGAGTAGAGAAGTGGTGTGGACGTGGATTATGAAGGCCAGCAATGGTATCGATGAGCTCTGTCCGCAGCAGACAGTTGGGTTCACAAAAGGCCATCAGAATTGTGCGTATTCCTCAGAGCAAAAAGGGTAAAAACAAACAGAACAAGAAAAAAGACGAAAAAAAAAAACAGAGAAATCCCAGCAATCCTGAATTTAAGCCCTTTATCCGAGTCACGGCACCATTTATGTTAGGTTTTTAAAAAAAGGTAGCTGAGTAAGAAGAGCACCACACACGTGGTATTCAGGTAAGGGGTAGGTTTATTCAGTAAACCTGCTGGGAACAGGCAAGTTGGCACTCCACGTGGCTGGGGAAGGCCTAGGAAAGAGAGAGCTGGGAAAGAGAAAGGAAAGAAAGAGAGGAAAGAGAGAGAAGAGAGAGTTAGAAAAGAGCAGCGAGAGAGCAGAGAGCTATAAAAGAGCTGGGAGAGAGCAGAGAGCTAGAAAAGAGCAGCAAGAGAGCAGAGGGAGCTAGAAAAGAACAGTGAGAAAGCAGCGAAAGAGAGCAGAGTGTTTGAAATGAACAGTGAGAGAGCTAGAAAAGAGCAGAGAGCAGAGAGAGCAAGAAAAGAGCAGCAAGAGAGCACCTCTGGGCTTGGGTTAGGCCTTATCTAGGGTATGGGCAGAGAAAGGTGTGGCCACATCAAATTCAGATGTGACCTCAGGGGATGCAGATGTGACCTCTTCCAGGTGTCCCAGTTGCCTAGGTAACGCAGGTACTGGGTGGAGACTTTGCTGCGAGGAGTGTGGAGTCTGCTGGCCATCCTGGAGTGGACCTTACACGGACCATACAACATTACTGCCTTCTTAAGTTTACCAATATCATCTACAGCAGCACCTTAATATCTGGCTGGTTGAGATATACCATTCATAGGGGGTCGTTGAATTACAGGATAAGAAAAAATAGGCATTTCATCATCAAAGTCACTGTCTGAGCCCTGTGTTTTGTGAGGGAATGATGCTGTAAAAATTGCATTGGCCAGTGAACGAGCTGAAGGCTGCTTTACTTTCAGTTTCTCAGGTTCTCCTTTCACTCTGCTAATTTCCAACCCCATATGTTGTAATTTTGATAATATCCATTCCATTTGCTCAGACATTTTGTTTACACTTTCAGTTTGTTCCTTTTCAGCCTTTTTTACCTCTTGTTTTTTCTCTGTGAACTGCAATGCATCCTTATCTATTGAGTCCTTAACCTCAGAGTCCAATTGTAAATCTACTATAAAAGGGGTGGCCTCTTTCTTTAAGTCTGCTTTTAATCTTTCCTCATTCAAAGCTTTAAAAAGGGTATGTAAAATAGCCCAAATGGACCAAAATCTAATAGGAATCTTTTCCCCTTCTCGAACAGCTCTTTCTACGTTATTCTTTACTCATTTCCAATTATCGACATCTAATGTTCCTTCATCGGGGAACCAAGGATTCCATTCCCTAACTACATTAATACAGATTTCTATGTCAGAAGAAGAAATATTTAGACCATAAGCAGCAAGTAAATGTTTAAGCATAGTTAAGTATGGAGTAGATTTAACTTGTCCCATCATCCTGTAATTAAAAGTACTTACCTGAATATCCCTTCCTGAATTCAACCATGAAGGGTCCCTGTTTGGGTGCCAATTGTAACGTCTAGTGCCTTGGGGTCCCTGAGTAAGTGTAACGAAATCACCAGGGCACTGGGGATGCAGAGTGCAAACAGCAATTGCCACTGCATGCTGTGCTTTGTTGTTAGTGGGTATTTAAAGACAAGCAAGCATGATCTTTGCCAAGATTTGGTCAGAAGACATTGACACAAAAATTTTAACAGATACATTTTTACTTGACCTATGAGACAATGCCTTGGTATATTATTAATTTGGGGGGGGGTCTGGTCATGGGGCCTTAACTCTGGGCCTGGGTGCTGTCTCTCAGCTCTTCAGCTCAAGGCTAGAGCTCTACCACTTGAGCGACATCACCACTTCTGGCTTTTTTCTTTTTGCTTATGTGGTGCTGAGGAATCGCACTCAGGGCCTCATGGATGCAAGGCAAGCACTCTACCACTTAGCCACCTTCTCAGCCCTGTCTTGGTATATTATTTATCAAAACTATTTTAGAATAAGCTCAAACCACTTTTCCAATCTCAGGAAAATGCTTGACCAGCTGTTCAACTATGCTTAAGCAAGCAGAAGAGCTACTTCCTCAGCTCCCAGGAGTCCATGACATGTGTTTTGAGATAGGGAGAGAACATTTTTCCTCTCTAGCCCGGCATACCAAGAGCTTTCCTAATACTTAAACACAGTCCTCAGATAATCCTGAGGCCGGAGCCTGCATCATTCTGCCCCTTCAACATAGACCCTGAGATTTCACAGTCTTGAACTGTAATCTTCCAAGCTTAGCATCCTGATTATCTTTGATAGTTAAAAAGTATAAATATAAGTAATATTTGCAAGAATTCCAGTGGAGGAAAAATGATGCAACCCAGTTAATAGTGGTGTTCTTTCCAGAACAAGGAGGGCATCACATTAGCAGAGATGCAGTGTATTTTCACAATGGAGATAAGCTATACTTGTGTGAATTAAGGGAATTTTGAGGTACACCCTACAAATTGGAAACTGGTGGGCTAGGATGACTTTATGACATAAATCTTGTGATTGATAGTCATGAAATAATAGCTTAATCTGATAAAAAAAAACTGCTTACTCTTGAAGAATTAATTATAACATGCTTCATAGTTTTATCCCATATCAGAATGTGGCTCTTTTTCTGTTCACTTCTCAGTCTGTAACACCCCATTGGAAAATGAATCTATTTCAGAATTACATAACATGCAAACAGGTATATTTTGAGTCTCTCAGGTATGGAATGTTCAGAATTTTAAAATGAGTAGTTATTAGTCCTAGGAATTTTGAAGAACAAATACATTCTGTCCTCTTAACAACTTATTTACTTTTAAAAGTTATGGGTTTCCATAGAATGAAAATGTTTTCTGTGTTAGTATAAGAAAGTAGTAAATTTATTCTATTTTCAAAATATTGGCAAGTATATTGTGAAAAATTGTCTAGTTGGATATTCAAGTTGGTGATCCTGTGATAAAGAAGAGGTAATTAATTCAAATTAGATGCCAAATAATACTGATTTTTAAAAAGTTACTACATAAAGAATAATATTTACTATACCAAAACAGTGAAATTTTATTTCATCAGCTTATTTTTAATTTAATTTTATTATGAAAGTTATGTGCACTGGGGTTACAGCCATTGTAAGGTACTGAATACATAACTTTTCAAACTTGCTATCCCCTCTCTCATTTTTCTCACAAAAGTTGTAATGTACATTTCCAACTTATTGTGTTGTGTGAATTGCCATTGCATTGGTTTGCTCTTTGTCTTTGCCTCGCCATTTTTTTTGTTCCTCTTCCCTTCCCTAATTAAGGTAAATGTATACACAATACACAGGGTACGAAAATGAAACACAGCAGGGGATTAACCATAGGGGAAAATCTCAAAGAAAATAGAAATCACATAGTACATCAAAAACAACAACCGCAAATTAATATCTCTCTTTCCATATCTTGGAGGTCATTTTGCTCATCATCAGCTTATATGAACATATATATGCATAACAAAGCCACTGGAAAACAGTAGTTTCATGGACACTATATCATGAAAACAACATGTTAACTTTTTTTGATGGTAAAGGTGGAATTAGGATTGTTGAATTCGCGATTCTGATAAAGGAATTTCAAAAAAGTTTTAAAATTTATGACAGGTAAATTTTAATTGTTCAAACTTTTTAGCAACATAGCCTATTAAGGACATTTAAAATTGTCTGGGAAAATAGGCTTTCATGCAAAGAAATCCTTGGAGGCTTAGCTGGGAGGGAGCAATGTGGGTGAATATGGCTCATTTTCACACTAAACAAACAAGCCTCACAAACCTTGCTGTAAATCCTGTAGGTTCCCTTGAGAATTGTCCTTACCCAGGAAATATATTTTCACTGTGTGAAAACAAGGTTTTAGTGGAATTTAAATTCAAAGTTCTTAAAAAAAAAAGACATCAAAATTTGTGAATTGACATTTAATTACCAAACAGTAATTCTCTCAAAAAGAAGGAAAGATGTAATTCAAAATCACATTATTAAAAGTATGAGAAAAGAGTAGTGGAGAAAGATGAGAAAAACCATAGAGGACTGTTATCTCTCCAGTGGTGTAATGGGTTCTTTATCTTGTTTCTTCCATTCTATTTTCGTCAGCTATGAAGAGTGTCTCAGGACTGGAGTAACCAGTTCAGACAAAGAATACTCACAGAATGGGGACGGGGAAAGTGGCTCAGTGGTAGAGCGCTTGCCTTGCATGCCTGAGGCCCTGGGTTCGATTCCTCAGCATCACATAGGCAAAAAGAAAACAGCCGGAAGTGGAACTGTGACTCAAATGGTAGAGCGCTAGGCTTGAGATGAATAGCTGAGGGACAGCGCCCAGGCCCAGAGTTCAGGCCCCACGACCGCCCCCCCCAAAAAAAAGAATACTCACAGAAGAAAATATTTTCAGTCGATGTAGGTGATTTATAACCTTTGACAGTCTATTCAAATCTGTTCAAAATTCTCCCCTACCCTAACCTGCCATCTTTGAACAGCTTTGTTTGCTTTTCCCAAGACTGCCCTTCATTAACTGCTTAAAATTTTGTGAGGTCATATAAATACTTTCTAGAGATTGCTGTTTGGTTGTGATTTTTGTGTGTTTTTGTTTGTAGTTGTGTTTTTAACTGAATTTCAAAAGGTTGCACAAGTGGGTTGGAATTAAATATGTCCACCTAATTGTCCAGTGCTCCTGGATCAGAGGCAATACTTCTATCATTCTTAACCAACCCTTTCTCCAAGACTTATTTCAGATTTACCACTTCCTTTATTACATGTGTACATTGAGTATTCTAGCTGTACTTGCCCCTTGTTCCATTTTTCATTCATTTTATGTCTTTAATATTATTCCTTTCTGGTTTCAATATCCTGATAGTCATTCTGTTAAACTGTCAGTTAATAGTTTGAAAGGCTTATATACATTCCATGGAGTTTCAATCCTGCATATACTTGAACTGATGTCAGCTTATATTTCCATAATTCATTCATCTGCAATAACAATTTGTAAGACTGGAGACGTGAAGCACCTAGACATGATTTTATTCTCATCTTTTTGGAAGATTAATCTTTAGTCAACAAGAAAGTTTAAAAATCACTTAGAATTTATAGCTAGCTACCAGTTTTTATAAATGGCTTTGTACATTGGTGTGTGATTATTTTATTTTACATGGGATGATATTTTCTACTACCTATAAGTTTTGGACAAAGAAGAAAACTAAATTTTATTACTGTAGAGTAATATGATAGAAATAGAAGACAAATTTTACGTTTATCACATATCTGATCAGTACCCATAATCAAGACTTAAAGTCATATTTCTTACTATGTTAGACAGATAGGGAAAATATGATAAGGCAACACATGATTGGGCAACTATTAGTAACTTTTTAAAGTGTGCATTCTTATGTGATGAAATTTACTTTATTATCCAATATTTGGGTTTGAATTATGGGAGGCAGATCTATTTTACACATTTCTGGAAGGCACCTACTGATCAACGCAAATGGTGGGAGATACTATTTCTACACTTTAATGAATGGTTGAACTTATTTGGCATTAGTGCTGAGTAAATAAATCAACTCTATTGTAACTTGATTCCTACACTTGAAAAACTTAATGTCACTGTCATTTACTTGTCAAGTGTTATTTTGGTGAATATGATTTTAAAAAGTTTATTTGAAAAGTTATATACTTTCAAGAGATTAAATGTAGGTTATCATTGGTTTGAGAATGACAACATTTTTATACTACAGAACCAAGATTTACTGAAGTACCAGTGTTTTGAAGTACTAAGGGTCTTCTCAATTAATGTTTTTCGAAATTATATTGGACCTCTAAGTCAAGTTTTCCTAGCCTTGGTAGAACAATTATGGATCTATCATTCCAGGAATTATTTTTTTGCCTACTTATGCTGGACTGCAATCTTTCATTCATCATTAAGAGAGGGGTATTAAAAATAATCTTGTGACATTTGGGATTTTGTTTACTCATATGGGCTGCTCATCTGTAAATTGAAAGTTTGAACTACATTACTTTCTCTCATATTTTGTGATCTCATCATTCATTTTAAGTTGCCTTACATTTCACAATTGCTTACTGCTAATTCCTGCAATGAATTGGGGCACTGAAATATCATAGGAAGTGAGAAATTGAGATGGGTCTTTAATTACTTTCTGTTAGCATGTTGCATGGGCCAAGATGAGAAGGTTTGCCCATGTTACCTGATGATGCAGATAACTGGGACCTGATATCCTCAGACCCGTGGGTACTGCAGAAGAATAATAGCTTTTAGGCATCATATCAGCAAAATTTGGGTATAATCAGTAAGAATGTTTCAGAAATATGGAGAAAAACACTTTGGGACTAGCGAGTTAACACAATATACACAGCAGCAGTGTGAAATCTCTTCTAGATTAGAGGAAAACAATACTGTTTTTTTTTACTATGTGAATTCAGAAGACCACGAACACTTAGAAGGTATCACAAGTTTATACCGAGGACATTGCATTGATACTTTTTATATTCTATTATATATTCTAAACCTAATTATTCATGTTTCAATCTATTTATGGGAATAAATTTCAATTTATTTGTCAAATTATCAATCAATTCTAGTAAGAGTCACTGTGTGAAATTTAAGATCAATACATATAAATATAAAATATATAAGTATATATATTATGAGAAATTGTTATTCATTGTTCTGTTGTGGTTAGGGTATCAAAGGCAACTCTGCTTTAAAGTATTATTCCATTATCTCTACCTCAGTTTTCAGTAGAGTTAGACCTAAAACTTTACCATTTGTAAATTTACAGCCTGGAGGCAAGAGGAAACACTTTGATTAAAACATAACCAATTTAAGCCTAATATCGAGGAGAAACATATGGACTTCTCTAGGAGGTATGGAAATATCTGGTGATAGAAAGTCAGTAGTGTAAGTTCCTGCCTTGTTGGATGGTAGACAGGCCAGGATATTAGGTAAACATGCATATGAACAATTTTTTCACATTCTTGGCTTTAGCTACTTTTAAAATGATAGGTATAATAAACAATTATATTTTGATAAAATACCTTCTATTCTGAATATTTCGGTCTGCAGTGTTCATCTCTCTATGAACCCTTGTAACTAAGATTAATTTTGTTCCAGTAAGAAAACTATGCTGTCAGGGTAAGATATTCTGGTTGGTCTGTTCCTACATGGAAGAAGGGTGAAGGGTAAGGAACACATTTGTACCACTGAGACCTCATTTAGGAAATTTTAAGCTGCAGAAGTTTAGAAGTAGCTCTTATGCAAGGCTTACTTTGAATCCATTAGCTCCACAACGCTAACTCCGTTGATAAGTACTTGAAAAGCCATCACCTTTGGACTTAGCTATAAAGGCTTCAAAATATGATCAAATTTCAAATGAAAACGACAAAATAGTCATTGACAAAAAATTGCAAATGTGAGCAATCGACCAAACAATATAAGTTTTTCCCACTATATACAGAAATTTATAGAAATAAGATCAATAGCATATTTAGGAACAATAAAGGTTCCTTGTTACAAATAGGCAACCAAGGATATATGCCTGTATAAAGATTGCATCATTAACTACTTAAACTAAGAGGATACTCCATGCTTCAGCAGTCGGTCTACCCAAATTACAACAATACAGAGATTAACATGGCACTTGCACAAGGATGATATGAAAATGTGTGAAGTATTCCATATTTTTCATTCTTCAAATGCAAGAAATGAAAAACAGTTATTAAAAAGTTGATTACAAAAATCAAGTGTAACAAAACCTGTAATTCATAGAATTACAGGTTAGTTTGACATCAGTGTATTAAATCTTCACCTTCGAACGGCCCTTACATAGAATAACCTTTAAAAAACTTGAAATTAGATAACATTATCTTTTTATCCCAAAGAAATAAAATAATATAAGGACCTCGGGAAAAAAGGAATCTTAAACTTGTTCTATATAGAATGTAATCTGAAAGGACACATTTATTAATGAACCTTTATATTATAAAACAATATAGACTGCAAAGTATTATATCTAGAAGACAATGAAATAGATTATGAACTTTATAGAAACATAGATACTTTTTTCAGACAATCACCAGGATTATCTTTAATTTCTATACTATTCATTTCAACAGAAAAAATAAAATTAAAAATATTCCAAACTCTGCAGAAATCATTATAGATGCATACAAACAACTCTTAAATACATTTTGAGACCAAAGTCATGCAATTCACGTGGAAGAATACCATGGAATCCATAAATTTTTAAATTAAGATATTACTGTTGTTTTGTATTATGAAAATATTTTGTAGGGACAGAAAGGATGGACTGGCACTTTTGAAATTTAAGAAACTTAACCAAACCATTACTACATAGGAGTACAATTTGTACAGCCTTCCATAACTTCAAAAGTAGTGATACATACTTATCCTTTTGGCAATATCAGATGAGGTTTCTTCCAAGTTGTTTTTCAGATCCGGTTTGATATCATGATTCAACAGAAGGAGGTACAGCATATCTTTGCTATTTCAATTCCCAGCAACAAGATTCAAGGGGGTCAAGAGGACTTTAGTTTGGAGATTGGTATCTGCATCATGATGAAGTAAGAAAGAATCCATTCTGGTATTATTCCACATATAAGCACTGTGCAGGGTTGCCAAGCCATTCAGAATTATAGCATGAATATCTGCCTTGAGCTACCAACTCATGGACAATGTCTAAATGTCCACTTTAGGATTCCTGATGAAGAGGGGTATACTTACCTCATCTCTAGTGTTCATATGAGTGGCCTTTTTGAAAAATAGTCTCGGTACTGTAGTAAGCCGATTCATTTCGACATCCCAAAGAAGAAATTTGCATGGATTCTTCTCCATTATTTTCTTGCAATTGATACCTTTCTCACGTTTTCATCTTGTTCCTTGTCTTCATCAGAATTGCCTAACCAGAGACTTTGAGTACCAGTGGAAATGAAGTGTCCATGTATGTCCCCAATAGTTCAGGTTGGTTGTACTGGTCAGAAAAATCTGGTGAATTTTCTGCATATGTTAATCCACCATGATTTATTTTCTCTTTTTCCATTTTTACTATTTTAAATTATTCTAACTGGAGAGTAGTGAATTGATAGAGAGCAGAGGAAAGATTTTCCTCCGTATTCAAATGCACAGACTGAAAATGAGGACCAGTGCTGTCTTCATAGGCAGCTTATTCTAGAAAGGAGAAAATAGGAAACAATGCCTTCTATGTAAATGATTTGGAAAATACCAAGATATAGTGTAAGAGAACTTACTATTCAATATATGAGCTTTAAGTGCTTTCTAATAGATCCATTATTTACTGGTAACCAACCTTAGAAAAAAATGTATAGTGCAGTAGTAAAATAGAAGTCCTTTGTATGACTACCTAAATTCTTGTTTTTTTTTAAAGACACTTGTTTTCATCTAAAAAATAGGCCTATCTATTTTCTTCAGTTGATTTTGATGATTGAAGATGCTTAATGAGGAGTCCACATGTATTAGTAGTCCTTTGATATCAATTAAATTTCAGTTTTTCTTCTTGGATAATATAATGATCAAAGCAATAGGTCAGAATCAGCAAACAATAGTTCAGCATCATACTTTCAATGCAAATGGATCACCAGTAAGTAATCTTTGATACCATTTTCCACAAAGTTTTGTCACAGATACAATCTGCCTGTCTTTTCTAGCTGCTTTCCTAGCCTGGATCTCTTCTTTCATTGTGCAAGAAAAGTGTGATTCAACTGATTTGTCAGAATTGTTAATAGAATCATCAAGGATTTAGATTCTTTATTAAAAAAATTAGGTGTGGGGCCTGAACTCTGGGCTTGGGCACCGTCCTTGAGCTCTTCAAATCAAGGCAAGTGCTCTACCACTTGAGCCACAGAACCACTTCTGCGGTTCTGTTTATGTGGTGCTGATTTGGAAAATGGCAGAGCAGAAAGTGAAATGATGCAACCAAAAATATAAAAGCAAAATAAATTAGGATAATTATGGATCAACTTATTGTCTATGAGAATCATGAACGAGAGAGAGGAAGAGAGATACAGATGTTCAATGACCTAGCTGGCCAAAAAATCCATGCTTCTGATCCATTTACAAAGTAAAGAATTTTATTTTTTATTTGTTAAAAGAGATTGAAATAGAATTTATGTATTTATTGAAATTAGTAAATACATTTTAGTAGCCTACATAAAGAGACATAGCTTTGACCAAATTATAAATAAGAATCTTAATCCTTGGACTGGGTTGCTGGCTCAGTGGTAGAGTGCTTTACTTGCAACTTACTATAGTGCAGAGACTACTTTCAAAAAAGGCCAGTCATATGAATACTGAGGATGAGGATGAGTATACCCCTCTTCATCGGGAAGCCTAGAGTGGACACTTAGACATTGTCCATGAATTGGTAGCTCAAGGCAGATATTCACGCAATTACTGTGAATGTCTGGACACCCCTGCACAGTACTTATATGTGAAACATATTGCAACAGTACACACACACACACACACACACACACATACATACACACACATATACACACATACACACACATCATCAGATTTCTTCGTATGTATTTTTTGTGTATGGTCTTAAGAAGAAATTTACATTACTAACTTGAATTTCTGACAGAACAATATAATCACTATACAACTTGCTTCTATACTCTCAATATTAAATTGCTAAGTATGTGCAATATATAAGTATAGGAAAAAGTAGGAGCCACATTGGTGGCTCATGTCTTTATTCCAAGCTAATCAGAAAGACGAAATCTGATTATTGTGGTTTGAAACCAGACCAAGAAAAAAAGTCCATTAGATTCTGGTTTGAAAGTAACCAGCAAAAGCTAGAAATGGTACAAGCAATAAAATGATAGCCTTGAGAAAACTAAAACAAATAAAAAAAACAAATTCTAGGACAGAGCTAGGCCCTGAGTTCAAGCTCTAGTATTAGTATTTAACTAATGAAGGAATGAATTAGTTTAATAATTACCTAAAATAAATTAAGTGGTCACAGGTGGCGGGGCAGATAAAATGTTACTACCATGGTGACTGGATTATGTATTATTTTGTAATAAGGCAAATTATCATTTGTCCAAATCACTAATATTTTATTTGAACTTTTTTGTACAATAAACCCTGAATTTAGCATGTGTGTATATGTGTGTGTTCGTGCACACACATGTGTGTTTATGTGTGTGAGTTTGCTCTTGCAATATTGCTTGCCAATATGAACAGGGTGAGGCTGCAAAGAGCTGTGTTGCAATGTTTTTTATTTATAAGTGTTCTGTCCTGTCATTTCAGTAAATTTTATTTGTTAAGTAATAAAATCATCATAATCAAAGCATTTACAACATAAGTTAGATAAAAGAGATCATTTTTATTTCTTAATATATGTTAGGTAAAAATATACACATATAATTAGGTAGTAAGTTATTCTGTAAGATGACTGTACAAAATGTGTATTTGACTTCTTAAATTGGTTATATTTTTAAGAAATATTCATGGAGTGATTTTGACCGACTTGACCAAATAGGTATTACTCTCAGGGTATTTCTGTGAAACTCAAGGTGGATAAACTCTTTCCGGATTTCAGTTGAAAATAACTTTCTTTGTAAGACCTTATCTATTCACACCAAGATAATAAACCCCGTATTTTTAAGGTTTGAATATCCCATCATAATGACTGAAAATCAGTATTGTATCTATACTTGTTAGATATATATTTTTAAAAAAACAAAAACATGTGTTATCTCCAGATTGTGGATGCATTTGAAGTTGTTTTGTACATACAAAGCTTTCTTCATTAATAGTTCTTTTGTGGGAGTAACTATCACAACTTTAACAAATAAGGCTTTTCTAATATCTTTTCCAATATAAATAACACCCCAGAGAGAGGTTTTTTTTTTTTGTTTTTTTTTTTTGTTTTTTTGTTTTTTTTTTTTTTTTTTTGCCAGTTATGGGGCCTGAACTCGGCCTGGGCACTGTCCCTCAGCTCTTTAGCTCAAGGCGAGCACTCTACCACTAGAGCCACAGTGCCACTTCCAGCTTTTTCTGCTTATGTGGTGCTGAGGAATCGAACCCAGGGCCTCATGCATACAAGGCAAGCACTCTACCACTGAGCCACCTTCCCAGCCCCCCCAGAGAGAGTTTTGCAATTTCATAAAAACATATAAATGTTTTAGTAATATTTTAGTTCTTTGACTATACAGCTAAAGACATTTGTGAAATAAATATTGTTAAGATCTGAAAATGTAAGTGGCTATATTGGCTTTTTATGCATCATTTTATGTAAAGCCAGTTTTTATGAAACTAAAAGAAATAGAATAAAAGAATGTAAGTGAATTGGGTAACCTAATTATAAGTAAAATTTTGTTTTCTATTAGCACAGTCCTTTGAATGTACATGATGCAGTTAAATTATTTTTGTGTCACTGTGCTTCAGTTATTTTTAGAATCTTTGTAGTTATGAGTGAATTTGTAGTATAAATAAAGGTCTTTTAATATGATTAGGATTAATCTTGTGTTTTGTGTTCTACTCCCATGAACATGAGTTATTTTCATTAGTCTTCAGTATCATAAGAAATTTTGAAAAAATTTGGTAGTATTGATGTCTTTATTTTGGGAGGGGAGGGGTCCGGTAGTGGGGCCTGAACTCTGGGCACTATCCCTCAGCTCTTTAGCTCAAGGCTAGCACTCTACCACTTTAGCCACAGCGTCATTTCCAGCTTTTTTCTTTTTGCTTGTGTGGTGCTAAGGAATCGAACCCAGGGCTTCATGCATATAAGGCAAGCGCTCTACCACTAAGCCACCTTCCAAGCCCTTCATTTCTTTTTAAACCAATAGTATTCACAAGTTGGAGAGTCTTTTAATTCATACTTAGGTCTTGGTGTCTATGATTTTTTATCCTCTCATTCCTAACATTAATGATAGGTCAGAATGCATTTTTGGGTATAGGAAAGGTAACATATTTATGTGGGGTCAAAGGTGATTTTTATATCAGTCTTGCTTTAACAGCATTTTAAAGTAGTACCTTTCTCTCAAAATGTTAGGTACAAAAAGCAATCAAAATACTTCGAATGGTAAACAACTTAGTTGAGCTGCAATGTGAAAATGATTGGTCCATAAGACCTGCAGTCTGTTTCCATCAGGAATTGGGGAGGTCATTCTTTCAGTAAGACAGTGTTAAACAGAAATATGGTCCCCAGGCATTGCAGTGTTGAGTAAAGGGATAAAATATGATTTTTACTATTTTGAGCTAGAAATCAAGAATGTAATACTTTAGCAGTTCCTTTCACCAAGGAGGTATGCATTGATTATTAACTTTGACTTTTCATATTACAGTTCCCTATTTTCTAACAAAGATAAAGTGAAATATTGTGAAACTGAAAACAATAATTCTGGGAAATTTTCCTAGAATTTGTAGACTAAGTGCTGATATTTTAGTCATAAAATAGAATGAGGTTAATTGATACAGTGGGACATGATCCTCAGGTTAACACTTACCATGTGTGCAATGTTGTACTAGTAACTCCAACTCTGAAGACTTCAATATTATTAACTGAGAATTAAAAATGTAAGGAGTTCCACTTTATGCAATTATTGTGAGGATTAAATTATATACCATAGGTAAAGTACTTGGAAAAACAATCAATTAGCATTTGACACATTCTACCTTTTATTTTATCATGTTGTGAATTCTAACATTTTTACTGTGATTTAATATGTGCAATGTAATGTATTGATATTCATTGCATTGATCACTTTTCTGTCACTATGAGGAAAATACCTACAAAGAAAACTTCTGAGGAAGAAAATATTATATTGACTCATGGTTTAAGAGAACAGGGTTTAAGATCAAATGTCTCCATTGTTTTTAATTATATTTTTATTATCTTAACTAGGTATACACGGGAATTTCCATTCAATAAATGAGTTTTTAAGTTTGGATCTTTATATAACTTTTCCCTACCCTTCCAAACCTCACCCCACTTTAATATTTTCTATTTTCATATTATTTGCATTGAATATAATGTCTTCACTCTTACTCCATAACTCTCTTTATTCCTTCCCCTTGTCTTCCCCTCACATCTTCCAGGTGATAGTTTCCTGGTATTCATTTTGTTGGATTAAAAGTTCAATTTTATAAGATACTACTACACCTTTTAAATACTGCTCTGAAAAATGAAAGCTTTGGTTAATACTGTTGTTTAACTTGCATAAAATTCTGGCTTCCAAATATGTGACAGAACATGGGTCCTTTGTGTTTCTGATTCTGACTTCGTTTACTTAGCATATTTTTAGATCTATCCATTTCTTTGCAAATAATGTAACAGTCCTCATAATGGATGCATGCAATCCAATTGTGTATATATGACACACTTTCTCCAACCATCCCTCCGCCAAATGGCATCTTGGCTGTTTCCATAACTTGGCTGTGGTGAATAGAGCAGTAATGAACAAGGTTGTGAAAGTGATTTTACAGTAACCTTTTCTAAGAATTCATCAATATTTTTCTGTGAGCAATCCTCTAGCCAGTTTTTCAGAATAAGCACATCCTTCCTTTCATCTCCATCACAACGTATTGCAAGTCCTCAAAAACACACTATCCCATACATGTCTCAATAAGCTAAAACCACACTATGCCCATATTTTTCAATATATTTTTAATACATAAATTTAGTGAGAACCTTCTATGTACTTTCGTAATGTGCGAATGAGAGACATAACAAGAGTAAAAGTAAGAAATATTCATTTTAATTAGCTATTATCATATTTAAAATCTTTTTCAGCTCTAACTCATAGCCTCACTTACTATTATTTTAATCTTTATTTGATTACTTCATCTATCCCCTAAATTATAATAGGTGAGTTAAATACATACAAAAAGTGTGGTTTGATTTTGACACTCATGTGTGAGGATGCACAATATGGGCAAATAGATGGATTAGAATTAATAGAAATTATCCATTTTGTTAGAGATGGTTTTTCCAAACTGATTCATATTTCATTCAACAAAAAGAAACGTGTAACAATTCCCTTTGTTTTGCTCCTTATTAACTTTTGTTTCCATTTTATTTTATAATGGATGATTTCATATATGTACTGTAGATACAAAAATATGTTAAACTATTTCTATCCATATGTATTGATATATATACATAAATACATATATTACACAGGTTACAACGATAATTTTTAACTTCTGTAACTATACAATTTACTAAATTATTAAAAACATCGACGGCTCATGCCTAGACTCCTGGTTACTCGGGAGGCTGAGATCTGATGAACATGGTTTAAACCCATCCTGGGCATGAAAGTCCATTAACCTCTTATCTCCAAACAACCAACAGAAAATAAGAACTGGAACTGTGGTTTAAAGTAATAGAGTGGTAGCCTTGAGAGAAAAAGCTCAGGGACATAACCCGGCTCTTAGTTCAAGAACTACAATCTACACAAAAATTCTATTTAATTTACACCTGTGTAAGTAGAGTATTTCCATAACCCAAATGCATATCCATGCTCATTTGCAAGGTAACTCTGTTTTGTGTGAAGAACCACTAAACATTATCACTAAAGTAGCATTGGAAAGTGGGTTCATTCTATCTCTCTAATGGATTTTTCTCCACTCAAATACTCAAGTGTTACAATTATTCCAATTATTAAAATCATAGCTTTTTTCTTTAATATCCCTAATATTACAGTATCTTGTGCCCACTACATGGGTGTTCTTACCACTTTGTCATGTGTCCTGCCCTAAATTATCCTGATAATTTTTTCAGATAGAAACTGGCTTCCTACATGTGTATGATCTTGGTCTCAGTCCACTTTATGTTATTCTTCCTGGAATTTAGAATAACAAGTGCATGGTGTTATGTACAGATTTTTCTGTCTAGTCTGGGCCTTAGCCAATGTTCTCACAACAGTGCACTCCCATGTAGTCAGGATTTTCATAAGCTTGTCATAGATGATTTTTAAAAAATCTTTGCATTTCCTGCAGGTTCTTGAGTACTGAATTAATTTGTGTTTTCTTGTCTTGTTTTGTTTCATTTGAATGTATGTGTTGAGTTGTTCCTAACTTTACTTTTTGTTTCTTTCCCTGATGTTCTTACCTAACGTGCTGAGAAACGAATTCTTCTTTCTCAAGATAGTCAGGGTGAACGTTATTTATTCCAAAGCAATTTCAGTAACATTTAAACACCTTCATATCTATGAATGGTATAAAAATGCTAAGCGCTGAGAAGGGTGTTTTTACTTTCACGGTAGTCTTTGCCATACACAGATCATGAAATATATGAAGATAATATAACTACGGATGCATGCCAGGAGGAGAAAAACCTATTATTAATTTTTTGACAGAGGCTTCCCTTCTAGTGAAAGAAATATATTATTTGATGCAGGATTTCTCAAAATCATATTGCTAGGAAGAACCTAAACAATCATCTAATACTATAGACTTGAGAGTGATGAAGACTTCCTGAATAATTTACTTTTGGGTCAATTAAAAGCAAGCTTCCAAAAAGAAAGTAGATTTTAGAGAAACATGATGAATTTTATGTAAATAGGTCCTTAGCTGATTTTGTTAATTTGTGAACTAATACAGGGTAATAAAGTACAGCAAGGTAAAAAAGAACTTCACATTGAAATGCTCATTTGTGTGTGTGTGTGTGTGTGTGTGTGTGTGTGTGCGTGTGTGTGTGTTCATGCGCATGGGAGTATGCAAACACACATGTGCATGTGCTCATGCATGCATTCATCATTCTTGAGGCTTGATAGTGCCTGGGAACTATTCCTCAGCTTCTGTGCCCAAGGATAGTGGTCTACCCCTTCAACCACTTCTGTTTCTTTTGTTTGTTTGTTTAGATAATCACTTGTATTTTCATGCTTGGACTGGCTTTGAACAGTGGTCATGAGATTTCAGACTTCCGTGTAGCTAGTTAAGTGTATTCAGCCTCTGAGTAGCTAGTTAAAATTCTGCCTGTCCTCTATGCTTCACTGCTCTTTTATTCATTTCCTGAGGTAATCACAAGCCTAAGTCATATATATGTCTAATTGCTTTAAAAATGCTGTTACTGCTTGGCACCATGGGCTCCTATCTGTACTCTTAACTACTTAGGAGGCTTGAGAACAGAACCCAGGCCAAAAGTTTAGTGGAATTCCTTCTCAATCTATAGCTGGGTGAATTGGAACATTTCCACCATCCTTCACTATCTAATTACTACGATGGAAAGGACTGTGGATCCAGGCCAATCAAGGTAGCAGGCTGGACAAGTTGATGTTCATCTCGGATGCCATTGATGATGGGAAGGCTAAAAGCACAGATCAGGTCCAAGTTCTTGTGGCAAGGAAACCCCTATACTAAAATGAGCCACTGATATGATGCCAGCCTAGCAAGAAAAATATACCCCAAGTTGAAATACCCACAATTTCCCACAACCAAAATAAATATATACATGAACATTCAAAAAACTGTTCTTTGCTCTAATATCAGCTTTATCTGACTATCATATGATGTGACAGAATAGTTTCTTCATTAAACTTATGATAATTTAAAAAGACCTAAAATATTCTTTCTCCCTTATTAAGTGCAAATGAATGGCAAATTCCCTCATTTCTTACATATTGGACTACCACTATAAATTAATCTTATGTTTATTATTAATAGTAATATATTCTTATTTATTACTTTTCTTTGTAACAATTTTTAAACTTTTGGCTTTTCTGCTGAAGTTGAAGTAATTAAATAATATCATCAAATATATTCCTTGGGTATTTATGGCAGTTTTTTACAAAGTTTTTAACCAATGGCTTCTACGAATTCTTAATTGGTATATCATTTGGGTTATTTTTAATTTCAATTTAATTTTATTTTAATGGTAATGTACACAGAGGTTACAGTTACCTAAATAAGGTAAAGTATTGAGTACATTTAATAGGGAAGGAACATTGTAATGCCTTCCATTGAATTTTGTATACTCAAAACAAGAAATACTGATGCTTTTTTTGTTGCTATTGATCCATGGGTACTTCTGCTTTCTTTGTTAATGCATTTTTATTATAAAATCGATATACAGAGGGTTTACACTTAATTGAGTCAACTAAAGAGCACACTTCATTTTATTTTCTAAATTTCAAATTTTGGGCTTAAATGATTTCGTTTCTTTAGGGTAATTCATTTTTTTCAGAGTTGTAGGATTAGTTAATTTATTTTTGCATGATTTTTACACATGTAAATTATTCAGACACATGTATTTTTCTTTTATAATATTTAACATGACTATTTAAACAATTTTTTCTTAATTTTTATATGGTTAATGATTTTAAATAAATTTATTTTCTTATAGTTATAAACATATTTGTCCAGGTAACAAATCCTTACTGTATTTTCAAGAAGCACATACTTTATTAAGAAATGCTTCATTACTTGGCCACTTTTTGGAAATAGTTTTACTTGAATTAAAAAAAAAAAGTTTGAGCTCGTCATTGTGATTTGTGGCATCCATTTTCTAGCTATGGTGGGTAGTGTAAATAGGGTTTGTAATTCGAGAGATACTGAGAAACTCTGACCTTATTATAAAACTATTCAGAATGAAATGAATAGATATATAGCCCTCGCTACTGTTATATAGGGCACCTCGCTATCATATTCTAAATCTTGAGTTAAAACACCAGTAACATCAATCTTTTGTCAAAATAAAAGGACATTTGTTTCAAAATGCTTATTTTTTAAACTTATTTGCAAATATTCTCATGTCTTCTATTAATTTTCAATTTACTTAATCTATTAAAATCCAAGTATATTGTGATTATTTTATTTCTACTAAACTTTTAAATAGTATGAGTAATATTATGATTTCATATATTAACATACTTTTAGTATTTGTGATAATTTCCTCTGTTTAATATGATAATATGAATATTCCAAATGTGTGTATGTGTGTGTTTATGTGGTTTTTGTGTGTGTTTGCTTTGTGTGTACTTTGTAATGTTTGGGAGATCACACCATTGCTTCACACATGCTAGGCCAATGTTTTACCATTGAGCTATACTGCCTAGTTATAATCCAAATAGTGTTGCAAATCATGACATTGAAAATTTCATTCCTAGTATGTTTTTTCAAAATTATATATGATAAAATGTGATCCTTATTCTATCCACGCTAGCAATTTTTATTGTTATATAGAATATTCCCACTACCTTTCCACTTCCAAAGTCTTGTGTTTGTTATTGATAAATGTTTTACTTTGCTTCTTTTCTCTCTTCATTCTTTTTCCCTTTAGAGTTTAGCTAATTTTTCTCTTATTTCTTTGCGAATTAATTATCATATTCCTATTAAATTTCCTTACATTGTAACAGGTATATACAATGCTTTATTTTCTATTTTCTTTTTTCCCATTTTCACTGACTTTTGGTCCAAACTATTAGATGGATTAAAAAGAAACTTGACTCAGGACACTTTACTTTTCTCCTTTTCTTCTCTGAAGTCTTTCTGTTTTTTGAAACACCATAGCAATGACATATAGCTCCTATGTGTTCCATCATTATTTCCCCTCTCACTCTCCTCTGTTGTACAGCTCAAGTTGTTATCATTCAGTTTGATGATGCTACAGCATTATCTAAGTCTTAACTCATTCCTAAATTAATTTTAGTTGTTTCCAGTATTCACTAAAGACATTTCTCTATGTATAATATCTGGGGTCTTGTGTTTTTACAAGGTACAAAATATGAGTGACTATCAAACATCTAGATATCTCTGTAGAATATTGGTCCACCTGCTCAATAAACTCGTATGTAAATTCAAGGAATACAGGTCAGTCAGAACAATCTTGTAAAATTGTGTAGCTTCAGCCTTCATACTAACTTTGAATCGTATTACCATGTTTAGTAGTGAAGACTAAATAGTTCTACTATAAGAGCAGATACATAGAAGAATGTAACAGAGTTGTCAAAAATAAATTCTTAGTTTTATGATCAATAGATTTTGAAAACTATCCTATGACTTTATGAAAAAAAATAAAATCTTAAATGGGTGTATTGACACTATTGTCTCTCGAGATTTAAAGAATGATCTTAGACTACTACCTCAATCCTTTTTTGTTTTGTTTTGTTTTTTTGACATTCATGGGGCTTGAACTCTGGGCTTAAGCGCTGTCTGTGTTCTTCTGCTCAATGTGAGTGCCCTACGGCTTGAGTTACAACACCAGATCTGGTTTTCTAGAGGTTTATAGGATATAAGAGTCTCATGGACGTTCCTGCCCGGCCTGGCAGGGTTACAGATATGAGCCTACTTCCATCCTTATACAAAAATTTAATATAAAAAATGATTATCAAACTAAATGTGAGATGTGAAAACCTATAATGCATAAATGTAAAAGGTTTCTAAAATTTTGACATGGAATGCATTAGTGGCTAATGAAAAGCAAAAATAATCTGGATTATATCAAGTGATAGCTTTTCATAATTCAAAGGACACTATAACCGAAGTGAAAACGTATCCAAGAGATACAGGAAACATATTTGTTAATGCTACAATGTGAATGCTACAATATTACTGAATCTTAAGTATTTTTATATCTTCTAATTCTATATAAATTTTTCCCGAATAGGGTATTTCTTTAAAGAACATATGTAAATTGATAGTCAATAGGAGGAGCAAATGAAATAAGTTCCTCTTTAGTATCTAAGAATAAATCAAAAGAAAACTCACTAGTATGACCATAAAATAAAAAGATTACACAAAATATAGTAGTGCAATTATGGAGAAATTGATATACTCCACATAGCAAATCAATTTGTACAATACTACAATCATTATATCAAGCAAGTTTTCAAAAGGTCAAAGAAAATTTACAGGATATATTTATTACACTTCTATGTATATATTAAAGAGAAGTAAAAAACTTGTTTGGACAGGGAATATAGCTCATTGACAGTACACTTGAATAATATGTGTTAGAACCTGGAAATAATCCCCAAAAACAAATTTGAAAAGACACACTATAGAGGATGTATGCTGGACAAATTCCTGTAAGTGAATTTTATATCTATTTTAATGTCTGTTCTAAAATTTATGGCATTTCTATTTGAAGAAATGCAAGTTTGTGAAAATTAGGCTTGGAAAACCTATTATTGTACAATTTACTTCCAAAGCACTACAATGTATACAATAAAAGGAGATTATATATTGCATGTGAACTTCATGTCAGCAAAAAGGAAAACTATTGTTAAAAATACTTCACACAAATTGCAGAATACCTAAAAAGATGTTTTCATTGTTGGCTAAAAAGTCTTTGTAAACTACAGCGTTTAAAACAACGATGTGATTTCTGTGTTTTTTGAGTTTTTTGGTCGTTTTTTTTGAGTTTATACAGAGATAACTCAATCAAAAAATGTATATGATAACTGTAATATCTAGGAATTATGCATCACTTATAAGTAATTGATAACCTTTTCTGGAAGAAACTTTTAGCAAATGACAAATGACCCAAATCTATGCATCTGCATTCTAAGAAAGTCATATGTTACTTCTTCAATCCAATTGTATTCTCTACTTTGCTAGGAAAAAAATTATTATCAAGGTAAGAACCAATACCAATGAAAAGAATAAAAATACATAATCATCTTGACTTATTTGTGAAAATAACAAATGAAATAAAACAATTTCACTTAAGCAACTCCAATATTAGTACATATAAAGATGTTCCTGAATACCAATATCCATTGAATTTTTGGAATTTTAATTTCGACCAACATATAAAAACTAGAACAAGAAAACAAATATAGTCTTAGAGCAAATCAGCCTTCGACTAATTTTTTTAATTGTTTTGAAATTACAAAAGTATTGATACACTGGGAAGGGATGTGAAGGGTAAACAAAGGAGGAGGCTGCAGTGCTTGATAAGAAATGTACTTATCTTGCCCATGTAATTGGAACCCGTGTGTACAGTATGTTCACAATAAAAAATAAAATTTTTTAAAAAAAGTGAGGAAAAGGAAAAAAAGAAAAAGAAAAGAAAAAAAAGAATTGATACCATTAAGAAAATGATTTTTTCCTATGGAAATCAATTTAAAATGTTTATTACTTATTATAACTCAAATAGCAAACAAGAGTATTTTTATACAATCATTACAAATATCATTTTAATACTATAATAAAATAGAATAAAAGACCAGTCCCAATATATTATCATTATTCTTAATTCCTAATCATTACCTAAATACCTTAAACTGAATAGTCATGTCTTTAACATAAACATAAATATTCTATAGGTTTTACTTAACATTTTCCAGGGGAATGTATTCATGTTTCTAAGGAATGTTCACAGCAGTTAAAAGGTGCTTTTTTGAAATTAATGTGAGGCACAGAGGTAACTCCTGTTTTTAGTGGTTAAATGGAGATAAGAATTGAACAAGTATTTTTTTTTGCGGGATGGAGGGGTCCAGTCGTGGGGCCTGAACTCTGGCCTGGGCGCTGTCCCTCAGCTCTTCAGCTCAAGGCCAGAGCTCGATCACTTGAGCCACATCGCCACTTCCAGCTTTTTTCTTTTTGCTTATGCCGTGCTGAGGAATATAATCCATGGCCTCATGCATGCAAGGCAAGCGCTCTACCACTAAGCCACCTTCCCAGTCCCCTAAAAAGTACTTTCCTGTCTGGGCTAGTTTCAAACACAATTCTAAGATCTCATTACCCAGAATCGCTCAAATTATAGGCGTGAGTCACTTGGTTTGATGTATTTTTTTTAATTTAATTATGTTTTAAGATTTTTGTTTCACTATAATGTACATCGTTCCACACATAAATTCAAATATATGTATTTATTTCTGATGACAAATATTCTCTAAAATGTATGTCTTTCTACATATTATATGTATATATATATATATATGTATATATATATTGCTGAAGACAGACTTCCTCTAAAGCTTTTATGCTACTATTTTTTGACCTTTTTCATTTCAAAGATATACAGTCTATTCTTCCAAAAGTTTCCTAGAATACAATAACTAATATTTCAATAGAATGTATAATCTATTACTTTCAAGGGAATTTTAGAGATACACATGATATTGCAGTAACATTTACAGTATATTACTTGAAATAATTCTGTTGCCACTCTTAAATATTTGTGTGTAGTGGTGGGGAGAGAAGAAACTAATTCATACTGGTTAGGAATTTGCAATAATTCCAAAATCTATTCCATAATTTGTTATAAGCACATAGTCAATCTACCTGTTAAGGTTTAGTTTTTTTGTTTCTTTATTTGTGCAGATTTTTAATATGGATGCATGCACAGTGGCAACATTAAAAATATTAATCCAGATTTTGTGGATGATTTATATTTCTCTTGGGTAAACTAATGAGCTCCAAGAAAATGTCCATAAGGTGCCTTTCAATTCTAATATCACTGTTTGTCTTAAAATGCTTTAAATTCTACACACTTTAATGTGGACACAGGGTCATATTGTGGAACTTTTCTCCGCAGAGAGTGAGCACTACCCTATTGCTTAACATGGACAATGTACCTTCATACATAGACTGGGCATGTGCAAAGAAGAAGTGGTAGTTGAACAATTTTCTTAGCAGTTTTTACAGATGAAATGTAAATAGAGCAACTACGAACTCAAAAGGAATGTGCAAAGAAGACAAGGGCACAAAGTAGAATGTGCCAAGAAATGCTGAAGTATATTTTCAAATAATGTGCTCAGGTGTGAGGGTGTGTTCAAAGTACAGATTCAGACAATGTACTTGGATATCTTGGGGGGGGGGGACTGCTTTAACCTATTCTGGGATAAATGTACAAGTACAAGCCGCTAACTCTGACTCTAATCAGACACAATATCATCAACTAGGGATAAATTCCAACTGCAAAGTAAGAAAAAAAAGGCTTATCACAGTTGGTGTTCAGGTTGAAGCAATGGCAATCACATAACTTTTCTTACAAATCTTCCATTGTTTTGGAGCATTAAAGTAGGAAAAAGCCAAGTAATTATTTTGCATGTACCTAAATTAAATGAGATGTATTCTATTGGTCTCTCTTTAACTTGAAAGTTATAGATTATGTCTTTTTATACTCTATCTTTGGACAATGATCTGCTGTCAGTTGTTTTCTTCTCGTCCCCTTCTTTTGCCCTTCCACTTACATAATTGTTATTTAAAGAGACATACTTAAGCTTGCATTTCTAAATTCTTCAAAATTATCTGAACTACTTTATACTTCTGGCAGCCTCCTATATCTTTCTCAAGGGACATATTTTTGACACTACCATATTTATCTTCTGATATTGGATATCTTCCTGCCTAATTAAGTGCAAGATATACATGAGACTCATCCAGATTTCTCAAAACTCCTACCACCATAAAATCCTATCTTACTTAGAAATCATGCTTTTAGAATGTCTGGGGAAGTGGCATCTCTCATTTTTGAATGACCCTAAGTGATAATTACATGCCGTCATGTTTTAAACCAATATGCGACTCAGTAGATGAACTAAGTGACAAAATGTGGTTTATGTATGCACGGTGGAATTCTTTTTTTTTTTAATATTATTTTATTTTATTTCAGAACATACTGTACAGAGGGGCTACAATTACATGGGCAGGATAATGCATATATTTCTTACCAAGCATTGCAGCCTCCTCCTTTGTTTACCCTTCACCTCCCTTCCCAGCCTCCCCCCTCCCCCCACCCAATTATACCCCCCTCCCCCCTCGACATTGTAAAGCTGGTTTTGACATGACATTTTGTACTTCTCATTGTTGCAACAGGTCCACCTGAATCCTTAAACGACTTGTTTGGCCCCATCTCCTCCACATGTTATACTGACATCAAATATAGTGAAAGCGGGGGTTACACTGTGGGGGAGGGACATACAAAGCAACAAAGAAATAATCTTATAAATGCGTTAGAAACATATGCATGAAAGAAACGAGAACATTAAAATACATATTTAAGGGTTCATTTTCCTAACATCACATTATCTGACCTTTTCCGCTTGACTCATACCTATACTAGATATTGCAAATAAGGGAAACCATGGGACCTATGCTTCTTTGGGCCTGGCTTACTTCACTTAATATAATTTTTTCCAAGCCTTTCCATTTCCTAACAAATGGGGAAATGTCATTCTTTCTGATGGAGGCATAGAATTCCATTGTGTATATATACCACATTTTCTTGATCCATTCATCTACTGAGGGGCATCTGGGTTGGTTCCATATCTTAGCTATGGTAAATAATGCTGCAATAAACATAGTTGTGCTGGTAGCTTTAGTGTGGTCTTGTTTGTAAACATTTGGGTAAATGCCCAAAAGTGGGATTGCTGGATCATAGGGGAGATCTATGTGAAGTCTTTTGAGGAACCTCCATACTGCTTTCCAAAGTGGTTGAACAAGTTTACATTCCCACCAACAATGGAATTCTATACTTCAAATTCATACGGAAATGGAAAGACTTGGAAAAATCCTACAAAGTAAAATAAACAAGACACAAAGAAATAGATTCCGTTGTTTCCTCATTTGTAATTAGTAGGAAATGTCTAGGATAGTGCTAGCAGTTGAGCAGAATTGCTCAATAACTATGTATGTATGACCATATAAGATGATGATGAGCAAAATGGACTCCTGGATATGGGAACAGAATTTTCTGTTTGTGGTTGTTGTTTTTAATGTACTATGTGATTCCTTTTTTCTTTTGTGTTTTCCCTTTGGTTTATCCCTGTTATATTTGATTTCAATATCCTGTGTATTGTATATACATTTATCTTAATTTAGCAAGGGAAGAGGAACAATGAAATGGCAAGACAAAGAACAAAGGGCAAACCAATGCAATAGCAATACTCACAAAACAACATGTTGGAAATTTACATTACAACTTATGTGGTGTATTGGGGTAAAGGAAAAGTGTGAGAAAAATGAGGGAGGGGTAAAAAAAGTAGCACATATTATGTATTCACTACCTTATAATTACTGCAACCCCTTCTATATATCACCTTGACAATAAAATTAAATTAAAATTGAGCTGTATAAAATATAATTTCACTGTATTGGTATAGTAATTTTATTCTAAGTGTATTACCTTTTAAAGAAATGAACATTTTGGCTGCTAATTTGATTTAATTATCCCTTTATGAGAGGGTCAACAACTTGAATATTATCAAACAATACAATATTTTTAGAATATACTTGTCATTATTTTGGAAAAAAATTGTTTTAGTATTGTCTCATACTAAAACAGAAAAAGTTCAATTCTATGGAAACACTTAACTTTTCAAACTTAATAATTGTTAGGAGGACAGAATATATGTGTTCTTCAACATTCCTATTATTACTAGCTATTCATATTCAAATTCTGAACATGCCACACTAGAGACATTCAAAACAGTACCTGTTTGCATTTTATTTAATTCTGTAATAAGTGCAGTTTTCAATGAGGCGTTACATATTTAAATTCAACAGAAAAAATAACCACAGTCTGGTAGAAGTTAAAACGATGAAGTATCTATATTAATTCCTCTAGAGTAAACATTTGTTTATCAAGTAAGCCATTATTTAGATAACCATCAATCCCAAGATTTTATGCCATAAAGTCATCCTAGCTCAACAATTTCCAACTTGTAATGTGCACGTTAAAATTCCTTAAATTCACAACATGACTAGCATATAAGTATTCTGAAAAATACTACACTACTGCTAATGTGATGCCCTTCGTACACTAAACACTACACTAAACTTTGCTGCATCATTTTCCACCCAGTGTTACCCTTGAGATCAGAACACTTGCAAATATTATTTATAATTACATATTTTATCTATCATAGATAATCAGGAGATCTGAATGTCTGAATATTAAGATCTGAAGATTCTGGTTCAAATCCCACCCAGGAAGGACGGTTCCTTAGATGCTTACCTCCAATAAACTGGTCACGAAAAGCCTGACACAAGTGGCACTGAGGTTCAAGTGGTAGAGCAGTAGCCTTGAGCAAAAACAGTCTCAGGAACAGTGCCCAGGCCTAGAAGTTAAGCCCTAGGACAAACCAAATAACAAAAACAAAATAAAAACAAACCCTAACCGTAGCATTTTTCTCATTGTATACAGAGGTACATAATTAAGGAAATTTCTTCCTGTGTTATGTATTGGTAGAAAAAAAAAAAAAAAGATGTCACGCATTTACTCTCTTCATACCATGTTACACCAAAGTCTCAAAAAGTTGCTCTTTTGGTAAATTTATAAATTAATAGTATCAATTTGTTGACAACTTTATCTAGATTATTCACATTATCATGTTACTTATGAACTGTTGAAATTAACTGTTAACTAACTACTAATTATACCTTACTTGAAATAATATTTTAGGCAAATAGAATGCCATAATAATTTGTGAATTTGTAAATTAAATCTCTACTTAAAAACAATTTTATACGATCCTATAGAATATTAAATTACAAACAAAAATATTTATTTTAAATCTAAATTCTTATTTAGCCAGGTCTACAAAGTCCTACATTAAATGAACTTTCCTATTTCTCTAGGCTTAAGCTTTTGTAATCCAACATTTCTTTAGAATCTAACAGAATGATGGTTGCTTTTTCAAATTCTTGGTTGGGAATCATGAGCTCTTTTGCATCTAGTAATATTCTGTAATGAAGGCGACATTTAAACACAACTGTAATATTCTGTAATGAAGGCGGCATTTAAACACAACTGAGGATTATATGAGTTGCGTTTCAATAGGAAATTTGACTTCTCAAAATATATTGACAAAATTAGCCCAAATTTCCAACTGTGTATTCCTTTCTGGCTTATTTTTTATTCCTCTTTTGTTTGTTTTATTGAGACAAATTATACTACCTAGTCCACTGAAAGTATCACTACGTCATTCCACTCTCTAATCACCTGTCTTATTCTGAGTGCTAGAATTCCTGGCTTGTATCACATTGTCCTACAATAGTTTTCTTTTTTTATTTAATCTAGATACAGACTAGCAATTCTGAATTTCTCCAATAATATTTTCCGTTAGACTGATGGCTCAGATTGTTCATGTACTATTTTCAAAAATGTTCTAACATTTGAAACAGGATATGAACCTTTTCAGATGCTGTGAAGGGGTCTCTGATTCATTCCTCCCCGGATCTGATCCCTTTATTAATGATGAGTTGACTTTCTTACTATCTTTGTTCTCACCTATGTAATATTCTCAAGCTTTTTGGGGAAATTTCACTTGAGGACTTTCTAATATTAAAAATTATCACTTGATTTTATTCTTACTAAGGATATATTTTCTAACTTTTCTACATAATCTGACAGTTGTTCCATATGTGTGTTAGAACATATAAGTGCCTCTGTGTGTATGTGCGTGTTTGTATGTATATATGTATGCAAAAACCTCAAGCTCTTCTTCAGCACTCTTGCTCATAACTAGTATTCCATCACTTGAGACATTCTTCTAATGCATCTTTTGGCCGGTTAATTATAGTGTCTCAAAGACTGTTTTGCCCAAGCTGGATGCAAACTGAACTTCCCAGACTCCTTTACATTCTTAAGTTTTATTTCTCCATGGGTATCAACTTTTGAACTACAACCATTTTTGTGAGTGTAAAATCTAATCTGTTTCACAGATTTGTATCTCGAGTTCATATAAAGACGGATGACTATACACATTACTTATGCTGAGTATACACTGTTAGAAATGTGATCCTAAGCAGGTTTCAAGTGGTTCACACTGGTAATCCTAGCTAATTAGGAGGCTGAGATCTGAGGATTGCAGTTCAAATCCAGTATGAGTAGAAAAGTTTCTGAGGCATTTATCTCTAATTAACCAACAGAAACCTGGAAGTGGTGTGGGGCTCAAAGGTAGAGAAAAAGTTTTGAGCTGAACAATAGAGGGACAGGGCCCAGGCCTAGATTTCAGGCCCCACTACCATCAAAAAAAAAAAAAAAAGAAAGAAAAGAAAAAAAAAAAAGAAATGTGATCTTAGCCACTAGTTCATTGCTAGTATAATTCCTGTGCACTCGACATGGCCTTTTTTCCAGTTAAGTCCATGGTCTTATATATGAATTGCTTGGAACCAGAATTATTCTTCCATTCTACTTTTTACAAATTTGAATGATTAGCTATAATGATTTAGAGCTATTAGAAGAAAGAGAGTGGTCTCATCCTTCATGTTCCACTTAGTAGTAATGCTTTCTCTATGTCACTCCCATAGATCTGCATACTGGCCATGGCTTTATTATTTCAAAATTGTCTTATTTGCAGAGTCTTCTATAGTGTATAGAACCATTTTACTTAAATACAGAATTTCTCTTCTCCTATTCCTATTGTTTCTCCTTCTGTTACCTTATGTACACTTGGGTAATACTACACAACACAAACACTGAAAAAATTTTTCTGAGAACCTTCTTCCCACTTAAAATAGGTCTTTTTTTAAAATTTAATTTAATTTTATTTGAGAAGATACTGTACAGAGGAGTTACAATTACATGGGCAGGATAATGCGTACATTTCTTACCAAGCATTGCAGCCTCCTATTTTGTTTACTCTTCACATCCCTTCCCAGCCTCCCCCCTCCCCCCAATCCCAATCCTTCTCCTTCCCCAACTTCCACCTCGCCCCCCGCACCGACGTTGTCAAGCTCGTTTTGGACATGACAACTTGTACTTCTCATTGTTGCAACAGGTCCACCTGTATCCTTAAACAACTGGTTTTTCCCCATCTCCTCCACAAGTTATACTGACATCAAATGTAGTGAAAGCAGGGGATATACTGTGGGGGAGGGACATACAAAGCAACAAAGAGATAATCTTATAAATGCGTTAGAAACACATGCATGAAAGAAAAAAACATTAAAATACACATCTAAGGGTTCATTTTCCTGACATCACATTATCTGACCTTTTCCGCTTGACTCATACATATACTAGATATTACAAATAAGGGAAACCATGGGACCTATGTTTCTTTGGGCCTGGCTTACTTCACTTAATATAATTTTTTCCAAGTTTTTCCATTTCCTAACAAATGGGGCAATATCATTCTTTCTGATGGAGGCATAGAATTCCATTGTGTATATATACCACATTTTCTTGATCCATTCATCTATTGAGGGGCATCTGGATTGGTTCCATATCTTAGCTATGGTAAATAATGCTGCAATAAACATAGTTGTGCTGGTAGCTTTAGTGTGGTCTTGTTTGTAAACATTTGGGTAAATGCCCAAAAGTGGGATTGCTGGGTCATAAGGGAATTCCATGTGAAGTCTTTTGAGGAACCTCCATACTGCTTTCCAAAGTGGTTGAACAAGTTTTCATTCAAACCAAGAATGAAGTAAGGTTCCATTCTGTCCACATCCCCTCCAGCATCTGTTGTTGTTAGAGTTCTTGATTTTTGCCGTTCTAACGGGAGTGAAGTGATATCTCAATGTTGTTTTGATTTGCATTTCTTTTATGGCTAGGGATGTTGAACATTTCTTCATGTGTCTATTGGCCATCCTTCTTTCTTCTTCAGAGAAGTTTCTCTTTAAGTCTTTCACTCACTTATTTATTGGGCAGTTGTTTCTTTGCGGATTTGTTGTTGGGGGGTTTAATTTTTTGAGTTCCAAGTATATTTTAGATATGAGACCCTTGTCCGTTGTATGGCTAATAAATATCTTCTCCCAATCCGTGGGCTTTCTATTGATCTTGCTAGCTATGTCATTTGCCCTGCAGAAGCTCTGCAACTTTATGCAATTCCATTTGTCCAACCTTTCTTTGATTTGTTGGGTTTCCGGGTCTCTATTCAGAAAATTTCCACCTGAGCCAAGGAGACCTAGGGTTTCTATCACCCTCACCTAGGAGAAAATAAAAATAAGAGCATTGTAGTATAAGAAACAAATTATATTAAAAGATGCCAATATAAACTATCATGAACAACACACACCTAGTATTTGTTTCTCATACCTGTAACACTAACTATAGCAAGGATTATATATGTGAGCCCGAGGCACCAAGCAGTTCATCATTTCAAAAATGTCTATTTGAAGACAGGTGCCAGTGTCTCATGCCTATAATCCCAGCTACTCACGAGGCTTAGATCTGAGTATCACAGTTCAAAGCCAGTCCCCATAAGACTCTTATCTCCAATTTGCAACTCAAAAACCAGAAGTGGCCTGTGGCTCAATTTGAGCACAGAGGCACAGGGAAAGTGCCCAGGCCCTGAGTTCACCCCACAACTGACTCAAAAAATAAATAAACTTTTTAATGGCTGAATTTCTTGTGAATTAAAATGACAGGTGTGTTATACAATTCTATAGACTACAACAGATTTCGTTATATTTGCAGTTAGAAAAAGCAACAGCACCTAACTAAAGGATTTTTTTTTCATAAACTGGGGCAGACTGGTCTTTAATTAGAGGAAATTGCTGGACTCATATATAGTTTTTTTTGGTTGGTTTTTGTTTTAATTTTAGAACAGGATGAGAAACATTATTTCTGCCAATGGTCATTTGGATATGTTTAACATCATTCACAGGCCATGTAGAATTAACAGTAAAGACAAGACACAGTCAACTGGCAATAAAACTACTCGTTTTTATGCCATGTTCCAAGGGAATTGTTTAGCTTATATGTCCCTATGGCCTATAGTTTCCTATTCTTGTTTTAATCAAAATACAAGTATGTTCTACCAATTCAGATTTTAGCCAGGCAATATGTAGTATTAGTGCTAAGAGTCGAGGAAAATTGTAACACAACCAGGGAAGCATAAAACCAACACTTTAGTAGCTGGACACTGAAGACTCAGGCCTATAATCCTAGCTACTCAGGAGGCTGATGATCACAGTTCAAAGACAGCAGGAGTGAGAAAATTTGTGACTCTTCTCTTCAATTAACAACCAAAAAGCCATAAAGGAAGCTGGGGCTCCAGAGGTAGAGTAGCCTTGATTAAAAAACCCAGGGGCAGCACACAATCATGATTTCAAGCTGAAGGTCAGGTACACAAATAAAAAAAAAAAAACATCAACAACAACAAAAAAAGAAACTGGGAGAAAGCTAAGGAAAGGTTGCTATTGTCTATAAGAAAAATATACACATGACATGAATTGTGGAATGGTAAACTCACTGTACACACCTTAGTAACAAGTACATTTAAAAATAATCTGAGAAAACCCAAAGCCATGGGCCTTATGATGTGCATCTGCTTTCCAGAATTTCAAAGTTCCATCATCTGAGCTGGTACCTCACGGGTTGAAGCCCAGGGAGATTAGTAAATATGAGGGCAGAGATCTTTTCAGAATGTCCCACCAAATCTTTGCTTATGTTAGGCAAAAAACGAAACAAAGCAAGGAAAATAGACTTTAAGGTTAATTAGGCTGCTATTAAAGATTCAGATGTTGGTATACTTTGTGGAAGGGAAGGGAAAAATGGTTTAAATAGGGATGCAGGTGGAGCCATTGCAACACTGAGATGTACAACATTTTATGTCAAAAAATGAACTTTACAAATTTGGCGGGGGAGGTGGGGGATGGGAAGGGATAGGAAGGGGAAACAAAGGAGGAGGCAACAATGCTTCATAAGAAATGTACTCATTACCTTGCTCATGTAATTGTAACTTCTCTGTATGGTATTTTCACAATTAAAAAAATTTAAAAAAAAGATTCCAGGCAAAATTATACTGTTACATGATAAGTTAGTACATATGTTTTGTAGATACTGAACACACATGTGTCAGAAAAAATATCCATGGATTCAAAACTGGAAACACTGAAGTGTCAAATCCCACATAAATCCAAAGACATTAATTGTTGGAGATTTTAACACACCACTCTCCCCACTAGATAGATCAACTCGGCCAAAACTCAACAGAGAAACCACAGATCTAAACAGCTGCATAGATCAACTAGATTTAACAGACATTTCCCGAATATTTCACACAGCAGCATCAGAATAAACGTTCTTCTCAGCAGTACATGGAATATTTTCTAAAATAGACAACATTTTAGGCCACAAAGCAAACTTGTCCAAATTCAGAAACATTGAAGTTATACCTTGCATTCTCTCTGACCACAAGGGAATAAATTTTGAACTCAACACCAAAAGCCACCAAAGAAAGTCCGGTATCATATGGAGGCTGAACAACACACTGCTGAATCACGAGTGGGTCATGGAAGAGATTAGAAAGGAAATTGAAATGTTCATGCTATTCAACAAAAATGAGCACACAAATTACCAGCTATTCTGAGACACAGCAACGGCAGTACTCAGAGACAAGTTTATAGCTCTGAGCTCCTACATCAACAAATTGGAGAGATCTGAAACCAACAATTTAATGACACATCTAAACCTCCTTGAAAAAGAGCAGCAAGTTAAACTCCAATCCAGTAGATGGAAAGAAATAATTAAAATTAAATCAGAATTAAATGAATTAGAATAAAAAAAACTATAGAAAGAATCAACAAAACAAAGAGTTGGTTTTTCGAAAATATTAACAAAATTGACAGACCCTTAGAAATCTTATCAGAAAAAGAAGAGAATACACCCAAATTAATAAACTCAGAGATGAGAATGGAAACATCACCACGGAAACAACCAGGATTCTGAACATTATAAGGGAATATTTCTCAAAACTTTATGCTAATAAGTTTGACAACTTGACAGAAATGGACCATTTCCTAGCAAATATTGACATGACAAAACAAAACCAAGATGAGTTAAACCAGCTTAACAGGCCAATATCAAGCATTGAAATAGAAACAGAAAATAAGAGACCTCCCAGCTAAGAAAAGTCCAGGACCAGATGGTTTTCAAGCGGAATTTTACAAGGACTTCAAAGCAGAGCTCACACCAATACTCCTCCAACTCTTCAATGAAATTGAAAGAGAAAGTTCACTACCGAACACACTCTATGAAGCCATCATAACCCTCATCCCAAAACCAGGCAGGGACTCATCAAAGTAAGAGAAGTATGGACCCATTTCTTTGATGAACATTGATGCAAAACTTTTCAACAAAATTTTGGCCAATCGACTTCAACAATTCATACAAAAAATCATACACCACGATGAAACAGGATTCATTTCAGAGATGCAAAGACGGTTCAATATACGCAAATCGATTAATATTATACATCACATCAACAGGAGCAAGGATAAGAACCACATGGTTATCACAATAGATGCAGAAAAAGCATTCGACAAGACCCAACACCCCTTTATGATGAAGGTTTTGGAAAAATTAGGAATCCATGGGACATTCCTCAATACAATAAAGGCTGTATATGACAAACCTACAGCCAGCATTATACTTAATGGTGAAAAACTAAAGCCATTTCCTCTTAACTCAGGAACAAGACAAGGATGTCCACTCTCTCCACTTCTCTTCAATCTAGTAATAGAATGCCTTGCTACAGCAATGAGACAAGATGCAAACATAAAGGGGTTCCAAATAAGGAAAGAAGAAATAAAACTCTCCCTCTTTGCAGATGACATGATCTTGTATTTAAAGAATCCCATAGACTGCACTCCCAAATTTCTCAAACTGATTCAAAAATTTGGCAAAGTAGCAGGGTATAGAATTAACCCTCAAAAATCAATGTCTTTTCTCTATGCAAACAATGAGAAAAGTGTGGCTGAAATTAGGAAACTAACTCCATTTGTAATAGCCCCTCAAAAAATAAAATACCTAGGAATTAACTTAACCAAAGAATTGAAGGACCTCTATGATGAAAACTTTAAAATCTGAAAAAGGAAATCCAAACAGAACTTAGAAAATGGCAAAACATCCCATGCTCCTGGATTGGAAAGATTAACATCACGAAAATGGCATGACTTCCCAAGGTTATCTACAAATTCAATGCAATACCTATCAAAATTCCACCCTCATTCTTCAAAGAAATAGAAGAGGCAATCCAAAAATTCTCATGGAACAATAAAAGACCCCGAATAGCAAAAATGCTCCTCAATGGAAAGAACACTGCTGGAGGAATATCAATACCAAATTTCAAACTCTACTATAAAGCCATAATAATCAAAACCACTTGGTACTGGCACAAGAACAGACCTCAGGACCAATGGAATATAAATGAAAACCCAGAAATGAACCTACATGCATATAGCCAACTAATCTTTGATAAGGGAGCTAACATAATAGAATGGAAGAAAGACACCCTCTTCAGAAAATGGTGCTGGCAAAATTGATTAACTACTTGTAGAAAACTAAAACTAGATCCTTATATATCACCCTGCACCCGAATCAACTCCAAATGGATTAAAGACCTCGAAGTCAAAGCAGACACTCTGAAAACATTACAGGATGGAATAGGAGAAACCCTAGGTCTCCTTGATTCAGGCCGAAATTTTCTTAATTTAGACCCAGAAACCCAACAAATCAAAGAAAGGTTAGACAAATGGGATTGCATGAAGTTGCAGAGCTTTTGCATGGCAAAAGTCATAGCTAGTAAGATCAATAGAAAGCCCACAGATTGGAATAAGATCTTCACTAGCCATACAACGGACAAGGGTCTCATATTTAAAATATACTTGGAACTCAAAAAATTAAATCCCTCAACAACAAATCCTCAAAGAAACAACTGCCCAATAAATAAGTAGGCTAATGACTTGAAGAGAAACTTCTCTGAAGAAGAAAGAAGGATGGCCAATAGACACATGAAGAAATGCTCAGCATCCCTAGCCATAAAAAATGCAAATCAAAATAGCATTGAGATACCACCTCACCCTAGCTAGAATGGCTGTAATCAAAAACTCTAACAACAACAGATGCTGGAGGGGATGTGGACAGAATGGAACCTTACTTCACTGTTGGAGGGAGTGTAAACTTGTTCAACCACTTTGGAAAGCAGTATAGAGGTTCCTCAAAAGACTTCACATAAATCTCCCCTATGACCCAGCAATCACACTTTTGGGCATTTACCCAAATGTTTACAAACAAGACCACACTAAAGCTACCAGCACAACTATGTTTATTGCAGCATTATTTACCATAGCTAAGATATGGAAGCAACCCAGATGCCCCTTAGTAGATGAATTGATCAAGAAAATGTGGTATATATACACAATGGAATTCTATGCCTCCATCAGAAAGAATGACATTTCCCAGTTTGTTAGGAAATGGAAAAACTTGGAAAAAATTATATTAAGTGAAGTAAGCCAAGCCCAAAGAAACAAACGTCCCATGGTTTCCATAATTTGCAATATCTAGTATATGTATGAGTCAAGCAGGAAAGGTCAGATAATGTAATGTTAGGAAAATGAACCCTTAGATAAGTATTTAAATGTTTTTTTTTCTTTCATGCATTTGATTCTAACTCATTTACAAATTATTTCTTTGTAGCTTTGTATGTCCCTCCCCCACAATACAACCCCTGATTTCACTATGTTTGATGTCGGTATAATTTGTGGAGGAGATGGGGACAAACATGTTGGTTAAGGATACAGGTGGACCCGATGCAACTATGAGAAGTACAAGTTGTCATGTCAAAAACGAACTTTATAACTTTGGTGTGTGGGTGGCGGGTTTGGGTGGGGGGGCGTGCAGAGGCTGGGAAGCGATGTGAAGGTTCAACAAAGGAGGAGGCAGCAATGCTTGATAAGAGATGTACTCATTATCTTGCCCACGTAATTGTAACCCCTCTGTAGAATATGTTTACAAAAAATTAAAATTAAAATTAAAGAAAAAAGAAACACTGAAGTGTAAGGTATATTAATTAGGTAAGTTTCATTAGGTAGCCATCGAAATGAACACCACATGGTATTCAGTCAGGTAAAGTAGTTTATTTACCTAACTGCTGCCCATGCCATACATGGCAGAGCGGCATGTAAAAAAAGGTGGAGCAACCTAACCTAGTGTCAGGACATATCTAGGCCAAGGATTGGATGAGAAGTGTTACCAGAGGCTGACCAGGTTGTGACTTAGCAGGAGGGGGAGGTGGCTATCTCCAGGTGTGTCAGATACCTAGTTAACACATAAAGGGTGGAAACAGCCAAGAAATGGGGGGGGGGTGTCTGCATAGGGTCTGCACGCTGGGGCAGACCTAATACCAAATACAGGTAGCTCCTCTGGCATGTGACTTCTGACTCCATTCTCTATCACTTTCTTTCTTTCTTTCTTTCTTTCTTTCTTTCTTTCTTTCTTTCTTTCTTTCTTTCTTTCTTTCTTTCTTTCTTTCTTCCTTCCTTCCTTCCTTCCTTCCTTCCTTTCTTCCTTCCTTCCTTTCTTTTCTTTCTCCTTCCCTCCCTCCCTCTCTCTATCTCTCCTCTCTTTCAATCAACCTCCCACTCTCCTCTACCTCAGTATTCTCAACTCTCAAATAATGAACACTTGCTGAGTTGAACTCACAGGCTGGGAAGAACAGCTCAATTGGCAAATGTGAAATTTAATTTAATATTTCCTCACACCTCTACCACAGGTCACTGGAATCAAATTGTGAACACTTAGCAGCATGGCATTTCAAGCCTTTTGGAAGAGGAAAGCAAGCAAATACATTGCATTCTGTGAGGTCCACCCAGGGAAGATGAGGCAGAGTCCTTCCTCTTCTTGGCTAAATCCCAGCCCAGTTTCTGGATCAGGAGAGGTGACTGCCTCCAAGTGAACCAGGGATCTATATGACACAGGTACTGAGCAGCAACTTAGCCTCTTGTGGTGCTGAGATGAATGGCATGATTCAACATGATCCACTGTTGAGATTGATACTTCCTAAATTTTTGGTATATATATATATATATATATATATATATATATATATATATATATATATATTTATTTATTTATTTATATATATATTTATATATATATATATTTATATACTAAGTGACATGTAAATAAAATAAAATGAATAAATTACAATGAATAAATTTAACGAACTGATACCATTTGCAAATAATTATTGTACCTTAATAAATTAATGTCTTAAAGTATCCAATGCTATATCACACTTACATGGATGTTGATCTTCTTCAGCGTTTTAATTTAATTTATTTATTTTATTTATTTATTTTTTTGGGTCCAGTCGTTGAGTCTGATCTCTGGGCATGGTCGCTGTCCCTCAGCTCTTCAGCTCAAGGCTAGCACTCTACCACTTGAGCCACAGTACCAATTCCGGCTTTTTTTCCTGCTTATGTTGTGCTGAGGAATCAAACCGATGGCCTCATGCATGCAAGGCAAGCGCTCTACCACTGAACCACCTTCCCAGCCCCTTCAGCTTTTTTATGATATTGTTTTTTTTCTTTGTTGTTCAGATGAAAAAGCCTGCAAATAAATATACTTGTCTGACGTTCCTTTCTTTAGAAAATGAAAGGCAGTTTCATAATCTGGCTCTTTATGTGTCATCAAAATAATTTTTTTATACTTTCAAGTACATATTGTCTTAGACTTAGATCTCACTCATTTTCTTCTAAAAATACCTATGGGAAGGAGAAAATGAAGGATCATTCTGTTACTTTGGGAGCTTCTGTTCTTAAACACTGCAATAAATATTATGAATATCAACCTCTGAAACTATTCAGAAAGATGACTTGAAAGTTAACTTTCTACACACGCATGCTAGTCCCTCATCTAAATCACAGAACTTAAAATAAATAACATTTTAGCTGGGAGCCAGTGATTCATGCCTGTAATCCCAGATACTCAGGAACTGAGATCTGAGGATGGTAGTTCAAATCTAGCCCTAGCAGGAAATCTGTGACACTCTTACCTCCAATTAACCACCAGAAAACCAGAAGCGTCACTGTGGCTCAAGTAGTACAGTACTAGCCTTGATCTAAAGAGCTTAGGGACAGCACCCAGGCCTGGAGTTCAAGCCCCATGACCAAGAAAAATAAAAAAGGATAAAAAAGGGGGAAAGCAATTTTAACGCTATTATGCACATATGCACAAAAATTGTCTAGAAATAAAATTATAACAGCCCCAGGACTGGCAAAAAAAGAGATTAAAGTGAAATTGCCTTCAATCATTCATTTAGTCAATCTATACACAGGGCAGGCTCTTGAAATTCACATCACTAACTAAAGGGGTAGAATTTGAGAGGATCACAGTTCAGAACCAGTGTGCAAGGAAAGTAATAAGATTTTAATATCATCCTAAAGTCTTGCATGTTGGAATTCATTTGTGTTCCCAGCTGCTTTGAAGAAAGAACTGTGGAACTTAACCTTTGTTCAGCCATCAGCAAAATTGATAACCTATGAGCAAAGTAACTAAATTGATAAAGGATTGTTTTAATGGTAGAATACTTGTTGAGCAAACAAAATATCTAAATTCATACTCATTTCCTAAAAGAGGAAAGAAAAGTGAAGAAAGAAAGAGAAAAGAAAGAGAAAGAAAAGATAATAGAGATGGAGGAGGAGAGAAGGGAAGGAAGGAAGGAAGGAAGAAAGAAAGAAAGGGAAGAAGAAAGAAAAGGAGAAAGAGAGGTATAAATAAACATCTCAGCATGTGTCAGATGTTAATAATAACCGTAAAACATTTTAGCTATAAATGCCATCATTTAATTCTCTGGACAGAGACATTTTGTATCAAGCCCTGTTGTACGGACTTGGGACCCCCAAATGTCCACGAGGGACCACAACCAATGCGAACAGCAAAAGAGTCGTTTATTTGCAAGCTCAAGCTTGGTCTTCCGTGCACTCGGTAACGGGTGCCGGTCAGAGTCCCCAAGCACAAAATCAGCATAGCTTTTATAGTATTGAGCAAACACTTTTAGGGAATTTCCACACAAGCAGTTACATGATTGGACTGAGTCCACCCTAACTGCACTGTCCTTTTTCTGAACTATTGCCATATTCTGTTCCTGGAACACTTGGGCAACTGCTCTGATTTCTTAATGGTGAGCAGAGTTGGTGGTAACCTGTGTTTTTTTTTTCTTTCTCTTGGGGTTAGTCTGAGGGCAGCCTAGCACAAGATGGTGGGGTTAATCTCAAATTGGAGTTACTTTGGCTCTTCATTCCCTCCTCTTCCAGACCATCGGGGACCAATCATGGTCCCCTAATTGGCAAAGTCTTCTATATTTACAGATTGGTATTGGGATCTCAGAACAAATAGATGGACTCTGCTGATCCTTTCTTTTACAAAGGACATCACTCTACAAGGTCCAATTGTGAGTAACAAAATTAACAGTACCAAAGGCCCTTTCATTTTCTTCCAGCAATCCTGACTCCATATATCACAGCTCACTTAATTTTTTTGGGGGGTCCGGTTGTGGGGCATGAACTCTGTACCTGGGCGCTGTCCCTCAGCTCTTCAGCTCAAGGCTAGCGCTCTACCACTTGAGCCACAGCTCCACTTCCAGCTTTTTTCTTTTTGCTTATGTGGTGCTGAGGAATCGAACCCAGGGCCTCAGGCATGCAAGGCAAGCACTCTACCACTGAGCAATCTTCCCAGCCCCAGCTCAATTAATTTCATACCAGCTGTACTCATAAGTTCCAATTTTAAAATATACTCATACCATTTGCTACATACTTAAAATTTCTGTGGTTTGTCCTCTTTACAAACATTTTAAGACATTCCTTACTTTGTAAATCCTTTCTTATCCAGAGTATACCAATTTTTTTTCCAATTCTTTTTGTAAGGCTTTCTTTACTACCCTCCTCTTCTTTATGATTCCTTGAGCTTCTTTGTGGCTAGAGTTCTAAATCTGCTCTGTTTTCCTTTGACTTGTGGAAACAATTTATCTCAGAAAGCCTCAAGGAATGGGATGAAAAGCTTGCTAGATTTTAAGGCTAAGATTAGGGTGGGTCTCATTCCTTTTACTACCTCCATTGATTTAAAAAAATCTCTCCTTTATCTTTAAAAAACACCCAGGAAGAAGCAGGTTATTACCATACCAGAGACAAACTAGGCTATGGCCCTGAAGTGCCTAAGGCAAGCCAGTGATATCCTTGCCCCCAATATCCACTGTGGGAGTAGAGGGGCTTACTAGATATCAGCAAAAAATGTCCCACAAGATCTTATTTTGTAGCAGATTTCAACAGGGAAGCATTCTCAGGTGATGGAATCAAGCAGGAGTTCAGTCTATTTTACTGCGATGGAGGTGGTCTGGGTGATGATGTAGATTTCCTCCAGGTGACTGCCAGGCTGTTGTTGAACTTTACCCATTAGCATGTGCAGCAGCAGCACCAGCAGCAACAGCAGCAGCAGGAGCAGCAGCAGCAGCAGCGGCAGGGTCTCTCAGTGGCTCCAAGGAACAGTCACACCTCGTGCTGAGCTGCAAATTCCTACACAACCTGGTTAAGGACACATGACATATGCTTGGCAGGCTGTGACCCCACTAGATTTTAAAACTATTTAGACAACAGCCCGGGACAATTTACAAAGTTGCCAACATTTTAAACTAGATAGTTCTTTTAATAAGGCTAGGATTTTCTAGGCAGATATAGAGGGCTCAGGCCCATAATATTATTTCCCATGTCTTGTCTTTTCCTTCTGTCTGTTTTGCCACCTTTTTAAAAAAGTGAATCTGGTCCCTTGTTCTTAAAAGGGGATGATGGGCAAAGATTCATCTTCTGTCACTTCTTCAAGCTGACTCAGGGATGTTGATCCTAGTTAGCCAGGAGTCAATAACCATAGCCTATTTTACAAAGAGGTTATCAGGGTTAAATGTCATTAAGAACAATCTTTTAACTTTCAAAAAATGCACAGACCTTTGTTCTGGCTACAGCAGTGGAGCTTATTTAGACTTTTGGTTTGCAAAAGGATCTTTCTGGATGGCATAGTAATGTGATCTCTAGTAACATAAGAATGTCTGTGTTACCTAAGCAGGCCTTCAGACAGATATCAATAGAAACACACTCTCAAGTTTACAAAGATTTTTTTCCTGAGCAGATGAATTTCATGTAGCTGGCATCAGCTCAAAATTTACTGCCAATTAGAGCTTTTGGCACATACAGGTGTTGGGATCTAAACTATGTTCCACATTTTAAAACCTTATCTTTTTAGTACTATCACAGATGACTGACGAGTTCCTGTCCCTTACAAGGTAGATAGGCATAGACATTAGGCATCCTTACAAAATATGTTCCCATGACCCCCTGGCTCTGACCAATTTTTGAAAGGCCAACCACAAATGACTCTAGGATCTGACATTATTTCTGCCATCCAAGCAGTGGCTTATGGTCTCTGGATGCTCCTCCATTTCTTTCATCCCAGGAGTGTCTTCTCCACACTGGGAAAAATGCCTCATTGGCATTTCCCTTAGTTGCTGAACTTGAACTCAGGGCCTGAGTTTTGCCCCTCAGCTCTACAGCTCAAGGCTATCACTCTGCCACTTTGAGTCCTAAAGCAACTCTGCTTGCTCTTTCAGATATCTTTTGGCTGAGTAGAGGTGACAGTTTCACAAGGACCTTTTTCTGCCTGGGCTGGCGTGGAACCAGTTTACAGTTCAATAATTCTCATAAAAGGCCACTTTCCTCCACTTAAAAGCAACAAGGTGGTCAACATAGCAGTGTCTTTTAAATATGTTCTTACCTGAAAATTACTAAGAGCCAAAGGTACATCTGATAAACTTACACGAATCTTCACTCCTTTTTGTGGACCTGCTGGGAACTGTTACAAGAAAAACCTATGAGAGCAAACTAAACTAAGTATTAAGCAATTATTTTGGTAATCCTAATTTTTCCTTTTAGCACTTTGAGGCAAATGATTAGAACATTTTTACTTTTAAGCTTTATATACAGAAATCAATTCCTAATTTGTAATCTCCATTTTAATATTCTATACTTTAGTTTTTAGTTGCATTTTGAATAATCCCTTGACCTCTCAAGGCTAGGTGTCACTCATTTCCTCTTGGCTGCTTGTTTTAAAACTGATACACATTAAAACATTTAAACTCAAATAATAATTTTTTCTTATTGCAAAAATTATAATCACCATCACTGTACCAAGAAGCTAGACTTAACACCATTATGCCTTAAAAAATATCCAATAGCAGAATATCATTGAGAACAAATCGCATTATATAAATAAACTTTTTAACCCTTTTTAAGGCCTTCTTAATTTTAATTTTAACACATCCAAGGGACAGTTTTAGCAATGCTAATCAGATCATTACATCATTCAGTTTTACCATCATGTTTCCAGTGTCTATCTGAAGGTAAAAGGTACAGAATAAAGATGACCCACTTAGCCCTTCCTGTGTAATGGGCACGCACCCAGTCCGATCTTTAGGGTTAGATGAACTGCGTTTGTGCCAGCTTGCCTTCTTTCACCATGCATGGTTCCACTGTGCATGACCAGCTGACTTGCAGTTCTGCATGTTCACCCTTCACTCCTAAAAATAGTCCTTCTCCTGTCTTCTAAGTTTCTCCTTGTTGTTAAGCCAGATAACTTGATTACAGTGTAAAGAGACTTATGCATTCTAAAATACCAGATTTTCTAATTTTCAAGTTAAAGAATCTTTAAAAAGCCATTTGAAACAAAGTAAAAATTCTTTAAAATTTTTTGTTAATGTCCAAACCTCATAACCTTTTGAATTTTAAATTTAAACTCACCCAATTGTTACAGAATGCTGAAAATGTCTATCTTCAACATATTAACAAACACATACAAAACACACTCACACAGATCTTTAAGCATGCAAAAATAAAAACAACTTGTACATACATTTTCTAAAATTTTCAAACAAAACTTTAAGATAATATTTCTTTTAAACTAAGTAACTTTGTTGAGCTTCATTTTTCCTGGGCTTGCTTGTTTATGAAGGCATTTTGCCAATTAGTCTTTTGAATCCCCTCTGTTGGAGGAATGTTGGGGGGGAGGGTCACCGGAAACTAAACTGCCCTGATTTTTATCCAATTTTAGACAAGAGCCCTTTACATTTTCAGGACTAGCTGAAAAGTGAAACCCAGCCACACAGCCTTCTCTGTGACTGAGCTCAGCTGGAGGCTGGAGCTTTTATTTCCCCAGAGATGTTCAAATAAATAACAAAAACACAAAACCCAAAAACCCACATGTAAAGCTCATACCAATTCTAAAACAGAACTAGAAAACTCAATACCCAAAGGTTGAGTTTATCCCTATCAGAACTCAGTGCCGTTCTCACTCAGCAAGCTGAATCCAGAGTCTGCTGAATGAGCCTGCCACTCTCACCCAGAACTTCCCTACATCAGGAAACATAGAACAGAGAACAATCAGGTCTCAGTGAATGGGGTGATGTCTCACCGGCATTTGTTGACCCAGGGGCCTTCCAAAGTGAAAGAGAAGTCCGTCATTTTGGGGCAAGGGAAATAATTCCCTAGCGGCCATCTACTCAGACTGACAGATTCTCCCCCATATTCAGACCCTCCTGGGCCAAGGCCAAAGGCTAAGATAAACTCCAAATGACAAACAGAACACTCAACACAAAGACAGAACTTACAAAGACACAGTGCATCATTGTAAATTGTAAACCAGACAGTGCCAAACTACAGATGGAGAGTTTCCCCCAAAATGGAAAACTTCCCAATACAGATGGAAAGCTTCCCAAAAAGTGTCTGCATGAAAGTGCCAGACTACAGACAGAAAATTTCCCCAAAAAAGTCCGTACTGAACAGCACTCTACCCCGAGGGGTCTGGGGACATCTTCTCACAGACCCCGTTGACAGTCTTATAGTACGTCTACCAAGAGTCCTTACAACCAGAATACAGACCCTGTGGGAAACCAGAATTACAGATACAGAAATTGCAGGCAACCAAATATACAGAACAGCAGTGCGTTGACTTAACATCTGTTTTTTATGAGTCTCTGTGGTGGGGCATCTGGATAGTTTTATGAGGGGGATTCCACATGAACACCCAGAAATTTTGTACAGATTGAGACTCCCAAAAGACCCCCAGAGACCACGACCAATATGAACAGTATAAGAGTCCTTTATTTGCAAGTCCAAGCTGGTCCTCTGTGCACTCACTAACCGGTGATGCTAAGAATCCCTGAGCACAAAATCAGCACAGTTTTATAGTATTGAACAAACAAATTTAGGGACTTTCCACACAAGCAGTTACATGATTGGTTTGAGTCCACCCGAACCGCACTGCCTTTTCTCTGAACTATTGGTATGTACTGTTCCTGGAACACTTGGGCAACTGTTTTGATTTCTTAAGGGTGGGCAGGATTGGTGGCAACCTGTGTTCTTTTTTCTCTCTCTCTTGGGATTACTCTGAGGGAAGCCTAGCACAAGATGGTGGGGTTAATCTCAAATTGGAGTTACTTTGGCTCTTCAGCCTGAATAAACCAGAGCATACCACATACAAAGCTTTGGTAAAACACAGGTCTGGCTTACACTGTTGGACCAATAGGAGTGTATGTCTACTGCGGTTGCAGGTGTGTCTTAAGGTAGGTGGAGTTTTTCATCCTGATGATCTTGCAATGATGAAATTGACTAACAACACAATTACCTGGGCAGATCTCTGCTGAGACTTTTAATATTAATTCACAGCTTAACAAAGAACAATATTTACAATGAAATATATTGAACAACCAGACGTGGTAACCAAAATAATTTTTACCTGATTCAGTGTATTTTTTACACTCTATATCACATGTACAAGTTCTTCATTCACTTCTGTGTCATTATGTTGTCTTTATTTATTTTGGTTTTGTTTTCAGAACCATGGTATAACAGGGCATTTCTTATATTTTTGTCTTCTAGTCTTCAGAAAGTCTACAGTTAAAGGCTTAAGTTCCCTTAGTTAGAAAATTAAAAGCACATTGGGTGGGGTCTTTATCATAATTTTGTTATGATCTAAAATACGTTTTTATTTCTGGCATTTTATCTGTATAATCTCATTTCAATCTTTTCCAAAGGACACTTTAGTGGAAGGAGGAAATTCTAAGTGGATTCTGTTAGAAAATTTCTTATTTCCTTTTCTTTTGGGGGGTGGGTCCAGTCGTGGGGCCTGAAATCTGGGCCTGGGCGCTGTATCTCAGCTCTTCAGCTCAAGGCTAGTGCTCTACCACTTGATCCACAGTGTCACTTCCGGCTTTTTCTTTTTTGCTTATGTGGTGCTGAGGAATTGAACCCAGGTCTCATGCATGCAAGGCAAGCACTCTACCACTGAGCCACATTCCCAGCCCCCTGGTAGAGAATTTCTGTTGCTAAAAACTCTGGTACATAGGAAGGTAAGCAACTCCAAAATTATTTATTATAGAGATGAGTCATCTAATACTCTTTCCTCAACGAAAAAAGAGGATTTAAAATAACTAATATTTTTTAAATTAATGGGGACAAATATGCACGAATTTGCGAGAAATAAAATGATCATTCATGAAACCTTACTGATATTTAAAGAATGGTTTCCAATAAGAGGAATCACCTTCATACATTTTCACACAATGTGTATCTGCCTGGTAACAGAACCCCAAAATAGAATAAGGCATCTAATAGCTATCTAATTTTTGTTGCCTTTTAGCAATACTGCTTTCTTATCATATTGGTTAGTATGAATTCTATGGCCAGTACAAAATCACATTTGTAATAACAGTTACTAGATTGGACCTTCATGGATGAGATGGTGTGGGTTTCTGGTGGAGCCCTCTCTGGTTAAAAGGAGGAGTTGGTATTGGCACAGTCTCTGTAGTTGAGCAGGGTGAGGCTTAGGGGGTGAAGACCAGTCTGTGTAGGGCTTTGAGACCGCAGAGAGGAGACAGGAAGTACTAGACTTGTTCGGGGTCTGGTCTCTTGTAGAGTAGGCGGGACTTTAGGAAGAAGGCTGGGTCACAGGGCTGGAGGCTGATTGGGGCAGAGCTTTGAGAAGGAAGAACAAATCTACAAAGGAGGAGGTTACTTAGAGGAAGGGTGCTGTGGGAGCATTGTGAGCCCTTGTGGGATATGCAGGATGAGGTTTGCCATAAGGCAGGGCAGTGAATGTAGGCAAGAGGCTGACAGAAGGTGGGGATTCTGGTGCAGGAATGTGGAGCTATGAGGGAGAGGCTTTTCAGGGTCTGGCTTTGAGAGGTCAGGGTGGTAAAAGGAAGACATGGACTAGTAAGGCGCAGGGTTACTGGTGGACAATGGCAGGCCTTTGGGGAGTGTGTTAGGGTGGAAGTGGGGTTTCCTGAAGAGAAGGGTGTAGTCACAATGTATGGAGGAGATTTGCAGAACCAGAGCTTTGTGAGAGCACTGATAGGATCAAGTGCACTAGAATGGTTAAGATGGGGTTTCTGGTATAGTCAGTCACCACTTTGAAAAGAGGAGTAATGTTGGGTGGGGATTTCAGTGTTGCAAGGCAGGCCATGGTCTTTGGATAGGGTTTCCAGTAGGGCAAAGCAACCTTCAAAAAGGGAATACGTAGGGACAGGGACAGGGACTTACAGTTGAGCCTGTTGAGGCTGACAGATGGAGCCCAACTGGTGCAGTTGTTTCTAGTGGAACAATGTGGGTGTTGAGAGATGGGATAGTGTGGGGGGGTATTCTAGTGTGGTTTTTCTGGAGCAAGGCAGGGCTTGGAGCCATGGGGTTAGTTGGAGGAGGGGCTTTGAGAAGGAGTGCAAGGGATACAAAGTGTAGATAATTATGGGCAGGGTATCTGGTGGAGTAGGGTGTGGATCTGCGGGAGGAGCCAATAGGGGTCGAGTTCATCTGGAGACTAAGGCAGGGCATTGAGAGAATACTTGTGGGAGGTGGAGAGGCTTGTGGGGGAACAGGACTGGCTTTCCAGTCAGGAGATGGGCTGTGTGAGAAGCTTCTAGCCAAGCAAGGTGTGGCTTCAAGGGCAGTTATAGGGAGGTGAAGGGTTTTTGTTATTGCATGATGGGTTTTGTGAGAATATGTAGGTTCAAGGCTGGGTTTGAGAGGTTAGCCCACTTAGAAGTAGGCTAGTTATGGACGGAGGTTCTGATGAAAACAGGAGGGGCTCCAGGGAGAAGGCTAGTTGGGGGTGGGGTATGAAAGGTAAAGGAAGAGCTTGGAAGTACTAGGAAAGGGGAGCAATGCAACTATGAGGGACTAGAGTAGTTAGGGTGGGGTATCTGGTGGATGAGCTGGGGATTTGAGGGAGGAGCCTGATGTAGGTAGTGTTCTTGGTGCAGCAAGGTGGGACATAGAAGGAGATATGAATGTGGCCTGGTTTCTGGTGGTGCAGAGAAGGTATTCCAGGAAGGTTTTGAGTGGAAGAGAGATTTCCCTATAGCAGAGGAGGGCTTTCAGGAAGGAGTTTGTTTGCAGTCAGGCCTTTGAAAGTTTATAGCAGAGCTACCAGGGGGTAGGTTAGTTAAGGTTGGGCTTTTTAAGGAGGAGGCTGACTGGAAGTGAGTTTCCATTCGATCTAGTCAAGTTTTATGGGAAGGAGGGATAGGAAAGGGGCAAGACTTAGTGAAGAGTGGGGCTACAAAAAATAAAAAGTTACTACTAATAAATACAATAGAAGAACACTATTTTCAGTCAGTGTAGACTTATATTACTTTTATGTATGTGAGAGATACTGGAGAAAGTAACCAAGTAATAATTCTTTCCTAGGGAAGTTTTTCTTTATTCCAGTTGAGTGAAAATAAAACCACAGTTAACATCAAGCTCAGAGGCACACAGTAGACTAAAACACATGAAGCACTGGACTTGATTCCCCAAAACCACCATAAAAGATCACAAATTAAAAGTTTAATATGTCTCACTTGGTCATAAGGGACACTATTGTCTTAAAATTGTGAATGAATAGAAATTTTACTCTGACCATTTTAGAAATCCTAAAACTAAGTAAATAGTAATGTTTTCACTTTATGCAATATTGTAAAGTATACTAAAAATAATTAGGAAAATATAAAATTGTACGCAGAAAGTTCATTCTCAAGCATCAATTCTAATCTAAAAGAATTTAAAACCAGAAAATTGCAATATAGTGAGGTTGCAACATGGTTTATTGCAGTCATCAAAATGGTGATTTAAGCAAAGTGCCTTTATCATTGGATGCATCGATGTTAAAACATACCTAAGAATGGGAAGCACTACTATACAGACCCTGAAGAAAGTCAGAAGGATCTGTGAAGTTATGTTGGAATAAAATAAATGACTAATTACAGTAGAAATTGATCTTCACTAGGCCCATAAATACATTCCAGAAGAAAAGGCTACAATGAAAAATAAACAATGAAAAGGAAGCAGGCAGGCAGATCTTGAAGTAAACATTATCCAATGAACAACAGCTATTGAGGAATGATTACAATCTTCTTTTACCTAAGTTACAGTTACTGACCTATATTCTTCCCTAATGCCAATCGAAAGGCCATGAAAATGCAGTAATTATTTTCAAGGTATTAGACTTTACAGAAAGAATTCAATGAATGTATTTCTAGAAAGTATAAAGATAGATGTCTTAGCTAAAGATTGAATAAAATATCCCCATCTCTGGCCCTCCGGGGGGGGGGGGGGAAAGGTTAAGCCAAAGCACAATGAGAACGGAAAGAAGTACAGTAGTGCATACCAGTAGTTCCCAAGATGAAATGATGAATGTACCAGCGGGGAAAATCAACAAGATCATCACGGGACTTAGCACTGTAGAGTATAGAAAAGAGCAGGAGAATTACAAAGGATGCCCTTGAATATTTGGCAGTAGAGCACATTGCATTGAGATCTAAAATAAGTGTAGTTATTATACAATCTACCTGTGCTCATAAGGTGCCACAAGAATGATGAACTTACGATTTACAGGACATGGAATAATCATAAACGTCTTGCTTCAGTAGTGAAGAGTTAAACCTTGATAAACTCTGTTTTGAAACACCTAACAAACTGTAAAACCAAGAGAAGAAGATTCAAAATGTGTATGTTACTTGACTGTTTGTAATAGTAGAGATAAAAAAATCAAATCACATAACGTGGATGCAAAAGGATAACATTATTAAGGTAATCTTTAAACAACACACATTTTATGTGAATAGTCCTCTTTATAAATGATTTGTTTTCCTTACAGATTTTGGATGCACAAAAACAATAAAAAACAAAAACAAATCAAAGCAAATACACTTGGCAATAGAGCTGGTTGCTAGTGCCTTATCCCTATTTCTAGATAGTCATGAGCCTGAGATTGGAAGTTCATAGTTCACTGATGGCTGGGGTAGCAATCCATGAATTATTTATGTTCAGTTGTTCAATCAAAGACAGATTGAAACCTTGTATCAAATAGTACAGACTCAGTCAGTTATTAGTGAAAAAACCAAGCAAGAGTTTGAGGCTCCACGTCAAGTTTCATTGCTGGGCGGTGCGCGTGCACGCACGCAGACACACACACACACACACACACACACACACACACACACACACACACAAATGGAATGAGAGAGGAAGAGGGAGAAAAAAGGGAATATTAAGAGTTTAAAATGGGAACCTGTCTGCCAGGACTATCCTAAGCATATATTAATAAAAATGAAGGAAACCATGGAACTAGGTTCCATGACTGTTTTCCCAAGACTTTCCATTTTCTTAAGAAAGGGGCTGTGTCATTCTTTCTGATAGAAACACACAATTTCATTGTGTATATATACCACCTTTTCTTGATCCATTCATATACAGAGGGGCTTCTAGATTCGCTCAATATCTTAGATATGGTAATAATGCTGCCAAAATCATAGTTGTAGATTTAGTGAGTTTTAGCTTGAGATCATTTCCACAAATGCCCAGAAGTGGGATTGCTGGCTCCAGAGGTATGTACATTTGACCTTACGAAATGATGCTAATTGAAATGAACTCCAAGATATGGAAACAAGTCATTTTTTTTCAGATGTCAACCTTGATATCTCTAAAGTAGTGTATCTAGATCTTATTTTATTTCATTTGTCTTTTTCCATTGATTTATGTCTGGCAATCTCTGTCTTAATTCTGGTACCTTCCATTTTGTATATACATTTATCTGATTTGGAGAAGGAAAGGAAAAACATAATGATGAAAAAAGTACAAAGAGCGACCCACTGCAACAATGATATTCACAAGACACTATGTCAGAAATGAACTTGACAACTTTGGGGTGGGGAGAGGGGTAGGATGGGGGAAAGGATATGAGAACAACAATGGAATGGGTAAGAATATACAACAAGGAATTTACCTTACTCATGTAACTGTAACCACTCTGTAAAGTATCTCTGAAATAAAATAAAATTTAAAAACTGAACCTATCTTAGAAAAAATATCCTTTTCAAAATAATACATCCCTCACCGTACTTGTGAGAGATTCTAGAGTCAAGCTTTTAGACCAGGAAAGGGATATATTGGGAAGCCATCTCAAACAGCAATCAAAAGGCTGAGAACTGGGCTCTGGGAAGGTCAAACAGTCAAGGGAAAACAGGGGTATGAGTTATTACCTCAAGGGTATTTAAGATAGAGCTGTTGGACACTAAAAGATTAAGACTTTGGAGACAAGATGGATGTCTGTGCTATAGTTGTAATGACTATTGCTCCCTTCTGCTCCCTAACAATAAGGGATTCAATTATCACTATATTTACAAACAATACCTCATGTTAATAATTATAACTACAAGCTAGATTGATGCCTTAGTTTGTGGACATACATGTAGCCACTGACCACCCCCCTATACTAGAATGAATATAAAGTCTGTTAAGCAGGATTTGGGGATCCAGAAGCTGGCAATGAGGCTTTGTGTCCTCTGGTGTCTTCATTCCTATCACTTCCTGTGATTACTCATTTCTTTGGCCAGGTATCCCATCATATTTGCTGTCCCAAGGTTGTGGTTAATGACAGTACTGATATTCTGAATAACTCAAAACAAACTACGTAAAAAAACTTCCTCAAAGAAGACTGACAAATGTATAGGATCACCTGGAATGATACCAAACATCAGCAGTTAACCTGTGATCCTCTAGCAAGAAAGTACAATTCAGGACTATCTTTACTTCTGATAACATAAGAGATGGATCATTGTCCCTTTTGTATATTTGGTATTTGGTATTGCACATATTTTCAGAAACACATATACATTGTGAAATAATGTTATTTATTTCATAGGTCAGACCACGTCACTGGAGTGATGACCCAGTTGCCTGAATTACACTTAGGTGAGTGTGAATTGCCTAATTACTACTGTTTCTTCATGAAACGCAACAACACAGAATGAAGTATCAGGGTCAGCCCATTCCATACCTGTGAGGATTTATACGTAGATTCGAGTAATATACACCTCTCAGCACTCATGGCACATTCGTATGTTATAATTGTCTTCAGATCAGAAAAATGCTAGAGCTTAAAGTAGAATGGTGGGCAATACATTTTCAATGCAAGAGTGATGATCACCCCTGCAGTTATTCTCAGTGGAGAATCCTTCCTATACATTTTACTGACTTAACTTCTACTCTGTACTTTACCATTATCAGGCAGGGTGGCACTGTATTGAGCTACAATACTGCAGCAACCTTAACTGCTTTGAATGTTACCTCCAATGTTGGTACTAAGGTCAACACTGCAACTTTAAACACATAAGTTAGTGGATACCCGAACTTTTCAAGCCTGGTTAAAATTGAGCTATCACTGCTCATTGCCAGTATTAAAGATCTCACTTTTTAGATTTATTGTTTATCTTCTTGTATTTCCAACACTGCCTTATCTGTTAATTTTTGAAGTAGAACTTTTAATTTGCTTCTGATTTATGGGGGTGCTAGTGATGCCAGTTGAACTGCATATATGATAATATAAGTAATTTGATGTTTTGACATATGAATTAAATTTTGGTAATTGAGGAAGTGAATACACATCACTCACAAAAGTTTCTTTATGTGTATTTGTATTGCTATATTGTGAACTTCCTAAAATCCATCCATGGGAGCACATGTCCCTAATTCCATCACTTCTGTCACTGAGACAAGGCTTGAAAGGTCCAGACAATTTGGCACCTCATAGTAAGAACCTTCTACAAAGAAGGGGGAGAGAATAGCAAAAAGAGCAAATGAATCTTCCAACAGTTTTGTTACATATTCATTATGCTTAGCCATTAAGACCACCATAATAGTATTGTTTATGACTTCTTACCTACTGTTTTCTGTTCTGAGCAGTTTTATTTATGGATCTTTATGAAATCATAAAAGAATAGCATAAGAAATCTATATAAATCATATAAGAAATCATAAAAAATAGTCTGTTAGGTATATATACTAGACCAGATAAATGGACCATTAGACACTTATCTTCAATTAAGAACCAAAAAGCTAAAAGTGGAGCTGTGGCTCAAATGGAAGACTGACAGCCTGAGCACAAAAGAAAAGTAAAAGTACCTAGGCCCTGAATTTAAGTCATAGTATTAGCACTCATGTACTATATATTCTGTGAGATAAATTGTCAAAACCTGGTCATAGATTTCATATGAGGTGTGAAAATGTATGCAAGTCTGAAATGACCCCATGGTATTTTGACAAGACAACTAAAAGAGGTATCACTTAATCAAATAGTAATGAGGGATGGGTTTGTAGATTAAAGATTAAAGCTCACTTTGGAATCTTTTGAGTTTGCTAAAATAAATAGCTAGGAGTTGTCCGTAGACAGGATGCTATTAAGGACTTGAATTAAAGAAAGAACATAGCTGGAAGAGAAAAAAATAGAAATAATTACATGTACTCAGTGGTAAAATCATGAGAAGGAAGATTACAGAACTACGACCTGGGATACACAAATATGTCAAAGATGACAAATGAAAAACAGTAATAAGTATGTAATGCAGACTTATATGGATACACATTTTTAATGTTTAAGGGCTATGAAGTGATTGGGTGATGACCTAAAATTTAAGAAATTGGTAAGATCAATTATCTCTTGGGCCAACCGTAGCTGATATTTTAAGTAAAATGGGGCCACAATAGTGTGTCTTGATTTGCCAAAGTGAAAACAGGTCAATATTTGGAAAGACATTTTTTGTACATGTGGTTGGAGTGACAAATACTGGTTTGTTCAAGTGACAATAGAAGGGTACAGTTTTAGCACAATGATAGAAATTTTTCAAGGATCTGGCAGATTTTCCTACTGTCTTCAATTTCCTTTTTTTTCTGAGAATGAAAATAGCATTACTGGAAGCCAGTCCTAAATTGTACCTTTGTCAAGTTATCAGATATTCAGTCTATCACATGCCCAAGTAATAGAGAATGGGAACAGGTATACATGGAGCACTCACAAATCTCTGGACTTTCTCAGGAAGAGCCTTCTGCCATTGTGGGATGGATAGTGCTGGGTAATTTACAAAATATTCATCATAGATTGAAAGTATTCTGCTAAGTTGACACCTGAGATATTGGATGTTTTAATTGCATTGTATTGATTTTTATGAATCAGTTAATCAGATTCTTTATACTATATGATGTTACTAGACTGTGAAATGCATGTTTATTGCATTTCCTTTGTATAATATATAGTATGTTTTGAAATTTTGTATAAATCATTCATCTTTTTATTTTTTTCAATATGGATTACTCCTAGTTCTCAAGAGTGGGGAAATGCCCAGGAACTTTGTAACTTGAAGTCATATGTGTCATGTGACATATCATATTTTCCTTGTAGAGAGTCGGTAAGAAATTATATGTAATTTATTTTTATTTTTATTTATTGTCTATTGCAGGGTTTGAACTCAGGGCCTGGGCTCTGTTCCTGAGGTCTTTGACTCAAGGTTAGCTCTCTACAACATCGAGCCACAGTATCAATTTTAGTCTTAATGATTGATTTGAGATAAGTGTCTCTCCGGAACTTTTCTGCCCAAGCTGGCTTTGAACTGTGATCCTCAGGTATCAGCCTCCAGATTAGCCAAGAGTAAAGGCATGAGCTACTAGCACCTGGCCATATGTATTTTAAACTGTAGTTTTCTTCAAGTGTTTCATCCTACATTGAAATTATTTTTCTTACAAACTTTCTAATAGATATATAATCTATTCAATTTTGAAAATTACTGCTGTACCTCCCACTTATTTGTGGCATTTTTGAAATCCAAGTTCCTCTGTGTGTTAGAGTGGATACTGTTGCCTGTAACAAGTATTGTTGTTGAATACATAGAATCTGGCTACTTAGACAGCAAAGGATGGGAAGCTACAGTAGCCAGATAAAGAACTTCCAGGACAATTAAAGGGCAAATCATGTACTCTCTGTGTAGGTGAATAGGGCACATAGACAAAAAGTCTTATACTCGAAAGTGATTGAGTGTGTGTGCACATAGGTGTTCACTTATGTAACTGTTGCTATAGTTTTACACATTCACTAGTATAAATATACATATATATTCATACATATATATATATTCATACATATATATATATATATATATATATGTACATGCAGATGACAGTTTCCAAAATCCAGAGAACCACCTCCATGGGCATCGCGTTCCTATGTTGCTCTTTGGGTAATAAGAATGAAACTTGGATTTTTCCAGTGGTAGAGAAATTACTCAGAGATTCAAGCATATGTCTTTCAATATGTTATGTACCTAACACTAAAATTAGGAAGTCTGTTAATATATAACATGTTATATTATAATATATTTAATATATCATATATAATGCATATGTATATTATATATATTATTTATAATACCTGACAGTATTATAAATTTATAAGGAAAAATGCAATAAACATATCAATGTCCATACTTACCTAGCCATGATTAGGTTCAGTAGAGTTAGGTGCATTACATCTCAACAAGAAAAGTCTTCTGAAATTCTGATGGCCTTGAGCTAGATAAGGAGAATTCCTGTAAAGGAAGCCTCGCCTCAATTTTGATAAAAGATAAGTTTCGAAGGTTTTTTTCTGTTTTTTTTTTTTGGGGGGGGGCGGTTCTTTTGCCGGTCATGGGGCCTAAATTCTGGGTCTGGGTGCTGTCCCTCACCTCTTCACCTTAAGGCTAGTGTTCTACCACTCCAGCCATAGCGCCACTTCTGATTGAGGAATCAAACCCAGGGCCTTATGCTTATAAGGCAAGCACTCTAACTACTGAGCAACCTTCCCAGCCCAAGTTTTCCAGAGAGGTAGTTTTCCAGAGAGGAATTTGGCATTTGTTTTGCATCCTTGATTAGTAATGAATAGGTATTATTTTGCTCCAAATTTTATCTCCTTTTATGTTCCCTAAATAGTTACACAGGATCATCATTCCATCACATATATTTAAGTCCTTCTTTTATTTCTTTTTATCATTATTGTTTTGTTGGTGTTGTTTTGCTGATCCTGTATCTTGAACTTAGGGCCTAGGCAGTGTCCCCGAGCTCCAAGCTAGTGCTCTACCACATGAGCCACAGCACCACTTCTGGCTTTTTCTGCCTGGGCTTCATTTGCATCATAATACTCAGATCTCATCCTCCTGGGTAGCTTTCATTACAGGTGTGAGTCACCAGTGTCCACCAATCCCTCTCTTTTAGATATTATTCTAAAAGCCTCCTATCCAAGGTCACTCCTAAGATAGTAAATGGAACTATGCCAATAGTTCCTTCACACTCTCATCTCCTGTAATGGCAATGGTGTGTCTTTTCCATCTTATCTTGAACCTACTTCAGTGTTCTCGTCCTAACCCATGGTTCTAGGTGTGTCACAAATAATTACCTAAATTTAGTAGCTATAAACCCTGAATCAATCAACTATTAATTTCATTTAATTTTTTCCAATATGATTGATTTTCAGCACAAATCTGAGCTTATACTCACCTTCTTGCATCTACCTCTTGGCATGAGCAGAGCCTAGGCCTATTCTACCTCAAATGCAAGAGGTTAGCCAAAAAATAGCCTACAGTATTCCTACCTAGGAGTCAGGACAAGTTTTTGAGTGCCTGAAAGAAGCAATGAATTCCTAGCATGGGAATTGGTGGGAGAGACAACAGCCTAGAGAGCAAACTGGTAGTCAAAACATTTAACAACTTCTCCTTTGGGGAAACTGACCTCCTGTAAAGTGGCAATGAGATAACTCACCTAGTATATTTTCATATTTTAATGAAGTTGTCATGTTTCATTACACAACTCACTTGTAGTCAAATAGAAGGTCATTCTTTTGTGTCCTCCTTAGACCCAGTCTCAGTCTCCATCTTAGACTTTGCTCAGACTCTATAACTACCAGAAGGTCCCTGATGAGGAGGGAAGTGTGATCTCTTGGCTTCTGACTGGCCCTGTGAGAAGTGAGGCCACTTTTAGTGTTCAACCTCTTCCTCCTGACAAGACTGTGGTGGGTGGTGGGAAAGCTCATTCTGTAAATTGTGCCCTAGTACCAAATCTCTTCAGAGAAAATTAAAGAATGACAGATTCTGCCTAAGGGAGTGAGTTTCTCCCTTTCCAAAAAGGTCAATTAATTTCTGATTCTGAGGCCCAGGTGGAGTTCCTCACCAGATCCTTCAAGCTGGAGTTGATGTTAGGTCAGAATCCAGGCCATCCATCCTATTTCTCCAGTCCTTTCTCATGAACCAAAAAGTCACAGGAGTTGAGTTCAGAAACAAGAAGAATTGAGAGTAACAGACAAATCATTGGCAGGGGGAGGAATTAGAAACTTGGTGTCAGAAAGGCTCAGATAATCTAGGACCACTCACATCATTTGGGAATCACATCATAAGATTAGGGAATAAAAGTAATAAATTACTACCTAAATTAGTAACTCCACTGCTCTGACTATATAACAAGTGCTCTGTCAAAAAGTAGCTGTCCTAGCTCTCTTTAGATGAGGAAAACCGTGGACATTCTTTCCTCACAAAGTTCTACTGAGTATCTTCATCCATACCCTAGGTTGTTCTTACTCTCTACTTCTCTGTTGCTTTCCTTTACTGTGTTCAATCAATTGCACATAAATGTTTTATCATCGTCAGACATGTAATCACATTTTAATCCATTTGTTATAAAATAAAACAAATTATGGGGAAACATATGTCTATGGTACATTTTCTTCCATGGCATATTTATTTGATATTATTAAGTATTATTTTAATAGTTTCATTTTTAAAACTTGAGGTAAATGTTTTGTTACTATTAGCACTAATTAGTTGCACATTTTTTGTATTTTTCCATGTCTGCATATTTGTTATTAATCTTCTAACATTGTCTTTTCCCCCAGTTGTTGCCTTCTTAAAATTGCTTCAAATTATAAAATATATATGATGGTCCTGGATGTGTTCATTTATATATTTAAATTTTGCTTTAATATACACATATTATAGGCTATTTTCAACATATTTTAAGTGTTCTGAAAATCAATATGGAGCTCCCTCATTAAACCAAAAATACAATGCCACAAACCCTATGCAATTAGGATTAGGTATATATCCCAAAATATTTAACAATAATGCAGGAGAAACAATCACTTCTTTTATATAACAGAATATGTTGAAAGCTATGAATAGAGCATTTTCTTTATTCCCTCTTTCTTGTGCATCTAGGTTGATTACACAGCTTGGTTGCTATGAATATTGCTGCCATGACCATGGATGTTCATGTTGACTTTTATTCCTTCAATATGTATCCAACTTGCCGAAAAGGTCATTAACATATGTGTCTTTTTGGTATTATGTAAACTTCCATTATGTTCTCCATATGGGTTGCCCTAGTTTACAATGCCACAAAACCAAATACAGTTCCTGATTTATTTCAACCTCTCCAGCAGTTTATTTATTTGAGTGGTGATATCTACTCTGGGGTGTAAGTTGGGATCTCAGTGACTTTCCTATTTATCTTCCTATGTATTTCCTATGTGGATAAGAATCTCAAACATTTCATTTACTTATTAAAAACTTACATTTGTACTTCATTCCTGATCAGTGACTTTCTTTTTCTTTTTGTATTTGATCAATTCTTAAATTCTATAATATTTGATTTTTTTCCATTCTAAATACTCACTTTAGTAAAAAGGTTTTTTTTCATTACAATGGTGCACAATTAACAAAAACAACTGATTGTACATTTATTTCACTGGATTTGTTTGTTTGTTTTTAAAGCCAGGAAATTATTACAATAAAGATTCTGAACTTCTTCCACTATATAGACTGAAAGCATAGTATCTCATATTGGTCTAATCTAATCTCAGAATTAAAAGTCACAGCCTGGGCCTTATCAGTCTAGGCTAAGTAAAACAACTAACAAAGCACAAACTGCATCTAATGAGAGCAAAGGGCTTTATAAAAGTTAAAAGAAATGCACCACTTTCATGAAGCAAATGCTGAAGTTCACAAGCAGACCTTAGGAATCTGAATATCAAGAAGATCAAAGGATAATAGTATATGGAAGGACAACTTTAGAATTCAGAATTCGGGAGGGGGAACAACTACTAGATACAAAACTCAATGCTTAAAGGAAGAAGTGTTTTACCCCAAACCTCAGCTGACTCTCACACATCACACACACACACACACACACACACACACACACACACACACACACACACACAAACACCTAGTAAGAGGTTTTAGCCAAAGAACAGCCATTCTGGACTTAGACTCCATTTTGATGGCCTTTACAGAAAGTATCCATTGTGAAGGCCTTTACTGAAAGACTTTTACTGAAAGTTATAATTCAGGTTCCCGGAAAAAATGGGAAATGTCCCAATAACGTTCTGCTCGTCACTCCCCTAGCAATAGCCATGGATGACAGGTTCATATGGATGACGAATGACAGGAAGGTACCTAACAGTACAGATGTTTCTTAAAATAGCATAGTTAACATAGTTTGCTGCTTACTGCTTAGCCTGTACAGGCTAGCCAATAAGATTGTTACAATATTCACTCATTAAATGTCAATCAATAATGAAACTGCCAAGCTAGGAACCCCCTTACCTAAGCCCTATACCTTATAAAAACACTGTTAACTGAAGGGTCGGGGTACTCAACTCTGACCCGCTGGGATGGTGACAGTTGTGAGTCCAGTCTCGAACTTGCAATAAATGTCTCTCATGTGCTCACATGGGAATTGGCTCCTTGGTGGTTTTGGGGATCCTTATCTCAGCACAAGACTAGTGTACATTGAGAACTCCAAGGGCAGCTCTATCTGTGACAATGAAGCTTTTTCCTCTTCCTTTTAAATTATCAAACGTGATGGGGTGATTGGCTCCACAGTTGCCCCACACCTGAACAGGAGGAGTCAAAGGATGACTTAGACTGCAGGACAGCCTTGTGTTCCCCTGGCTTTCTGTGTAAGAATGCAGTTTGTGTTCCCTTAAGCAGTGTGGCCAACTTGAAATGGGAGTACACTTTGCCTGGAGGATGGCACCCTGTGATCCCTGCATGCATGGTGAACCAGAAGGGGGAAGCCCTGTGAGCATCTCTAGGATGACCTCTCAGAGGCCTGGAGAAGATGACTCTTATAGATGGACATGGCACGAGGTTTGAGGACAGTGGGAATACAAAAGATGGGAGAGGCACAGGAAAAAATGTGCATCTCTGAGCAGACTCCTCAGCCATGTTAAGGAAGTTCCAAGCCCACACGTGGCAGCCACCACGCAGGTCACCACAGGCCACTTGTCTGGGGGTCAGTCCCTGGTCCTGATCCAGAGCCAGAAGTTCCGCAGTGGCCCTGGGTCTGGCTGGTATGGAGCAGTGCCCACCTGCCATTCTTCCTTTGCCCAGCTGCACAAAGCCTCCCAGCAGCTGCCTGGTCTGCAGCATCCACGCCAGGCCAGGTCTGTGTGGCAGACTGAGGTTATGCTGGCAATTGCTGATGCCTGCTTCAAGGGGAGACTGAGGACTAGCCCACAGCAAAGCTGTCCCTCCCTCACTTCCAAGGGCCTCCAGAGAAGCATGACCACCACCGGCCCAGCATTGCTGCCGTCCCAGACCCCTGAGTTTACCTACAAGTCCCTGCCTTTTTTCTTGAAATTCTTCAGCCATGGTTGTCTCATTTCTCATTGTCTGGGTATGATTTGAGACTCCTTCCTCTCTTCACCCAGCCACCGGGCCCCAGGGGCCAAACTCCGCACCTCACAGACACTCTCCAGAACCCAGCTGCCTTTGGGGCTGCTGCTTTCTGAGCCACTGGCCTACTGACTCCTTCCTCTCTTCACCAGCCTCTGCCAGGGCCTCCTGTCCTCTCTTTACTTCCCCCAGCCCCAACCCCAGCTCGGCCTCCCCCGTGGCTTTCCAACCTATCCACAGAGCTCCCAGCTCCAACCCCAACATGGCCATGGCTCTGGGGAAGACACTGTGGGCTTGGCCCAGCAGAATCAAAGGTGCCACAGTGTGCAGTCGGCTGAGAACTGGAGGCAGCATAGGTCTCTGATCAGTGTCTTTCACTTCACTTACACAAGTATTAATTGTATTAATTTGGTATTTAATTTTGGATTTCATAACTTCTTATTAAGCCTTTGCAGAATAGCTGGTAGAAATATAGTCCCAAAATTCGGATTGTCTCTTGTTTAATTTTTTCAAGATTCAAAAATGTTTAAGTAGTTATAACCAACATGAATTCTCATTTCCATATCAGAGTGTTATTCAGAAAATAATTGCTTATGCATCTGTTATCAATGATTTACAAGACTTAAAATTTTTAAAGTTTCAAATATTACAGGATGATTTTTGATTCATGTTGAATGGATGTGAGTAGGTTGAGTTGTTGCATACATTCGTGTGTGTGTGTGTGTGTGTGTGTTTGTGTGTTTGTGTGTGTGTGTGTGTAGGGTGATGGATGTGTATCAAAGGTTATCCTTGAAATCAAGGATAAGGATGTTGAGCCCTGGTCTGAAATTTTTCTTTCTTCTGAGATATACATTATGGTGTTTCTTTGTTGGTGGTGGGCTCGGATTGCTTATCTTTGTCCTAAGTGCATATTCCAGCTCAATTTTTCAATTAAGGCTTCTTATTTATTTCTGAGCACATAGAGATCTGATACTGCTTTGACTTTAGTCTGCCATCTAGGATCTTCTTTTCCTCTTTAAAAACTAACATTCAAAATAAATTTTACCTCCTGACTGATTTTCCCTTTAATTTGGATTTTGAAATAAGTATTATAAGACCTTTGATCTCTGTATTCATGAAGAAAAACCATTTTGAATTTTCTGTTTAATGTAATAACACCTGGACATATTTGTTAGTATCAAGATCTTAAAATTTCTTTTGTAGTTTTAGTTTAAAATACCTCCTATATGTTTTTAGCATGGGGAGACAAAAATTCTTAGTAACAATGATAGTTTTATTCATTAAAATATCAGGTAATTCATAAGTTTGAATACGTCTAGTGGCAAATGATTACATTTGCTCAATAGATTTTCTTGATTCACCCCTGCACAAAAATACCACTCATAAGGGCTGAGAAGATGGATCAATGGTTAACAGCTTACCTTGAATGCATGCATGAGACCCTGGGTTTGATTCCTCAGCACCATCTAAGCAGAAAAAGGTGGAAGTGGTACTGTGGCTCAAGTGGTAGAGCACTAGTCTTGAGCTGAAGAGCTGAAGGACAGCAACTAGGTCCAGACTTCATCAACATCAACTAATAAAATAAATAAATAAAACTCATACTCAAGTACATTAATTTTAAAGGTTGATTATCATCTTAGTTAGGGGCAGGGTGCCAAGATATAGCAGACATCTGTCGCAAAGCTTTAAGAAGGATTTCAACACCTCACAAGTACTAAAAAAAAACTAAAAAAAATCTTTGCCAACAACATATAGAATTGCCACTCAAAGAGAAACTGGTAGTAAGAATGAAATACTTTTTATAACATTTCTTAAGAGATTCTGGCTCTATATTCATTATCATATAAATTGACCTTCAAAAACTCCATCGGTGGGCCTGAGTCTTAAGGGCACCTACAAAAACTGGAGGAAAGAATCAGAAACCTAGATTTTTAAAATTGTTATTGTTAAGGTAGTATACATATGGATCACCATTTTGTAAGTCAGGTAATGAGTTCATTTCTTGTTTGACAATCTCATCACTTCCTTTGCACTCTCTCTCTCTGATTTTCCTCCTGTCCCTGTCCACAATGTTATAACTCATTGTGAACATAATATCTACAGAGTACAACTGCTGCATTTGTTTCCCTGTTCTCTTTGAATATCTTTGGCTCCCTCAATGCCCATAAATGGATAAACGAGAACAGCAAAATCCCTCTTGTTTCCAATTCCTAGAATTCGTTTCATATAAACATCAGTAGTTTTATGAGAGTGTCCGACTCGGTCCAAACATCCTGAACACTTACACTTCCTGTACCCAGTCATAAATCCCACCAGATTGTAAGGTCCACAAAGTAATTCTTTTCACTTTCCACACAGGAAGAAACTGAGATTCAGAAAGATTAAGTAACTTACAGGAAATACTGGGCTAAGCATAGTGGCTCACTCTCATACATTACCTATTCCATACAGTAAGATCTGAAGGTCATAGATTGAACCAATCCAGGTTGACATATCCAATACCAGTTAACCAGAAGAAAGCGAGAATTGTGTTTTTCAAGTGGTAGAGCTAGAAAGCTACCGGACTTGAATGGGAAACCTAAAGGTTAGTGTCAATATGATGATTTTTAAGAACCAATGATGTCCCATAATAATCTCAGACCACCACCCCCACACACACTCCTTAAAATACATGTTAGTACTGAAATCCAAATAGTTGTTTTTTATTTTTATATTTTATTTTTAGCTTTAGTGAAATTTGATTTGATAGTTTGTACTGATGAGCCACAACTTACATTTTTGTTCTAATTATATCCATGTCTGTATTCAGAGAAACATTCTCCTAGTTGTCTTCCTCCTTTTCCAGCAATGATAAGTTTTCTCTTCTTGGTCCAGTTTCTTTTTTGGGGACTCAATATCTTACACTTTTCTGTCTTGCACTGTCTGTATGCTCATTGATCCAGTAGATCTTAGCCATAGTAATAACATGGACAGAAACTGCTTGGGAAAATTGTTCTAAGCTCACCATTCTGTGGAAGTTGTTAGTACTCACCCATAATAATTTTGTCTTCAGAATTTGGAACATGTTGGGTCCAGGAATTCAGCAGAAGCACTTACTTGTGCTATTTTATTCTTTTTGGATTTAATAGCAGCTTCCACCTATTGTCTACTTTAAGCATTGTGTGAAGAGAAAGATTGTACCTAAGAGACAGAAGCACTGTACTAGCTGTTGCTCTCAAAACACAGGAGGAGGGAAAGTTCTGAAGGAGCCATATAGCTTAGAAACTGAGTTCTTAGAAACTCAAGCTGCCTTTTATCTTACCTTCAACATAGAAAGTCAGAGACTTCAGTGACTTCTAATTATATTCCTGTGCATGGGGCTCCCTTCCCCTTTGTCTTTCTGACCTTTTACATCAGGGGCAGGTGGGAAGATGTAACAAGAACACCTAGAGTTTGGGCCTGGATTAAAAACTTCATTTTGTGATCATAAACATTCCACCACTTCCTGAATTTGAGGTGAGGGGGAGCGGAAGTTAGGTTAGGAATTCAGAAACTTATAATTACTTCTAAGTTTGCTATCTAAACTCATCCTTTCCCACCCTCAGAATCCTATTTCTCAATTGTGTAGACAGCCTTACACTCTGTTCTCCTGGAGCATTTGAGTGTGGGGTATCATCTGTTCCTTATGTGTACTGCCAATGGAGATTTTCTCCTAGGCTCAAAACTATTTCATTGATGGGGGCACTGTGTAATAAGCTAATCAGGGTTGTTCATGTGTTCATACCCGAGGTAGAACTAGTAAGGGCTGAGTAGTAGTCAGAGCTCACTTGCTGCCAGTGGTATTGCTCTGAGGAATTTCTGTCAATGTTGCCCACAGTATATAGTACAAGGCCTCTCAGAAAGGCTCCAGACCCAAATTATTTGAGTCTCTATGTTAGCTAATCATCATTGAGCAACTATGTTCCATGGTTTGTGAGACATTCACTTCTCTGTATATATGCATATGAGGGCCCAAGAAGAGAATTATCTGGAAGGAAGGTCCTAGAAGGGAAAACGTCTACTAGGATAATGGAAACCCATGGTTTGGCATGCTAATATTTTAACCTGTGCACTGAACAGGAGAAAATGACACACTAAGAAACCTACCAATGATGCCTAATAAAGAGATATGGTGAAGGTCAGAAAAAGGACATTGATTTAATCGTAATCATGACAAGACAACAGCTTAGCACACCTTCAGAATACTAATCCATACTCACCTACTTTTCTATTCACCCATGTCATTAGGTCTGTGTTGTATGTAGGAGTCCTCAGGCCTTCAGATCAGGAAGATCTAGGGGAAAGCCTAAGATTGGTCTGTCACTTGGGACATAAAATAACTAGTTTAATGAAAGCCTTTAGTATTGTCCTACAAATATGTGGATTTATCCTACTACATTTGATAAGTATCCCCTCACTAAATTATCTTTGGTTGGGTCACTTGCTGACATAGCAGCTGTCTAGTATCCCCATTGTGCCTTCACTTTATTCTACTGAACAAGAAATGTAAGAGAGACTGACCACCACACATTTGCATCTTTCTCAATGAGCAGTGAATGTCAGGGGAGTATTCAAGATGTTCCCAAGTTCTCAGTTAGCTAGTACTACCTGGGATTCCAGCTCAAATCTTGATAAACAGATAAAAAAAAAGTTACACGTAGCTTGTTGTGCCAGATTCACAGCTAGAGAGATAGATGAGAAAGTGGAAGGGCTTGGTGTGATAGCCACAGGTTGACATGAAGCGCAATTTAAAGGAAGTGGAGATGAAGCAAGCTACCTGGAGGGAAAAGGAGAGGCAGATGAAGATGATGAGCACCTAGAGAGAAAAGATAGAGCTAGTTTGAGGCTTCCTGGACATCAAAGTATCCCATCTGAGGTAGAACAGTCTGGCTGTCTAGAGCCACAGAGAGAAGTTGGAAGAGCATCAGCAAGTGCTCTTGTCCATTTCTAGGGAGCTCCCAGAATGCCAGGGTAAGATTTGGCAGCTTCTCAGAGCACTGCTGTTGAGCACATCTCAGATCCATTTCTATCATGATAATTGACACTGGAGAGGAGCAGCAAGTGTTGTTTGAGTTGATTGAAACTCACTATGTGGAGCCTGTTCTGCAGCATTTTGGAGTGTGGTCTCTCAGGATGCTTAGGGCAAAGATAATATAGCTGGTGTCAAGAATGCAATCTACCGAGTAGGTATTTATACATGGCACGTGCCTGCACACAATAAGCTGATAATGAACTGCTAGAGGTAGTTCCCTAAAGATCTAACAGCCAAAACTGGAGAGGCAAACCTAGAGTTTGAACCACATCAGCCCACCATTCCAATTGCTTCTACCATAGTACTGGCTACCCATTTTCACACCCATGATCTTGTTGCCCTGATTGTACCCCACAATCCCTCACAACTTTTATTCTTTCACTTTTTCTATGATTTCTTGTCCTTGCTAAAGAGTTTTGTATGCCTGTATTAGCTGTTGCTGCTACCCAATTTCATGCTACTGCAACTCAGCAATTATAGTCACAATTACCATTTCCCTGGTATCCTAGTCTCTACTACTCTTTTCTGCTACCATAATTCATAATACCATGGCTCCAGCCACCTGATCCCTGGAACCCCTGTCTCTGATACCCCATCCCGAAACAAAGTAAGTGATGAGTGGTTACAGACAGTCGACTTGGATACTCCTCTTGCAGGCACATTGGGACAAGTAATTCCTCAGGTATTTAACATGAGGGACTAACTGGCAGTGGAAAGAAAGGACATTACTCAGAGATGACTAAAATCCAAGTACATGACTTATAACTTGGTGCTAGGAAAAGAAGGCCCTAAGGTGAATGTTAATGAGAAAAGAAAATTTTACATAAATTTTTGGGGATGATATAAAAGGTTTAGCTTAGTCTCTTCTACTAGTAGTCTGAATTATTTTATGACATAGATATGTAACTATTGTATTTTAAAAGTTATATGAAGATGCGATTTATGTGGTACTTATATTAATTGGTGGAATAGTTGCATAGGATCACATTAATGATATTCAATAGTTTATGCTCTGTGATATGCTCATGAGGCTGCCTTTGGCAATATTAATTGAGCTTTTTAACAACAAATGGAATTTCATTGTCAAATACTACAAGGAGATTACGGATGCTGGTACCAAAACAAAGGTGGAACAAGAAAACTGAATAAAGCTACAAGTTTGAAGGGAGAGGTCAGTGTCAGGGTTATGATAAAAGTGAAATTATTCACCATGGAATCTTGGAAGAATAGAATGTGTTTTGTTGCATTACTAGCTTTTTAAGCATTCTTAGAAAGCAGAACATTGTTTTTTATTCTTGCTATTTGGAACTTCTTTAATGAATGGTTTAAAAAAGTATCAAAATAACTTTGAAAATTCACTGGTGTGAATTTTCGGATTAAGGTACTCAAAGATGCCTTGAGATGCAGGCAGGCCCCATTCCTTTTCTATTAAATTAATGGAATAAGCTTCCTTTGAATGTTTGGACAGTCCATGATACTTGATCCAGAACAAGAAAAGATAGTAGAGAGAAAAAAAAAATAGGAAGGAGACTCAAGGCTGCTGAAATTAGCATATTTCCCATTTGGACATTAAAGGAATTTATCTACAATGAATAATAATTTCATCTTAACATAAGAATTTCAAAAAGGATGTTCTACAGGATAGATTCTAAGTGTAATATTTAATGCTGTTGGATTATTTGAAAACAAATGTTTACAGAAAACTTTAAATTTCAGAAAAACTGTAATGTTCCAATAAACAAGTAGAAGAAAAATAATTTTAAAATTCATGGTTCAAAGCAAACCCTAGCAAGAAAGTCTGAGAGTCACTTATCTAGAAACAATAAGTGACACTATGGCTCAGGTGGTAGAATGCTTCCCTGGAGCTGAAGAACTCAGGGATATGTTACACCCTGGTCCTGATTTCAATACCTACGACTGACAAAAATAAACTTAAAAGAATTAAAACATTAGGGCCGGAAAGGAGATTCAGTGGTAGAGTGCTTATCTTGCATGCATGAGGTCCTGGGTTCAATTCCTCAGCACCACATAAGCAGAGAAAAGTCGAAATGGCGTTGGGCTCAAGTGGTAGAGCACGAGTCTTGAGCTGAAGAGCTCAGGGACAGCACCCAGACCCAGAGTTCAGGCCCCCTACCACAACCACCACCAACAACCAATTAAAGCATCAAATAACCTGAAGATGATGTCCAGAATAATGAGTGTCGCATTATCCATTTACATGATTTAGTGACTTGAAACCTAGTTTACCAGGGGAGTGGTGGGCAATTTTTGTGTGCCAAAACCTGCAAAAATATTTTGTACTTTCCCAAGGAGGAAGAAAGGAGAGAATGCCTTTTGGTTCAGTGATAGTTTTCTGGAGTCAGATTCAGAGAAATTCTGCTTGCAATCCTCGTTGCATTGGGAATTAAGAAGCCATGTCCTGGAAGTGGTTTTGTCCTGTCCTTGGCCTGGTTCCAACCACCACTGGATAACCCAAGTCCCAGTTCATGACCAAGATGCCTTGAAGACTACTGTTCCACTGGGCAGGTGGACATAACCACAGCCAGAAAAGGCAAAAAAATGCAATGCCAAGAGAAGTGCTGGAAATCTACATCAGGCAGAGAGTTTTTATATATTTTTATTGTAAAAGTGCTGCATAGAGAGTCTACAGTTACATGAGTATGGTAATGAGTATATTTCCTATTGAGCATTGTTACCTACTCCTTTGTTTTTCCCCTAGTATCCCTTCCCTCCGCACCTCTCCAACTCCTCCTTCCTTTACCCCTGCCTGACATTGTAAATTCATTTTCGACACAGTGTCCTGCACATCTCATCATGACAATGGGTGAACCTCCATCCATATTTAAGCATTCTGCTATTTGCCTCACACTCCCCAAATTACAAAAATGTATATACAAGATGCAGAACACTGGAATCAAATACAGTGAAAACAAGGGTTATACCGTGATGGGATGAACCTACAAAGGAATCACATAGCACATTATAAGTATATTAAAAACAAAAGCAAGAAAGGAAAACCCACTGTGTCTCTGATTTGGGGTACATTTTGCTTATCATCATCTTATATGGTCATATGTGCATTAGCCTTTGATCTTCTCTGCTTGTGCTAGACATGTACTAGTCCTTGCAAACAAGGGAAACCATGGGACCTATGTTTCTTTGGGCCTGGATTACTTCACTTAATATCATATATTAATATCATATATCATATATTTATATATCACATTTTCTTGATCCGTTCATCTACTGAGGAGCATTGAGGTTGGTTCCATATCATAGCTATGGCGAATAATGCTTCAATAAACATGGTTGTCCTGGCAGCTTAGGTATGACCTAGTTTGTGAACATTTGGGTAAATATACAGAAGTGGGATTGATGGGTAATAGGGCAGGTCTACGTGGAGTCTTTTGAAGAACTCCCATACTGATTTCCAAAGAGGTTAAAGAAGTTTACACTCCCATAAACAATGCAGTAGGGTTCTTTTTTAGCCACATTTGCTCCAACGACTATTGTTATTATATTTCTTGATTATAGTCATTCAAACTAGAATGAGGTGTAGCCTCAATGTTGTCTTGATTTGCATTTCTTTTACGGATAGAAAAGTTGAGCATTTCTTCATGTGTCTAATGTCCATTTTTATTTCCTCTTCGGAGAAATCTCTCTTTAAGTCTTTAGCCCACTTAGTTATCGAGCAGTTGTTTCTTTGAGGATATGTTGTTGGGGGGATTTAATTTTTTGGGGGCGTCTGGTCGTGGGGCCTGAATTCTGGGCCTGGGCGCTGTCCCTCAGCTCTTCAGCTGAAGGCTAGCGCTCTACCACTTGAGCCACAGTGCCACTTCCGGCTTTTTTTTCTTTTTGCTTATGTGGTGCTGAGGAATCGAACCCAAGGCCTCGAGCATGCAAGGCAAGCGCTCTACCACTGAGCCACCTTCCCAGCCCGGATTTAATTTTTTGAGTCCTAAATATATTTTAGATATAAGACCTGGTCCATTTTATGACTTGTGAAGATCTTCTCACAGAACATAGACTTTCTATTGATCTTGCTAGCTATGTCCTTTGCCTTGCAGAAGCTCTGATGTTTCATGCAATGTCATTTGTCCAATATTTCTTTTGTTTCTGGTTCTCTATTAAGAAAATATCTGCCTGGGCTAAAAAGCCCTAGCGTTTCTCCTACTCCTTCATGTAATGTTCTCATGGTGTCTTCTTTTATTTTGAGGTCTTGATCCATTTGGAGTTTACTCTCGTGCACGGAGATATAGCTTTAGTTTTCTAGTTTAGTTTAATCACTTTTGCCCAAACAATTTACTCAAAAGACTGTCTTTCTTCCATTCTATGTTTTTAGCTTCCTTGTGAAAGTCTAGATGTTCCTATGTCAGTAGGTTCATTTCTGAGTCTTCATTCCTATTACATTGGTCCTCAGGTCTGTTCTTGTGCCATGCTGTTCTTTTACTATAGCTTTTTAGTAGAGTTTGAAATTTGGAAATGATATTGCTCCAGTTCTGTTTTTTTCTGCTAAGGATTGACAAACATACAGCTAGCATATATTTAATGGTGAAAAGTTAAAGCCATTTCTTATAAATTCAGGAATGAGATAAAAATGTCTGCTCTCTCCACTACTTTTCAACTTAGTATTAGAATGATAGTTGGGGCAATAAGACAAGATGCAAACTTAAAGGAAATCCAAATAGGGAAAGATGAAGTAAAAGTCTCCTTCTTTGCAGATGACATGATCTTGTATTTAAAGAACTGCATGGACTCCACTCCCAAGTTACTTGAGCTGATCAGAAACTTTGGCAAACTAGCAAAGTATAAAATTAACCCTCAGAATTCAATGCCTTTCCTGTATTCCAAAAACGATAAGAGTTCAGCTGAAATTAGGAAAGCAATTCCTTTTTAATAGCTGCACACAAAATAAAATACCTAAGAGTCAACTTAAGAGATGAAGGACTTCTATGATGGAAACTTTAAAAACCTGAAAAAGAAAATAAAAGCAGAACTAAGGAAGTTGGAAACCTCCAATGCTTCTGGATTGGGAAGATTAACCTCATGAAAATGGCAATATTGACAAAGGTATATACACATTCAATGTGATACCTATCAATATCCCAATCTCACTCTTCAATGAAATAGAAGTAATCCAAAAATTCAAATGGAACAATAAAAAACCCAAATAGCACAGAGGTTTTTTAGTGGTTCTCATTTTGTATTACCACTTTGATTCTACAAAGTAATGTATGGATTTTAACTTTCTTCCCTCCCTTTGGATAAAGCTAAAAAAAAAATCCTGCCTCTAGCTCCCATGACACTTAAGTCTTAGTTCTGGAAAATTATTCCTAGATAGTAAATTACTTAATTGTATTTTGAACCATAAAATATGCATATAAAATAGCACATTTTGATCTCATGAGAAAACAGCCTTTATTCCCCCCTCAAATTTTTTCCTGAAAGGCATTTTTAGAGAGAATCTGCTTTCATTTTTAGATGAAAGGCTTGTAGGAAACTATGTTCATAATCTGTCTCCTCCTCCCACACCTCAATACATAAAACACTAATTTCACAACGCATTTATAAGCAACAATACTAAAACCAAACACTGGGAATGCTCACATGCAGAATGTTTAACAAAACCCAGAATATAACTCTGCTGTCTGAGGGAGGGGCTCTCTGTATAAATTAACATACAAACCCAAAAGAACAGCCAGGAGTATCGGATGGGAGTGTCCCTGGCTGCTACTCCAAGCATAGAAGGGCTTCTTGAGCATGCGTGGAGGAAAGTTTCCTTGCCAGCCTGAATACAAAAGTTGGCATCACCCCTCCTGGGCCTGTCTTTTTTTGTCTTCTCCCCACAGTGGAGCAGAATAGTCCCCTGCTCCATGAAGGATAAATATGAATACTGTACAAGCTGAACCACAGAGTGGCTTCTCTTCGGTCTGCACTCCTTCCTAGGTTGGCCACACGGTGTGTATGCTCCCAGGGGCTGATCCTCAGGACCCAAGCCCGTGGAGCAGGTGGGTGCTAGATGTGAGTTAGTGGCACTGTGTCATTCATTTAGCAGCCTCAGTGTTGCTTCCCTAGCCCAACAACAGGTACATCCTGATCTTCTCCCACAGTCCCAGGTGAGGTGCCCACAATGGCCCGAGCTGGGCAGGCTCCAACTGGGGTCCTACTTCACCAGAGGGACCAGCATGCCAGATGAAGTGGCTGCTGCCTGAATTACCTATTATTTTATGGAGCAGTTTTAAACAAAGTGATACACATTACTGTATGATATATAATGATATATCCTTGAGTCTCTAGTCTAAAATCATTAAACTTGATACTAACAAGAATGGATTTTATTGTTTGTATTTATAAGGCCATAATGGCAAATGGAAATAAAAGTACAACAAAACTCTTATCCAAAAAACACATGATTAAATCTCAGAATTTGAAAACAAATTGTTTGTAAGTAGTGCAAATAAAGTTATACTAGAATACTAAAGTAAACACAAAATATATTATATTAATTACATTCAAAGTAAAATAAGTAATTACAGACAGAATTCCTACCGGATAAAAAATATTACAGTGTTTTAACAGGTTGAAGTGATATAGGTTATATATTTTGTTTTTATAAAACTTATTTATATTTCCCAGTTCTGTTTATCTCAGTGAAGGAAAATGTTAGAAAGTAGAAATTATACGTGGCACCTCTTGCTTACAGTACAATGAAGGGGAGTAGCACTTTCTAATGAAGTCCTTGGATGAAACCCACATCCAGCCCATGTAGACCCATCAGATGTCCGTTTGGTGTCCCTGAGGGGGTCCAAGACACTACATTGGTGCTGCAGCAAGTGCAGCACTTGTTGCAGTAGGCTGTAGCCAACAAGGGTCCATCATTGATCAAACCAAGCAATCCAGACTCAGGTGCCGAAGCCATGGGGTTAGTCAGGGCAGACCCCAAGTCCTGCTTTCTACCTGTGCAGCCTACATTGCCAAGGCCAAATCCATTCCCCTGCTTTGGACACCATCGATGGTAGGGGGTGAGCCCGTTGCCTCCAAAAAGAGCATCCCCGGAATGGCACCCAGAGAAGGGCCCATGTGGACCAGAAGGACGACGGAGGAGGCTACACAGCAAAGCCAAAGGGGCTTCGTGCCCCCGGTGCTGCAGCTGATACTCTGCAAGTCCAGGTTCCTCTGGCAGTGATGGGCATATGCAAGGATGGCCCTGCACCCGAGCCCACAGGGACCAGAAAATGGAAGTCCACAGAGATGCTGAAGGGGATCCAGGTTGCTGAGCTTCTGCAGCTTTCACAAGCCCACTGGCAGAGGGGCTAGCACATGGCTCCAGTCCACAGACGAACTTAAAGACTGATGAGGTGAACCAAGGTTGCGCTGCCTGGCCCCAAAGTGGCTAGCTGCACACCCAGCCTTCCTTCTCACATGGACTGTGCAGTGTACAAACATAGTGTCCCCCCACCCCACACCCATGGGTGTAGGCAGTGACCCCATAACAGTCTCCCTGGGATGGCACTAGCACCCAGGACCACTGAAGAGCAGTGCCAGCACAACTGGAGGAGAGGTCATCAGTGGACTCAATTCCAGCCCCATGGCTGCCAGCTCCTGGGTGAAATGGAAAAACTGAGACTGGGAAGTTAGGTGGGCATGGGGGGCGGGACTCATCTGACAATGCTGGGGAGTATGCACACACATATACTCACTGCACATCCCTGCAAGGGAAGGGGCCACACTTCTCAACGGGTGATCTGAGAAGGCACCTACAACAACAGAGACTACAGGAATGGATGCTCACATGGGGACTTGGAAAGGGCTCCAGGGCACAGCCTTGTAGCACTGAAAAACTGGCCAAAAAAAATGAAAAGACAAAAAATGAAAAGCATCCACTAAAACTTTCTTTTTTTAATTCAGGGAGGTTGCATTTAGTTCTTTCTCATGTTTGATTCATGAAAAAGAAATCCTGAAGTGTTCTGTAAAACACCAAACTCAGGATTTCATCTGAATTCCTCACTGAAGAATGAATAAAATAACTGAGCAACAGGTAACACACCTATTGTCACTGTGCTATCTCTCTCTGCAAAATGTTTTCCAACAATTCTTGTTGTTATATTGCATTTATCTTCCTCCTCCTGACTCCTCTCCTGATCCTCTTCCCAGGGTAATGTACCCCTCTTGCTTCTCTCCTCCCCTCTACTTTTTCCCTCTCCCCTCTTTTTCTTCCTCCATCTATGCCCTTCCTCCTTTCTTACCCCTTCCTCCTCCTTTCCTTTCCTCTTTCTCCTACACTTTCACTTTCTTCTACTTCTTTATTGTCCTGGGGGTTGGAATCACATTAAGCAGATGCTCTGCTGCTCACTACAGGCCTCCAGTTGGGACTTCATTTCAATGACACTCTATCTTTACTGCAAATCCAGAAAAGACTTTTGATTCAGGATTTAATTCATTGTACATATTCTACATCATAAATCTGTGCTACTTCATACATTGTGGCTAATAAGTTTGATTATGTTTTGGGATTCAGTTAAACGCATTAGAAACAATGTGTTTGAAGGCAATCTAGTGTGATCCTGTTACTCCCACATTAATGAACTGGTTATTTTGTATCTAGTAAAAGTATTCCATATTGCTCCCAGTTTAATGAACTGTCACTTTGTGGTAGCACCCACAGTAACGCTAACCCAAGGATTGCTGGGGATCAGAAGATTAAGTCCTGACAGATAAATCCATGAAATATGTATCTCAAATTAACTATTAAAAAGCCAGAAGAAAACCTGTGGCTACGAGGTTTAGTGCCATACTTGCAGAGAATAAGCTGATGACAAGACCCAGGCCTGAGTTGAAGACCTGTGGTGGGTGCACACACATACACACACACACACACACACACACACACACACACACACACACACACACAAACAAACAATTTCCCAGCTAGAGCTAGTAGAATGTCTGTTTTCCCAATAACATGTCTGAATTTTTATCCCATGTATTTAGATATTTTTGAAACCTTTGTCATCAACTTACCTAATTGTAATAAATGACACCCTGTTCACTATTCTTTAATCCTGGTTGGAAAATATTTTAAGACACATTTTCAGGTAGAAAATTGAATTTGTTTTCACAATCGTAACTGTCTTGGTTTGTAAGAATGAAAGAATTGTGCCTTTAATTAATTAGTTCATAAATTAGAAAGGTAACACTAACCCTAGAACCAATTGCATTTGGATTCTAAAAGCCACACAAATACATTAGATTTATTAATCCCTTCTTTGATTCAATCCATTTTTTATAAAATAGTTTGTAGTTTTGGCCAATATTTTGTTATTTTTCTAATCTTAACCCTAACTGGAACATTCAGGAAAAGCTGTGATAATGGAAGTACAATATATTTCTAATATCTTTTCCTGAATTCCTAGAACTTAAAATAAGTTCAGATTTACTAAACATTTATCCCATTCCTTTTTTTTTTCTTTTTGTTGTTAGTGGGGCATCATTTCTGGGCCTGGGTACTATCCCTGAGTTCTAGGCATGGGCACAATCCCTGAGTTCTTTAACTCAAGGTGTGCACTTTACCTCTTGAGCCACAGCACCACTTTCTTGTTTTCTGGTGGTTAATTGGAGATAAAATTGTCACAGACTTTCCTGCCTGGGATGGCTTTGAACTGTGTTCCTCAGAAATGAGCTTCCTAAGTAGCTAGGATAATAGGCGTAAGCCACGAGTTTAATCCATTTCTTTACTCTATCCTCAACGCCCTTTAACCAGAAACCAAATCCTAATCACAATCCGAGTTAACAACAAATGGTTAATGTAAGTAAAATTGTTTGGATTCTATTGAATCACTCATTTTTTTGCTTCTACTTCTTAGTGGAAAAGTAAATTTTACCCTAAAGCTTGTCCTTCCCTAATCCTAACAAGAACTAAAACAGTAACTCACAGTTTAAACCAAATTATATCTGAATGTTTGAAATTACACCCACATTGGTTTTCATTCATTCTAACTTTGATACCATTCATTCTTCTTAAAATATGTTGCAGTTTTACACAATATCTTACATCTTTTTTCTTATCCTAACCCCAGCTCTAACTGGAACACCTTGCCTAATCCTAAGCCTACATATAACTGAATCATAATGTTAATAGCAAGCCTCTATTTCACATTTATCATATCTCTTGCTCAGCGTGTAGGTCTAAATTTTACTTGCATTTTGAACCTAAATTTTTAAAGTTTTAAAGTGTTTTTCTATTTCATTTTCTATTTATATTTTCTACTTATATTTCTATGTCAGGTTTTATTTTTCATTAATTTTAAAATCTTATTTTATTGTAAAGAGGCTTACAAAGGGATTACAATTACATGTGTAAGGTAATTCGTTCTTTTCTTGTAGAGCATTGGAGTTGTCCCACTATCCTTTCCCTCTCCTACATCCCTCAGTCTTCTCTCTCAATGGTGTAAAGTTCATTCTCAACAGAGTGTGTTGTGAGTATCATTGTTTCAATGGGTCATCCTGTGTTGAACCTAAATTTTCTGTTACTCTAACCCTAATTCTAATTCTGTCTGGGATCCTAACCCTAACCAAAATAATAATGATAGCTCAATTCAGAAGTTAACTGAAAATAATCAAGGTTTTTTTCATCCTGTTAATCCACTGTAAACTTGAATTAACCTGCAGTTCACATTAAATTTTCCAAATTAGATTATATGTGCATATATAAAGATGTAATTTGATGTGAAAAACAGAAGAGCTTTGGAGAGAAGAATAATAAAACGGAAATAGAGGGAGTATAATCAAAAGTTTTAAATATATTATGGAAAGAGCATAATGAAAATGCCACTTCTGAAAATGAATAACCATTAACAAAATAACTAAAAATTAATAAATACATAACACTGACTTCCAGTGTTCTATTTTTTTTTGGGGGGGGGTTCGGTCGTAGGGCCTGAACTCTGGGCCCGGGCGCTGTCACTCAGCTCTTCAGCTCAAGGCCAGCACTCTACCACTTGAGCCACAGCACCAATTCCGGCTTTTTTTTCTTTTTGCTTATGTGGTGCTGAGGAATCGAACCCAGTGCCTCAGGCATGCAAGGCAAGCTCTCTACTACTGAGCCACCTTCCCAGCCCCTTCCAGTGTTTTTAAGAGTGCCATTTGTCTTTTGAAAGAAATATATATGTTAGATAAACTTTGTTTACACATAATTTATATTGTTATTGGCTAATTATTTAATTTAATGAATAAAAATCAAATAAGATTCCATGACAGAAAATATAAACAATTACTTAGTAATTGCTTGAAAAAAGTTGTAGTAATGAGTTTTAGGAAACTAAATTTCTATTTCCCTACAAAGCAAAGATTTAGGGTTAGTAATCTAGTATTTCTAGTAAGTTAGGGAACATAATTGTCATGAAAAGCAATGAACTGTACATCTTTTGTCTTGCATGAGTGATATTTTAAACATTGTATTTTATTCAAATATATACTTAGGTTTACTTTTAAAAATAAATGCAATTTTATCTCCTTTCAGAACAAGTACTTACCCTGCAATTAAATGTATTACTATATTCAGATATTTGAATGCTAAGTTTTCTGTTTAATATATGATCTAAATATTCAGAATGACTTGATTTTTGTATTTGTAAATGTCTAAGCTCTAGGATTTTTGCTTCATCAATATAAATTATCTCATGAGTTTATTGTGAAGGCTCCAGTAACCAGTGTGGTCAAAAACATTTCTTAAATTCTAAAGTTAAAAACTAATCATTTTTAACCTTTTATTATATGAGTTCTTGTCTCTTCAGAGTAATTAAACTAAATAAATACTATTTTTAAACATTTCACTCATATTGTAAATAATGTTAACATAGTTCATAAAGAGACTAATCATTTCAAAGTCACCATATTTGACGATCTTAGTGTGACGAATGTAGAGAGTATAAGAACCTTATTCTCAATAATAGATTTGGTTAAAGTAAATTAAATCATATATCTGGATTTCTAATTTGGAGGTAAATCAGATGGAAATAGGAAAATAATTACTTTGGGATTATTTTCTTCTTAAAATTATTTTTTTATTGTGAAAATACCGTACAGAGGGGTTACAATTACATGGGCAAGATAATGAGTACATTTCTTATCAAGCATTGTTGCCTCCTCTTTTGTTTTCCCTTCCCATACCTTCCCATCTCCACCCCCAGCCAAAGTTGTAAAGTTCGTTTTTCGACATAATGACTTGTCCATCTCATTGTTGCAATGGGTCCACCTGTATCCCTAATATTATGAAGCAAAAATATCTCTAAGAAATATATTTTTCAATAAAGTGTTTCAATCCTTGGGTAAAGGGAATTATGCTCTAATATAAAATTTATCTCCAATGAGAAATTCTGCAACTAATCTAATGTATGTTTTCCTGCAGAAAATGCTGTGTCTTCTATTCTTGTCATTTGATTTTAATTATATTTTTTGTTTGTGACATGTTCCCTACTTACATTTATTACAAACTTCTATAATTTTACAAATCATGCCTGTACACATTAATTTATGTAATTTAATATTCAATCAAAATTATCTTTTTTCCTGTCTCCCACAGGGAAGGATGAGGTGCTGCAGTATATTAAATGAAAGCACTCTAAAAGAGAGTCTGTATGGAATGGAAAATTGTAACATGAGGATGGGATCATGAGCATTTTCTATTTGGCTGAACAGTACAGTACTTTCCTATAGGACTTTCCTACCATTTGATCACACAGGGAAAGCCACAAAATTTGAAGTTCATATACAGGAATTACATTCCTAAAAGATATGGCAACCTGCTCAAAAGTTCGATCTTATCACTAGTACTTTGTGCTTGCTGGCTGATCTATTTCTCCATCATATGTTTTATATTATAAAGCACATTAATAATTTAGCTGTCAGTACATTTCAAGAGACTCCTGAAATCACATCTATTGCTGTGTAATATTCAGAAGAGAGGAAGAAGGTTAAACTGATCTCTGATTCCTCCCTTTAGCCTTCAATATGCTAATAAATTGTGAAAACAATCACGTTAGATGTTAGTTTATTTTCCCTATTTAATTAGAGATTAAGCAAATGTTTTTCGCAGTAAAAAGTGATGACAATGGTATCAGAGCTCTGATATGAGCACCTCTTCCTTAATAAGTAATGCTCTATGGTCTATAAATATGGAAGCCACACTAAAATTCTCTCTCTCTCTCTCACTCTCTCTCTCTCTCTCTACACACACACACACACACACACACTCACACACACACACACACACACACACATACACACATACACACACACACACACACACACACACACACACACACACACACACACACACACACACACACACACATGCAAACACACACAGCTGCCACCCAGAAACATCAGAGATCAGTTCCATTCCTTTGTAATTATAGTTGATTGGTGTTTGCTACATTTATTTTTCTTTGCTTCAGGATCTTGCCTGGACATGTATGTTTCCCTGAGATCAAGTCCCTTCTTCTTAGTATACTATGTGTCTTTGTATGCTTCAGGCCAATTAACAGTAACCTGAATACAATATCTACAATCTTGACATTCAAGTCAAACTCCATGAATTCATACTATTCCAAAATACTAAAATGTATTGGATCTAGAGACCAAAAAAAATCCACCTTGTTATTTTAGTAGGAATTGACAACATGAAATACAAGAATATTGATCAGGAACTGAGGTAAGAGAATGGGAGTATGTGGAAAAATGCCGAATATGGTATGTGAGTTAGAAATACAGAATTACATTCTATGGGCCCATTTATTGAAAACTTGCCATCTTATATTGAAAGTTCAATTTACATATACAGTTTTCCAGTTACTTTGCTTACATATCATTTCTGATCATAAATCCTCTTATGAATTTTTATAGTATCTTTTAATATATCACATGATTTGCAGGTACTTATCATTTTAAGGACAGACAGTCTACTTCTACGTCTTACATTCTGTGTCAAACCCTTATTTTTATTTCCCTGTTTGCTGAAAAAATGTATCCCTGGAAACAAGATATTGACAGCAAATCTGGGTGTAATTTTCATTTAGTAAACTTCAAATATAATATAAACTTTGTATTGACTAGTCATTTTCTAACAATGAGTGATATTCATGAACACAATGTTTTGGTGCCTTTAAGTCAATTGAGAATTGATGTGGTAGTCCTTGTGTCTAATTGTCTTAACCATTATATTATTTATATATAAACATGTGGATTGCACTTTTATATATTTTATGCAAAATAGTCTCCAGGAGTTTACGTTAAAGTGATAATGGGGGGGGTAGCTTCCAGTTCCAAACCTTATATTTCATTAAATGTACTAGATACATGATGTTTACTGGAGCAATATAAAAGATAAGAACATATTTCTAAAGAGAATGCATTTATTGATTAAGACATATAATAGAGTAAAATAGGTTTCTTGCTTGAGACTGCATAAATTACATATGAATGTAGCTCAAGATGAGGCTCAGAGATAAATTCGTATTTATATTACTGAGATTTATAACACAATAAAAGAAATATAGGTATTTTAAGGAATTGGTCATTCAGAGATATGTAATGGATGAAGGATGGAATTGAAAATAGCTGAGGAAAACAATTCAACATGCAGGTTTATGATTTTATAATATTAATATGAAAGAAATGGAGCTTTTGCCTTTCTGAAGAAGAATGTTTAGCCAGTAATTTCAATATAAGCCATCAGTTGTTATTATTCTAAAGTCTTTTCCTCCAAGATAATCCCCAGTACTATACTCGTCCTCTGTAGCGTAAGAAGTAATTATTTTCATTAGCTTTGCTTAATACTAATTTACTTGTAGCAAATAGGTTAAAATGTCTTCTCTATTTCTCTTAATGTAATAACAAATATTTCTCTCTTTCTGTCTCTTCATAGAAGCCTGAAATAACTACTTCAAAATAACACGAGCAGAAAAACAAAAATAACCTGATACAACCATCACAAATCCCAAATTATGTGAAAAAAATAACAATATATAAAATAAATCTGAGGAAAAGGAAAAACAATGGCAGAATAACAACAGAAAATTTCCCTAACTCTCTCTAATGAAACAGAGATTTAGATTCCTGGCCAGTACTCCACTTCTAGAGGGTCACACCAAGATAGCCATAATTATAGATTTGCAGCTGTAATTATAGATATAATTATAGACATAAAATTCATAAAAAGATTTTATACTATCTTCACTAGAAAACAGAAATCTATGAAAACGTGCCCAGCCAGGCAGGTGACTGCTGTGACTGTATTGGCCAACATATTCAAAAGCACATCTGCAGTGTAGAAATAAAAGGGCTACATAGAAAAAAGTAGGAACAGAAATGTACATCAGAGAAAACCACATGCATACACAGAGACAATTCAACATACCATTGGACAGTCCGAACCGTCACTGGAACCATAAGTATTAACATCACAAAGTCTCACCACAAGTGATTTACACTTCTACACTTAATTGTATAGACAAAAACCTAATTCCAGAAAAACAAATCAAAAGAGAAGACCAAACCAACACCTAGCAAATCAACCAAGAACATAGAGAGTCAATTATTAACATCATTGTTTCCCCAAGAGAAAACCTCCAAATGGACACAACCAATCAGAAAAAATACAAGAAAAATATGTCAAGGTACTTCAATTCACACAGTAAATAACCAGGCATTAGAACAGACAATCAAGGACCTAGAAGATTGTTATCAAAATATTTTACAAATGTTGCTGAAAATGTGATTAATGAAAAGATAGAAAACCTCTACAAGGAAATTTGTGAACAAGATGAGACCAAACAAAGATTAGCAAAAATAATTCATGGAGATAAGAAACAAAGATAAAGTCTGAGAAGTAAAGGGAGTCCAAGGAAAAAATGGATGCCTAGTTAAAAGATATGAGAGAAGACACAGCTAAAAAAAACAACCTTTGCAACCCCCCCACCCAAAGAAAAAATGTACAGAAATTCCATACAAGACTTAAAACAAATCTTTAATAAAGAGTTAGAAGCCCTAAAAAAGGACCAATTAGAAGACAGGGAAATCGAAAACAAAACAGAAAGTCTCCACAGCAAATAAATGACATAGAAGATAATCTCAGGGTCAAAGACAGAATAGGTTTAACAGGAAAGAGGAAATTATCATTAAGAACAAATAAACGAAATAAGAAATGATATTGCCAGAAGTACAAGACTCATTTAGAAATCAAATTTCGGGTAGATAGGTATCAAGAATGAGAAGAGCAAGAAACTAAATGGATGGGAAACATATTACAGAAATATAGCAGAGAACATGCCAAACATCCAGAGAGATAGGCTCATTCAGAAAAGAGAAACCTTTAGAACACCAAACAGAGAATTCTAGTACTGAACAAGCAACCTCTACATCATAATCCATTAGAGGATCATTAAAGATCAAGGAAAGGATGCTACAGAGAAAAGACTGATTATTTATAAAGGATATACAGTGAGATAAATTACAGATTTTTTAGCTGATATGGCAAAAAGAGAGCCTGGCATGATATATGACAAACATTAAAGGTAAACAGCTACCAATCGTTAATATGGGCCCAAGCCAAACTCCTTTACATTTAAAGGAAATATAAAAATATTTCATTACAAAGCAACTTAAAGCAATGTATCTCTACCAAGTCAGCAGGATAGAAGTTAATCAAATATATCCAACATAGAGAAGACCAAGTAGAACAGCAACTGATTATGTAAAATGCTCCCTATCAGAGAACAAAGTAAATATATTAAGAGTAGATGAGGCACGGCTCCGAACAGCAAATGTATAACATAACAGGACTTATCAGGCAATTCTCAGTCTTAACTCTCTAGATCAGTGGACTTAAATTTCCGAATAGAAGACATAGATTAAATAGTGGTATCAAAAAACACGTCGTATCCATCTAGCATCTAAAAGAGACATATTTTATTGACAAAAACAAACGCATACTGAAACTGAAAGGCTGGAAGGAAAATTTTCAAGCAAATGGACACCATAAACAGGCTGCAGTAGAATTACTAACATAAGATAAAATAGAATTAAAATTAGTACAAAGAGATATTACATATTGATAAAGACAACACTCAATTAGGAGGATATAACATGTCTAAACATCATCAACCAGATACTACTTAACCTAAAAACACATTTCAACACATCATTGTCATCCATGAATGACCGACCATCCAGGAAAAACTCAACCAAGAAACTACAGACTTAAATAACTACATTGACCACCTACCCCTACCAGACATCTACGGAATATACATTCATCATCAGAATATACATTCTTCACAGCAGCTCATGGAAGATTATCCAAAATAGAACATATCCTATGTCACTCAGAAATTCTGTCCAAATTGAAAGAAAAATTAATTGAATTCCCATATCTTGTCAGACTGTAACAGAATAAACTTAGAATTAAACAGCTAAAACAAAAAAAAATTGTAAAACCCATGAAGACTGAATAACACGTTGTTGAATGACCAGTGGGACACTGAAGGGATTAGAAAAGAACTGAAAGTTTCTGGAATTTAACAAGAATGAACACATAAAATACTAGTTTCTCTGGGACACAGGAAATGCAGTAGTTAGAGGAAAAATTATTGCTCTGAGTGCCTACTTCAAGCAATTGGGGAAATCTCAAATAAATATTTTAATTATGTACCTCAAACTCCTTGAAAACAGGAGCAAGCCCTAAACCAAAGCAGTAGACAGAAACAAATGTAAAAAATCAGAAATAAATAAATAAAGACAAAATAAAACATAGAAAGAATTTAAAAAAACAGAGTTTTTTTTTAAATAAATTAACAGACTTGACACAACCATACCAAGTCTGACTAAGAAGAGAACTCATATAGATAAGTAAATAAAAAGCCAGCAGATTGGGAGAAGATCTTTACTTGCTCTACAACACACTATGGCCTCATATCTCAATATATTTAGAGCCCCAAAAGTTAACTCCCCCCCAAATAAAAACATATCCTCAAAGAAATAACAACTCTCTTAATAAGTGGGCTAAAGATTTAAAGAGAGACTTCTCTGAAGAATAAATATGCATGGCCAATAGACGCATGAATAAATATGCAACATTTCTGGCCATAAAAGAAGTGTGAATCAAAGCAACATTGAGCTTCCACCTCACCCCAGTTAGAGTGACCATTATGAAGAAAACTAAAAATAACAGATGCTGGGCTGGTGGGGATGTGACCAAAAAGGAACATTACTATAGTATTGGTGAAAATGTAAACTTGTTCAAATACTCTGTAAAGAAGTATGGAGGTTTCTCAATAGAGCTCCCTTATGAGCCAGGAATGAGGGATCAAGAAAATGTCATATACGTTCACAACAAAACTCTATGCTTCCATCAGAATGAATGGCATTGCCCCATTTGTAAGGAAATGGAATCACTTCGAAAATATAATAAGTCAAACAAGCAAGACCCAAAGAATCATAGGCCACTGATTTTCACTCCTTTGGAAACAATAGAATATGTCTACAATATTCACAATAGCTCAAAAGCAATATGCATATCACCATATAAAATGATGCTTATCGAAATGAGCTCCAAGAAATGGATACAAGATGATTGTATAGTGAGCTGCTTTGGGTTATTTATATTAAGTTTTTACCCTTTGGTTTATTCCTTGTACTCACTGTTTTTTATTTCGGTACGCTTTGTCTTATACATGTTTATCTGATTTGGAGAAAGGGGAGAAAAATCACAGAAATGGTGGCACAAAGATTAACCAAAGCAAAAGTGATATACACTAGACATCATGTTAGAAATTAACTTTACAACTTTGGTGGAGTGGGATGTCAGGGTTGGGGGAAGCAGGAAAAAATGGGGAAGGGTTAACATTTAAAAAAATGTACTCATTACTTATGTAACTGTAATGACCCCTCTTTATATCACTTTCATAATAAAAAAAATAAGAGGACTCACTCAAATAGAGAAAATTAGAGACAAAAATGAGACAACACAACAGATATAAGCAAAATTGAGACTGTTATAAGAGAGTATTTTGAAAACCTTATGCCAATAATCTGGAGAATCCTGGAGAAATTGATGCTTTCCTATACTGAATCTGAAGCAAGAAGTAACATATAAGAAGTAATGAATATTAAATTTCAATAAACCACTTCCCATTCCAGAAAAAGCTAGGATTCAATGAATTTACCATGGAATTAAGGACTGCGGAGAACTTACAATATGCAGGTCTAACTCTTCAATGGAATGGAAAGGGAAAGGAAATTATCAAACACATTCTATGAAGATAGAATTACACACTTCCCCAAATCACATAGGGAATCACCAAAGAAAGAGAATTCTTTGATAAGCATTAAAACAGAACTTCTTAATAAAATTCTCACCAGCCATTTTCAGTAACTAACAAAAAAGACATATAGTATGATCAAATTGTGTTCATCCTAGGATACAATTTGATTCAATATTCTTGTCAGTAACCATAACACAAAGCATCAGCAGATGCAGGGGTGAGAAACACATGATCATCTATATGGATATAGAAATAGCTTTTAAAAACCTCCAATACCCCTTTATGATTAAAAAAGTCTGAGAAGCTAGGAATGCATGGAACACTCCTCAATATAATACAGAGTTTGGTTACGATAGAGTTAATTAGCCTTAACCTAACAGTGGAAGCATTAAGACAAAATCACGAATGAGACAAGGATGTTCACTCTCTACTACTCTTCAAAATGGTAGTGGACTTTCTAGCAAGAGCAATTGGAAAGAGAAAATAAGGGGATACAAATAGGGAAGAAGTAAAACTATCCCTTTTTACAGATGAAATGATCCTGTATTTAAAAGTCCTTATAGCTTCTTCCCTCAAGTTAGTAAAGGTGATGCTAACCTTGAGCTATGTAGCACGGTATAAAACCCACAAGAATCAGTAGTTTTTCTGTGTTACCAACAATGGGAAGAACCAACCTGAAATCCAAAATACAATCTCATATGTATTAGCCTCAAAATCCAATCAAATCTAATCTAAACAAAACAAAACAACAACAAAACTAGGAATTAATTAATTTAACTAAAAATGTGAAGGAACTCTACTGTGAAAACATTAAAATCTAAAAAGGGAAATTGAAGAAGATTCAAGGATATGGAAAATCTTTCAATGTTCCTGGTTGGAAGAATTAAAGTGGCAAAAACTGCAATACTGCCCCAAACAATTGACCATGCGATACTCATCAAAATCCTAACAATATTCTTCAATGCAATAAATAAAGCAATCCAAATTTAATATGGAATTACAAAAGTACACATGAAACAGAAGACATAGAAATGAACTCATGGGCCTATAATCATCACACACACACACACACACACACACACACACACACACACACACACACACACACACACACGCACTGGAATTCTAATCACCCATTAGAAAGGATGACTTTTCACCAGTATTAAGGAAAAGGAAAGGCTTGGGAAAATTATACTAAGAGAAAAGAGAAAGGAATGCAGACTCTCAGCAACATAGATTTCATGGATTTATTCATGGTAGCTATAAGGTACCCACAAATCTACAAGTAACCAAGACAGATTCTACCTCATCCCAATTAGAATGGCCATTATCAAGAAAACTAGCAATAGAAAATGCTGGAATGGATGTAACCAATTGGGAACTCTATTACACTGTTGGTGGGAAACTAAACTTGTTCAACCACTGTGGAATGCAGTACGGATTTTCCTGAAATGAGTAAACATAGATCTCCCTTTAGACCCAGTAATTACCCTCATTGGCAATAATCCAATAAATAACAAACAAGCTCACATGAAAACTACCAGCATAACCATGTTCTGGGCCCAGGCCCAGAGTTCAAGGACTGGAAAAAAAAAACTTACCACTGTTGTTATTTCTGCAAATATGAACCTTTTGACATAGGATACCAAATCATTCTATTTGCAGTAGCTAGAATAGGACTTAAATGTAGTGGTTGATAAAATGGCTTCTTTGTTGAATGTTAGGAAAAGATGTAGGCAGTCCAAGAAAAGGGAGATTTTTGTTGTTGGTCGAGGGGCTTGAAGTATGGACTTAGACACTGTCCCTGAGCTCTTCAAGTCAAGGTGAGTGCTCCACCTCTTGAGCCACAGTGCCACTTCTGGTTTTCTGGTGGTTAAATGGAGATAAGAGTCTCAGGAACTTTCCTGCCTAGGTTGGCTTTGAACCGCCGTCCTCCGATCTCAGCATCCTGAGTAGGTAAGATTACAGCTGTGAGCCACTGGCAGTAGGCTAAAAATGGGGGATTTTTAGAAAAGAAAATCGACCTCATCACCTGTGTCTAAACCTAGATATCACTATTAGAACACTTCACCCTCTACTCATTTCATCAGACATTTGTAAATTTTCTCTTTTCCTTCATGTGGGAATGCTGCGGTCAGTATTAACTCAGCTGTGGGACTGGATCAATTGTATGGTAATTGCTAGCACCTAAATCAAGAACTGTTAGATCAAAACAAATGAAGCCCTCATTTGGAATAATTATTTACTCTTTTTATTACAAATCTGTGCTTGATTACTTCCTAATGTGATGTTGGACCTCCTAACAGAGTGATGGCATTTTCTTTCTCTTCAGCATTCTTCCACATGTTGTAAAATATTTAAGAATTCAAATATTTCCATTGATAATTCATTAAGCTGACCTCTAAGTAAATGTGCATTTCTGGAATTTGGTCTGCTGTCTTGTTCTTATATGCGCAGGCTTACTATGATTTATTTGTTCTGCAAGGAATTTTATTTTCCAATCTTTGTGTGACCAATTTTATTCTCTCTTATCAGTCTTCCTGACCCTCTCTCTGGGGTCTCATTTCAGTCTGCCTCATAAAAAATATATTAGTTATCATCTAAATAACTCTCAGCTTCTCTTTTTTTGCCTGATTTTAAGTAGGCTGTGATAGCAGACCTGACTGGCTGTACTAACTGGAATTTTTTTGTTTGTTTGATTGTTTGATTTGTGTGTGTGTGTGTGTGTGTGTGTGTGTGTGTGTGTGTGTGTGTGTGTGTGTGTGTGTGTGTGTTTAGTTTTAGAGGTCTAGGATTACTATTCAAGGTAGTAGCTTCTCTGGGCCCCAGTGCTTCCCTGGCCTAGATTCAATTGGTTTTTCCCTGAAAGATACAAAGAACTGGTGACTAAATTCCTGTAAAATTGTCTCAAAATGAGGCAATCTGGCATCCTTACAAAGCCATGAATAACTCTGTAGTAATCCACTTACAGAAATGGTCTATCAAGATGGCTTTTCAAGGTTGACTGTGAAAAATGTTCATTTTCAATTAACCACCATAAAGCAGATTACATCCCTGGGAGCAGACTTTTGGAAGGGAGGTTCTGCATCCTTCTTTCTCTTATGATAGATCAAACCATAATATTCTGCAGTTGTGGCCATCCTGGAGCACATTTTCCCAAGAATATTCTGTAGTGTAAAAGAGGACCAGCTATGAAAATAAAGGTGAAAATACTTTTCTATTTCAGACTGATTTATCTTGCTTATATCTGTTGTTATTTCCATTACTTCTAACACATGGATAAATTATATTAGTATTTGACAAATGGCAAAGGATTAATGGCAAAGAATTACTTTCATATATGCAATATAATACACTTGACCCAGTTATGGAAAATTAAATCTAACTGTAGAAACAATATCAGGAATATAAAATAAGCCTCAATACGCATAATCTGGCCCACATACACCATCATCTAATCAGACATTCAGTCTCTCTATAAATATTTATTTGGTACAAAATCATAAAAATTTAATTAATGAATATGACTTTTAAGTATCATCTGAAGTACTCCTCATGCATATAATTGTATATACTTGTATAAATGTCACCTAGACAGGAATTTTACATTCATGTAGAAATCAAATTTCCACAACTTAAACTAGAGGAGAGGGGTCATTCCCACGTGTATTGTGTGGTGTGAATTTTACCACAGTTCTGAATCCTTCCACCTAAAACCGAGTTATGTACAATAATTTATTATTTCATGTTAAGATGAGTGTTAAGTGTAGAATACACTTTGAATTATTACATTAATTCACAGAAATAAAACAATAATGATAAAATATTTGTTTAAATTCTAATGTTTCTCAGTTTTACAATTCATAAAATATATCATTAAAATTAGTTTCACTTTCTTCTTTTCTATAGCTGCTAAAATTAAAATTATATATTAAACATTCAATATTAAGAAATCAAAAATAAATAACATTATAAAAATGATATATTATTTAACTGTGATTTGAATTATAGTGCTAACAAATTGTGATGTAAATAACATTTAATAGAATTATGGGTAATACTTTTTAAACTTACCAGCTTGTTATTTGTTACCTAATTGTGTCATTTGTTATTCTTGGTCCAAGTCATCCCTTCAACTTGTTTAATTTTCTATTTTATCTATATTGGTTTGCTGATTGTGCATTTTGTTTTCTCTTTGTAATGACTGACATGAGGCTGAAAATCTGTGTGCTATTTTATTTCTTCCTATGTAAAAGTAAAATTTCTGGTCTCCACAGCTGTTTTACTGCACTATACTACAATATTTCCCCCTTTCCTATCTCCTGTAATGCTGCTCTCATATATTTTATTTTTTATTAAAATTCTATTGTTAAGGTAAAGTATAGAGGGGTTATACTTACACAAGAAAGGCAAGGAATTCATTTCTTTTCTAACTTGTTACCCCTTCTCCAATTTTTTACCCTCTTCCCTCCCAACGCCCCCCCCCTCAAGATTATTTCCAACATATTGTCTTGTGAGTATGACAGTTGCATAGGTTACTTATTTGACCTTTGTCTCACCATTTTGTTTTTTCTCTTTCCATTCCCAAGTTCAAATCAACATATTTACAATACCCAGGGCATCAGATTAAAATACAGTGACTTCAGGCAATAAACCATAGGTGGGGAAAACACAAAAGGATAAAAACAAATCACGTAGTACATTAAGAACAACAAAAAGTTAAATCAACATTTGTTGATTTAACTTTGAATCACCTTATACAGTCATATGTACATAGCTCTTGAGCTATTCTGCTCAACTATTAATATTATCCTTGATGTACACAATACTGTTCCCCAATTACCCAGTAATCCCACTTCTGGGCATTTACCCTAGTGACCACAAACAAGGCCACTCTAAAGCTACCAGCCCAATTATGTTTATCACAGGAGTATTTACCCTAGGTAAGATATGGAATCAACCCAGATGCCCCTCAGTAGATGAATGGATCAAGAAAGTGAAACACACACATACAAACATACACACACACACACACACACACACACACACACACACACACACACACACCAAAGAGATATACATAAATGTAATACTATGCTTTCATCAGAAAGAAAGGTACCATCTCATTTTTAAGGAAATGGAAGAACTTGGAAAAAATCATATTAAGTGAAGTAAACTAAACAAAGAAACATAGGTCCCGTGGTTTCCTTTATTTGCAATAATTAGTTTACACCAAGGATAATATCATGTATTTTAATTTGAAATTTTGTTCTATATTGAGCATGCAACATTATGTTCATCTTATCCATTACTGAGGGAAGCACAACAAAAAGAGCAACCCCTACTCATAAGAACAACTCCTACTTACTTAGCTTCATTCATTTCTTTCTTTTTTTTTGTGTGAAAATACTGTACAGAGGGATTACAATTACACGGGCAAGATAATGAGTACACTTCTTAACAAGAGTGTAGCCTCCTCCTTTGTTTCCCCTTCCCATCCCTTCCCATCTTCCCTCCGCCCCCCACCCAATCCTACCCGCTTCCCCCCCCACTAAAATTGTAAAGTTCGTTTTAGACATAACGACTTGTACATTTCATTGTTGCAATGGATCCACCTGTATCCATATTTAAACGATTTGTTTTTCCCCTTCCCCTCCACAAATTATACCGAACATCAAATACAGTGAAAGCAGGGGTTATACTGTGGGGAAGGGACATACAAACAACAATGAAATAGTCTTATAAATGTGTTAGAAACAATCGCATGAAAGAAAAAAAGAATACATATCTAAGGGTTCATTTCCCTAACATCACCTTATCAGACCTTTTCTACTTGACTCAGACATATACTAGATATTGCAAATCAGGGAAACCATGTAAGGCCAGTGTTGTCTCCTGTATCCTCATGTTGTACATTACAACTATATACTGATTCATCCTGTATATCTACTATCTTCTACATTGTGACCTAAATGCCCCAACAATTCCACGTTGCTTTACTTGTTAAAAATTTCTCTCTTAATTTTTGATGTTTGTGTGTGTGTGTGTGTGTGTGTGTGTGTGTGTGTGTGTGTGTGTGTGTGTTTACAAAGATCAGAAGACAATATTTTTCTTCATTTAGAATACATCTTTCAGGTCATTGTAAGTTGTGGCTAATGGGAGAAGTCTCTTGCTATTTTAAGGATGAAACAGAAAAAGATATTTGTGCATGTACCACAGTTGCTTTATAAGTCTGTAGTTGAACACTGAACTTCGATTTATATCTTGGCTGTTGTTGTGAATGATGATTACAATGAACTGCAAATATATTTGAGTTACAAATAGAGAAATAATCACTTGATTGGTGGGGCAGATTATATTTCAACTTTGGAGTTCTTTAGAAAGCTGCATATTACTTTCTACAAGGAGAATACTAACCTGCATTTTGTTGAAGAGTGTAGAAAATTTCCTTTTCTCCACTCCCAGCATTATTACCTTTGTTAAAAGGTAATAAAGGGCAGGTTTTTATTCTCTTCAGTACTCCAGACTGGCCTTAGACTTAAATCCAACCTCCTAAATGCTTGGAGTTAAAAGCCTTTACCACCACACGTGATTCCTTTGATTTTTTTGATAAAAGTTAGTTAGGTTTTTAAAATGAGGTAGTCAAATAAGAACAGCACCACGCACAAGGTATTCAGGTAAGGGGTAGGTTTATTCAGTAGACCTGCTGGGACCAGGCAAGGTTGGCACTCCACGTGGCTGGGAAAGGCCTGGGAAAGAGAGAGAGCTGGGAAAGAGAGAGGAAAGAGCTAGAAAAGAGATAGAAAAAAGCAGAGAGAGCTAGAAAAGAGCAGAGAGAGAGCAGAGAGAGAGAAGAGTGAGAGAGCAGAGAGAGCTAGAAAAGAACAGAGAGAGAGAGGACAGAGAAGAGAGCTGAGAAAGAGCTAGAAAAGCAGAGAGAGCTTCTGGGCCTGGGCTAAGCCTTATCTAGGGTATGGGTGGAGAAAGGTGTGGCCACATCAAATTCAGATGTGACCTCTTCCAAGTGTCCCAGTTGCTTAACGCAGATACTAGGTGGAGACTTTGCTGTGAGGACGGTGGAACGGAACTTACAGTTACAATAATTATGAAGTAGTATCATAGTAATTTTGAATTACATTTCTCTAATGAGTTCTGCTCAAAAAGAATTAAACCAGCATAGAAGTGGTATTAAATAACTTTGTAAGCCCACTGGAAATTTTCAGGGCTTTAAGGAGAACATGTCTATTCAGAACTTTTGTACACTTTTAATCAAGTTTCTTGTTAATATCATCTTTAATCTTTCAAATACAAAATCAATAATTAATTCAAGGTATTAGAAAGCAACAATATTAAGCAACTCCTAACATTTTCAATTTTAAATAACATGATATTGCTTAATCATTTTCTGTTTATGCTTGAGACTATATAACTATATAACTATATAACTATATAAATAAAATGCATACGCATTTTATTTATTTCACAATGATTGTTTTTTCCAAAGACTGCGTGTCTAATTTCCTTGTTTTCTTTCAGTCTCAAGTAGTTCAGATTTCAAATGAAGAATAAATGGACAGAAGCAAACAAAAAATAATATAGTTCCCCTCATCTTATGATGCCTTTACAAGAATGAGGAAAGTGTTCATCCAAGAACCAATGATAAGACATCGAAAAGAGAATCCATTCTTCTAGGTCTTTCTTAACTTTGCAATGTACCTTAAATGATGTAAAACACAATATAATGCTCAGATGCTTTGAATTTTTATCAGTTTTGCACATTTTCATATGAACTTCACCTCAGTCTACAACATTCCTTCATTATTTTGTCCCTGATATTTTTACACTCTCAAGACATAAGATAACCAGTTTGATTTACAGCATGAGAAATAATCCAACTGGCTTCCTTGGAAGAAGAGTATGGCCAATAGATTACATTACTTCTGTTTGCTCACTATATGCAATGGTTTCTGTAATACTTATCACATTCTTTTTAGTATTTAAAAAAAACTGCTGGCTAAACTCAAAACTCATTCATGGAAGTTTATGTTAAGTATTTCACAAGTTTTATTTTCCTTAATTCTTAAGATAACATTTTCTATAATGCTAATGTTATTACCATTTTAGTGTTGGGAAAAATTGTAATTAAAGGCAGTAAGTGCATGGCCCAAACACACACTGTGAGGAAGAAAATGAGTCAAAGTTTCCAAAAGTCTTTCAGCAATACACAAAAGGTAAGTAAAATCTCTCCATTCTCTTACACTCTCAATTCAATATTCATATTGTCCAAGAAATAATACCATAGCAATTATTGCCCATGGTTATTTTTTCTGTTACATTTTTTCTTCAACACAGACTGTGTTGGTGACATTGGGTTATCATGCACAGAGCTGAGCTTATAAGAAAGACAAATATATTCTGTCCCATTTTTCCAGGTTCCATTTTAAAAAGTAATAACTTTTAAATATCATCACTTACTTTCTTAAGAATCCAAAAAATGAAAAAAAAAATTCACACATAATCACTCCAAAATGCTTTAAAAGTAGGAGATGATAAAACAGGCCCCCGTGAAGTAAACTTTCTTCTACTTTTAAAATTACTCTGCATGCCTTGTGCTGGTTGGTCACACCTGTAATCCTAACTACTCGGCATATTTACTCAGGAGCCAGAGATCTGTGGATAGCAGTGGAAGCCAATCAGGGCAAAATAAATTCATGAGATTATTTTTCAAAAATTTCAATGAGTTAGCAAAGGGCTAGGAATGGAGATGTAGCTCATATAGTAGCTCACCAATCTAGAGAGGAAAGGCCTAGCAAGACTTTGAAGCCCTTTTTTCAAACTGTGAGCACACCAACATACATGCAAGTGCATGAGAACATGTGCACGTGCACACACACACATTCATTCAAAATACCTTCATATCAGGTTTTTGCATTAATTTCTTTGTTAGCCATATTGTTTGAGTAAAATAAAGGAAATAAACTCTCCCATCTCAGAACATTTTCATACTTTTCTATTTTAAAAATACTGTACAGAGAGGTCACATTTACATGAGCATGTAATGAGTACATTTCTTAACAAGGATTGTTACCTCCTCCTTTATTTTCCGTCTACCGTCCCTTCCCTCTTACCTCTACTAGTAAACTCCCCTCCCCCCTTCCCCTGCCTAAATTGTAAAGTTCATTTTTCACCATAGTGTCTTGTGCATCTCATTGTTACAATGGGTCAACTTGAATCCCTACTTAAGCATTTTTTTTTTCTTCCTCTTCCCAAATTAGAGGAGCGTATATACAAGAGGTGGGCACACCAAATTCAAATACAGTGAAAACAGGGGTTATAGCATGAGGGAGGAACATATAAAGAAACAAAAAAAATCACATAGACTGTTATAAGTACGTTCGAAACAATAGCAAGAAAAAAAAACACTTGTGTTCCTATTTGGGCGTTCATTTCCCTTAACATCATCTTATCTGGTCATATGTGCATAGATTTTGACTTTTTCTGCTTATCCCAGACATATATTAGTTATTAAAAATTAGGAAAACCCTGGGACCTATGTTTCTTTGGACCTGGCTTACTTCACTTAATTTTTTTCCAAGTCTTTCCATTTTCTACAAATTGGGCGATGCCATTCTTTCTTATGGAGGCATAGAATTTCATTAGTACAAATAGCATATTTTCTTGATCTATCTGATGAGGGGCATCGGGGTTGTTTCTATATCTTAGCTATCTTAAACAATGCTGCAATAAATATGATTGTGCTGATAGTTTTAGTACCGTCTTGTTTGTGATCTTTTGGGTAAATGCCCAAAAGTGGGATTGCTATGTCATAGGGGAGTTCTATGTGGAGTCTTTTGAGGAACCTCCATACTACTTTCCAAAGTGATTGAACAAGTTTACACTCCCACAAAGAGTGCAGTACAGTTCCCTTGTGTCCACATCCCCTCCAGCATCTGTTGTTGTAAAAGTATGGAATGGTACAGGAATTTGCCTATCATCCTTGCCCAGGGGCCATTCAAATCTTGTCTGTATTGTTCCAATGTTAGAGTACGTCATGCTGAATGGAGCATAGAACATGTTTTATATATAAAGTGTAATTGATTTTCTTAAACTAGACAATTCAACAAAAAGTAAGTATAAAAGAATTTTCATGAAATTTAAAGCCATGTACTTCTTACATAAGCACACATTTAAGAATAAAGTCAAGATTGACATGTCAAAAACAAAATAATTCCAGATATTTGTTGTTCAAGAGATGTGTAGGAGGAGGAATTCAATTATTCTATACAAGGCTCCTGTCATAATGAACACTGCAGCAAGTGTTAAGTTTTGTTAAAAATTTTAATGGTTTAAATATATTTAATTTTGGGAATTTGCTTATATATATATAATTTGGATTTATCTCTATATTTTGCTATAAATATTTATGATAAAAACTTTGAATAATTGATTTATAATATATCCTAGTTTCATATACCAAATTACATTCAGAAAATGGGATATAACAATTAACTAAAGTAAGTCTTGGCAGAAAAAATGGCACCCCTATACCATGTGACACCCAGTTCTGATATATTTCATTATGCCTCCATTTAATGAATGTGATTGTTTAAATGTTTCATAAGTACTAATTAAAATTGATCAGTGTATTATAATCTAATTGTTTACAATTTTATCCGAGAATCATTTAAGAACGTCCCATTCAATCATGACATACATCACATTCCATTGGTATTCATATGGATAGGAATGAGTTTCTTAGGATCTCCTGCCATTTGGAGGTGGCAGGACCAGGATTCAAACTGTGGGCTCCAGCTCCCACCACTTCAACCCGAGGATAGGGACTCACTGGTCTGTTCAAGAACATCAGCAAGACCAATGTTTAGGAAGGCACCAGTGGCTCTCAGAAGTCCTCCTTGATACTTATTATAATGCCCGGAGACTTGGAGCCCCCGCCAAAAGACCACCAGGGACCAAAGATCAATGCAAGCGGCAATGAGTCTTTTATTGACGAGCTCGAGCACGGACCCCTCTGTGCACTGATATCCGATTGCACAGAGAGGCCCCAAGCACAGGGTTACAACACTTTTCATATGTTCTTTGGTAGGGGTAAGGCCTCAGTATGTATTGGCAATGAATTAATATACCACGTGGGAAATTTAAGTCATAATTCTAGCAGATGATTGGCGCAATACAAAGTGGGAAAAGGGCTGGGGCTAATAACTGGTCAGGTTAGTGAGCTATTGTGCTCTAAACTAATTAGACTGTACTTCTAGGGTAACTTAGGAGAAGTTGTTGCCAGATGGCCACTATCTCTGACCCCGACTCGGGGGAAGTGGTTTTGCCAAGCAGCCACTATCTCCGATCCTAGGCACAGGGGAAAGTGATCTGGAATGTGTACTTTGTCAGGTACTCCCTGCCAGAGGGTCGTTAATTTCAACTCCAGATCCAGGAGTTTCTGGGGCTCAAGGGAGGGTAGAATAGCAGCTGCATTCTTCAAGCAGATCTAATACAAAATGCAAATACAGGTCTATCTGATTATATATATCACACTTCTCATTACAAGGTTGAGATAGGAGATTATGGTCAAAGTCACCCTAAGCCGAAAAGTCCTTGAGAACCCTGTCCAACTTCAGGGCAAACAAAGCCAGAAGTATAGCCATATGACTCCAGTGTTAGAGGGCTAGCCTTCAATAAAGCAGCTCACAGACTGTGCCCAGATCCTGAATTCAAGGTCCAGGAGTGTTAACAAACAACCATACACAACAATCTGTGCAGCCATCTGCCTAAAGCAGGTCACCCTCAGCAGCATTTATTTACAATTTATTATGAGGCCAATGCAGGAAGAGTCACGCAGCGGAAGAGAAGACCAGGTTTCTTAGAAGTAACCAATATTCAGAAAATTAAAATTGAGGACATAAAATGGTAGCATATTTATGTAAAAACTACCATTAAGAAAAAGATGAGGGGGCTGGGAATGTGATTTAGTGAGAGAGTGTTGTCTAGCATGCAAGAAGCCCTGGGTTTGACTGCTCAGTAGCACATTCAAGAAAAAGCCAGAATTGGTCTTGGATGTCAGGAGGAAAGAAGGGAACACTCCCCAGTCATGAGGCCTTCTGCAGCGTGCCAGGACACCAACATGTTCTTCATACAACCACAGAGCAGGAAGACCGTCTCCCACTTCTCAGTCAGCCAAGGGCCCCAGAGTCAAGAGGGCAGAGCCAGGTTCTAACTCAGGTGCTTGGAGCCAGAAGAGAAAGGACCCTGCCTCTCTTTGGACTGGGGATTTGTATTAATGATGTGGAGAATGAAGGAAGGAGAATGGACAGGCAGAGCGAGAAGAAAGGCCTTCAAATCTGACAGATGGAGAGTCAAAACCCCACTCCCTAAGACCAAAGAGCAAGGCTCTCTATTGTTAACCTAAAGATAGCCTGAGGTTTCCTTCACCTGAGGGAGGAAGGTTAATTAGTCATTGTTTGAAGAGGCTGAGAAAAGCCTGATCATTGTGTAACTCTGACAAATGTTCAAGTTTTCCCCTCATTGCTGGCTGTGTCTGGAATGAATGAAATGGTTTTGCAGCTCACTTCCCTGTTGAGTGTGTACATTCTAGCTCCTAATCCTGTAGGCCTAGGTCTCTTCGCATAGTCTGGCTTTTGAAACTGGTTTCTGCCTTCAAATATTGTTACACTGGAGTTCTTCCTGCTAACAAGACTAGGGCTTGGAAGCTGAGAACTTCATGTGAACCCAGGATTGGTCAATGATGTTTATTTCCTGCTTTATAACTCAATAACTCTAAGAACATTTAGAGTGCAAGCAACTTCTCATTACCACGGGAAACACAGGAAGCTCTTGAACATCTGACCTTTCAGCAGTAGAAGTCAGAGAGTCATAGACTTTCCAGCCCTGGCTTGCTTCATCCTGTGATCCTCAGAATTCAGCCTCCTGAGCTAATGTGATGGGCATGAGCTACTGGTGCTCTCCTAGGTTCAGAACTGTAATAATGTTCGCATTACAAGTCAGCTGCTTATCACAAAGGGCTTGGGCAGCATATTAGGCCTTTCAACATTGGACCTTTCAGAAACCTGTAGGACACAAGGTTATAATGCTAGAATCTGAGAGGCTATGCATATGAATGGGCTACAATTGAACCTTGAACTCTAACTCCAATTCTGGTGTACATGAACATTCATTTTTTCCAGAGAATGTTCTAATTTGCAAACAGGCAATGTACTTTGCTTAACCCTCACTTTTTTCCAGTTTTTGGTCTCAAATTCAAGCCTGGGCACTGTCCCTGAGCCCTTCAGTTCAAGGCGAACACTCTACCACTTAACCCACAGCACCACATGTGGTCTTTTTTCGTTCATTGGAGATAAGAGTCTAACAGGTTTTCCTTGCCTAGGCTGTCTTTAAACTGTGGTCTTCAGGTCTCAGCCTCCTGAGAAGCTAAGTTTCCTGTTGTGAGCCACAGGCATCTGGTCTGTTGTTTCTGCCTGACCTGGGGCTTGAACTAAGGGCCTGGGTACTGTCTCTGAGCTCCTTTTTCTCAAGCCTAGTGCTGTACCACTTGAGCCACTCCACAGCTTCTGGCTTTTTCTGAGTATGTGGCACTGAGGATTCAAACCTTACCATTATGCATGCTGACTCAGCTCAATACCACTAAGCCACATTTCTAGCCCCACCATTACAATTTTATCCCTCAACTTGACTATCCCCAATATAAGGCTTCTGAGTAAAAATCATCTAAAGAAATTCCTTTAGGAAAATTATAAAGATAAAGAAGACAAAGTTCATACATGGGAGAGACTCTAAACATGTGAAGACTGTGAAAAATGTTTCCATTTAATTATGTATCATGTTTAACACTTAATAAAATATTAATGAAAAACCAGTCAATGTCCTAAATTATTGTGTACAAATTTATAATAGATGTACAACATGTACTAAATATTGTGTGCATAATAATACTAAATACAATAAACAATAAGTAAATGAAAAATAAAAAATAAAAAAATACAAAATCAATAATAAAAGTTAAAATATGTAATAAACATACAGATGTAAATATATATAATATATTACACATATATAGAAATATTTTTTCCATTGCAGGGTTTTCATTCAGACGCTGGGATCTCTAGCCTGAATTTCTTTTCCTCAAGGACAGTGAGCTTTGCCTACATTCATGGTGCAAAAGAGTTACCTGGATGGTTAGATCAAATCCCAGCAATGATGGAAATACTGGCCCCAGTTCCAAGACAGTGACTTAAATTTTTTAATGGAAGCAGTTATGTTTATTCAGTTACATACTGAACATTAAAAAAAATGCAGTGTAGAATTTTGTACATCTATTCAGACACTTTCTCTTACCCCCAAAATGCTTCTCTAAGCACTACTTTTTTCATTTTTTATTGTAAATATGTTGTACAGAGGGGTTACAGTTAAATGAGCATGGTAAATAGTACAGTTCCTATTGAGCATTGTTGCCTCCTCCTTTGCTTTCCCCCTACCATTCCTTCCCTCCCATCCCCACAACTACTCCCCCTGCTGAGCTCAGTGACTTAATTTTTAATTTTGGATTTGCATGGGGTTTGAACTCAAGTAGTGGCAAATCTGCATTTTCTTTCACATTGCTACATATTTACCATGACCCTGAGTTCAAATCCCAGGCTAGGAAAGAAAACTTGTAGAAATGCAAAACAAGGGAGCTTTATTTGTTTTTTAATTTAGTTAAATAATTAATTAATGTTTTTATTTATTCTTTATTTTGCCAACAAGGGGCTTGAACTCAGGTCATGGCAACTCTGCCTCAGCTTCAATCGCCCTAGGGTGGGGCACCCTCGGACCCATTGCCAATCCAGGGATTCTAGGCCCAGAGGGCTTTCAGGAAGAATAAGAAATATGTAGCATAGCACAAAAAATGGCAAGCTGCAGAGGACTGAGGGTTTTACATTTTTTTCTTTGCACAGTGACCATCCTAGGTCTGAATAACATGGCTGCAAAGTGGACCTGACCTGCCATACCTGAAGGCTGGCTTCCTATCAGAGAATCCATAGGCTAACCTGTGAACATAGGCCCCGGGTAAAAAATCCCAGTAAAGACACCTACCAATGGCAGGAGATCACAAAAGACTCGTTCCTCTGCATAGGAATACCAACTGAAAGAGTACATCATGCTTCTGTCTAGTCTAAAATTGGATGCAATAATTCTAGGGTGCTGATTGATCTTAATTAATAGGTTATTATGCATGAAAAGAATAATATTCCCTCAATGGTGATATAATAAATGTGTAAGAGTTGGTAGGAATGTAGTAGGTGTCATTCAATCATGGATAGATGCCTCTGGCGCTCGTTACTAATATATATTTATTTGTATACCACCCTCTGCCTATACATGTATCACTGTTTTAGCCAAACCTGGGGCTAGATCTCAATACCTGGGAACCACCTCACAGCTTCATTGGCTAAAGGCTGCCATGTTTACACTCATCCATTCAGGAATTGGGCTTGCTAAACCCTGAGTTCACATCCCAGCATATCCAAAAATTTAATGTTTGAGTAAGAAGCCAAGTGTGATACATGTTTTCCTTTTCTGTGATAGTCCTGGGTGTCAGGAATGATGGAGAACATATTTACAAATCTGGATGCTGTTATAGGATGTAAACAATGTAATGAATGGTAGAGGGGTCATTAGAGTCAATGAAATAAATAGTAAATAAATGAATAAAACAAGAAATAAAATGAATAACCACACCCAACAAAATATGGTCTGACTGTGTGTATGGAAGCATAAATCCTATCTTTAAATTGGATATAAGGAGTATGTTTTCAAGCTCTTAGGCTTGAATTCAGGCCTAGAGAACAGGCCTGACTTTCATGTGTTCAAGCATGTTCAGATTCCCTTCCATCACGGTGCTGCATACGTACCCAGACCTTGAGTTCAGATCCCAGGCCTGGCAGAAAAAAATGTCATGAATTACAAACCAGGGAGCTAAATATTTTTTTAATTAAGGGCTATTGGAGAAGCCATAGTCCCACACGGCAACATAGGCCTACAGTTCGAATACAGTCATGCCACTTCCAGATGGTGGGATATCCTAAAAATTCGTTCCCATCCACAGGAATATTGATGGAATGTTATCAATGTCACAGTTGAATGACATGCTCATGAATGGTAATTGTACACAATTAGACTTCGTGATTTCAGTCGGCTGATTGATTTTATTTAATATATCATAAAACATTAAAAGAATACTATTTCTCACAGGGACGCAATAATTTCAGGACACTGATTTACTTAATAGTTTATTAAAGATAAAAATAATAACATTAATTACATGGAGGCATAATAAATACCCAAGAATTGGTAGGAATGTAGTCTATATAACTGAACAATGGATAGACATCTCTGGCACTCTGTATATATATATATATATATATATATATATATATATATATATATATATATATATATATATCTTAGTGTACTATGATCTGCATTTAAATCTGTTCTTATTTTGTCAACCCTTGGTGCTTGACCTCAGATCCTGGAACTGCCTATCAGCTCAATTTGTTCCAGGATGGCATGCTGACACAAACACATTCATGAATTTGGCCCTGTAGGCCTTGAGTTTAGATGCCATCACGCCCAAACAATGAATCATGGAGTAAGAAACTGATGGTGACACATGTTTTCCTTTTCTGTGGAAGTCCTGGGTATCAGATATAAGTGGAATACATATGCAGAGCTATATCCTATTTAATCAATGTAACCAATGTTCTTTTTGCCATATTAGTCAATAAAATAAACAGTCAATACATGTTGGGTCTTTGTTTGCCCCGGAAAGATGGATGGGGCCAGGGAATGTTAAGTGTACCACTGGTCCTTTCCCTTAGCCCGGGAGATATTCAGACACAGTGGGGAGTCAAGTGAAGCAAGAACTGGTCAATTACCAGACAGCAAGTACCTTTTAAAGGGAAAATCTGCGAGCAATGGAAGGGGAGGGAAAGGAACCTACCAATCACTATAAAGGTCACACCCTATTATGCACCTAAGCTTTATCCAATCAGATTTTAAGGTAAACAATTGAGCTGTTCCCACTCAACTTCCTCTCAATCTCATCTTTGCTGCCCTTGTGCCCCACAAACACATGAATAAAACAAAAAATAAAATGAATAACAACACTGAATGCAATATGGAGTCAACCTATGTATGTAAATATAAATCATATACTTAAAATGTACACAAATAAGATGTATTCTAGTGCTGGGGATAGATTTCAGACCTAAGGAACAGATATGAATTTCTTGAATTCAAGAAGGCTAGCTTCCCCTTTCCATACAGTGAATCAGAGTTACCCAGACCATGAGTTCCAATCCCAGTCCTAGCAGAAAAAATGGCACCTTAATACTATGTGATGCCCAATTCTTAGGTATTTCATTATGCCCCATTTAATGAACGTGATTGTTTAAATGCTTCATGAGGTATTGATTAAAATCGATCAGTGTCCTATAATATAATTGTGTATAATTAGAATTATTAAAGAGCTGCCCATTCAATCATAACATACATCATGTTCCATTGATATTCATATAGAAAGGAATGAGTGTCTCTAAGGATCTCCTTCCATTTGGAGTTGGCAGGACCAGGATGCCAACTGTGGGCTCCAGCTCCCACCATTTTAACTGAAGGATAGGGAACTCACTGGTCTGTCCAAGAACAGCAAGACCAATGATTAGGCAGGCACCAGTCACTCTCAGCAGTCCTCATTAATGTTTACAAGTCTGTGATAGGAGGATCATGGTCAAATTCACACTAGGCAGGAAAGTCCTTGAGATCCTTGTCTAACTTCAGTGCCAACAAAGCCAGAAGTAGAGCCGTGTAGCTCCAGTGGTAGAGGGTTAGCCCTGGTCAAAAATAGCTAACAACACACACACACACACACACACACACACACACACACACACACACACACACACACTGCAGTCTAATCATCTATCTGTTTATATATCGGCCATTCCTAGGGGTTGATCTCAGGTCCTCAATTTGCCCGCCAACTTCTCTTGCATCAGACTGGTGTGCTATTATTTACCCACTCATGAAGTGGGCCTGCTAGGCCCTGAGTTCAAGTCACAGAACTGCCAAAAACTTAATCCTGGTGGAAAGCCAATTTTCCCACTTGGTTTCTTTATCGATGAAATTCCTGGGACTCAGGAATGATGTAGAATACATAGGCAAACTTATGTCTTATGTAATAAGATGCAAAAAATATTATATGTGTAATCATATTCACTAAAATATATAAGAAACAAATAAAACACAAAATAAAATGAATACTCTAACTGTAATATGTAGTAAAAATTTGTAGGTCAATAAAATTCATGTACTTAAAATATATACGAATATTATTTTTTCAAGGGCTAAGACTTGAATTCAGGCCCTAGAAACAGGCCTGACTTTCTTGTCTTCCAGAATGGTGATCTTCCCCATCCCCCACAGTGCTGAGGATTTTCCCAGACCCTGACCCAGACCCTGAGTTCGAAGCCCAGGCCTGGCAGAAAAAATGGCATGAATTCCAAGCCAAGGAGCCTCATGATTTTTTAATATATTTTTAATGTATGTACATATGTATATATGTATGTATGTATGTATGTATGTATGTATGTATGTATATATGTATGTATGTATTTTTCTTTTGTCAAGCACAGGGCTTGAACTCAGGTCATGGCAATTCTGCCTCTGGTTTGATCACTCCAGGCTAGGGTGCAGCCACTGGACCCACAGCCGAACCTGGGTTCCTGGGACCCAAAGGCTGACAAGAAAAAAAAATAATGGAAAAAAAAAACTAGCAACTTGCAGATGACTACCAGTTTTACATTTATTTTCTTTGCAAGGTGACCATCCTGCTTCTGAATGACACGGTTGAAGAATGTTGGTAACTTGGTACTGCTGTAGGCTGGTGGGCTACCAGGCAAGCCATAGGCCAACACGGCAATATAGGCCCTGTGTTTGAAGCCAGGTCCTGACCCCTACCAAAGGATGGAGATCCTATGTCTCCTTCCTATTCACAGGAATACCGATGGAAGATTATGAATGGCAAGGTTGAATTAGTTGTTTCTGAATACTACTATATAAATAGAGTGATTTTAGTAGTCCAATGGATTTTAATGAATATTTTTGACATATTCAAAGAATACTATTAATTACATGGACACAATAATTCCAGGGCAGTGGTTGATTTAATTAATAATTAAGGATGAAAACAATAATATTGATTACATGGAGGTATACGAAATACCCAAGAATTGATAGGAATGTAGCCTATGTAACCAAATAATGTATATACATCTCTGGCACTCTATAAAAATCAATATTTATTTGTGTACTACCATCTGTATGTCTATCTGTTCTAATTTTGTCAACTCATGGAGCTGGATCTCAAGTTCTGGAAATGCTTGTCAGCTCAATATGCCTCAGGCTGGCATACTGACACTCATCCATTCATGAATTGGACCTTGTAGGCTGTGACTTTAGATGCCAGCACACACAAAAGTTGAATCGTGGAGTAAGAAGCCAATGGTGACACAGGTTTTCCTTCTCCGTGAAAGACCTGGGTATCAGGTGTGAAGTTTCATACATAGGCAAATCTATATCCTATGTAATAAATGTAATATTTCATGTGTAATAACAGTCAATAAAATAAATGGTAAGTAATTGAATAAAACAAAAATAAAATGAATAAGTACACTAAGCACAATATGGGGTCAGCATACGGGGTTCGATTTCAGGGACTGGGAAGTGCCTGGCAGCTGAATTGCCTAGAAGCTGCTGTGTTGACAGTCAGCCATTCATGAATTGAGCCTTCTAGGCCCTGAGTTAGATCCCACCACTGCCAAAAAATGTAATCTTGGAGTGAGAAGCCGAGCGTGACACGTTTTCTTTTTTTTTTGAAAGTGCTTGGTGACAGGTAGGATGTATAATTCAGATGAAAATCTATATGTAATATATGCAAATCTATATGTAATAGGATGTCATAAATGTAAAAAATGTCATAGGTGGAAGAATTGTCACTACAATAAATGAAAAGCAGATTGAATTAGTAGTGAATCATTCTAGAATAAAATTAGACACTAAAATTATAGGATGTGGATTAAGTTTAATATTTTATTAAGTATTACCAGAATAAAAATTGCATGGAAACATAGATACCTAATAATTGGTAGTAACACATGATGCATAATTTAACTATATATATATATATATATATATATATGTCTCATTCTATTAAATATGAAATTATGTGTATGGATGTATGTACATATGTGATAAAAATAACAGTATATTGAGTAATTTAGTTAATGCTTTATTAATTGTTAACTGGGACACATCATTAATAATTTAATAAGTAATAATTTGTAGTAATATCTATAAATTAATAATATACAGACATCTTTCTGTGTATATATTGCTTATATACATCAACCTCTATTTATACCTGTTCACTCCTGGGGCTCGGTTGTTGAGTACTCACCTAGTGAGCATGAAGCCCTGGGCTCAATTCCTCAGTGCCACATAAACAGAAAACCCAGAAGTTCTGCTGTCTTTCAATCAATTGAGTTCTACCCTTGAGCATAAATGCTTAGGGACAGTGTCAAAACCTTTTTTCAAGCCCCAGGACTGCCGCCAAAAAGAGGTACAATGTTCTAATGGCAACTATAGAAGGACAGGACTTCAAATACCACATGAAAGAGCAAGCTAGGAGTCTGGTGCTGACAGCTGCCACCTAACCTGACTTAGTCAGATATAAACTGCTGCAACCCAGCTCCATGGGTTACCCCCATCATCCTGGTTTACCCTGGCTTACCCCCGATATCCTGGCCTCTCTGGGGCTTTAAAACTTGACAGGAAGTCTGCTAGACTCTTTGAAATATGGCTTTAAGTGGTAGAGTTCTAGCCTTTTGCAAATGTTATTAGAACAATAATATCCCCAAGCTTTAAGCTCAAGCTCCATGACTAACCTCCCCACCCTCCAAAAAAAATCCAACTAAACTGTTAGGTGTGAACTTGTGTGCTTTGTGAAATGTGCCTCAAAGTATGGTGATATTGATTAGAGCACCCTAAGTCTAATGACAGCTTGTGGAACAGAGCTATGTGTGAGTCATCCATAGGGTACTCTGTGATGAGTCCTGCACATGGTGCTATGTGCTGAGTCCTTCACAGGTTGTAGTGTACTGAGTCGTGCATTGGGTGCTGGGTGCAATGCAAAGAGTGCCATGTGCTGTGTCCTTCACCAGGTGCATTCTTTCATTGGGTCCTTGTAAGATCTCCCCACTGAGATGATTATGCAGACAAGAATATTGAGGCTCATATATGTATCCATGGCAGGGACAAAATTATGTATTACTGTAGACTAGTGAGTTGTTTACTTCAGGCAATTGTTTGTTTTGTATTTTCTCAGTCATAAACCTTGAAATAGGGGTCTAAACTCTGACCCTTACCTCTTGGGCTCATGTTTAGCACTCCACCGCTTGGAGCCATGGGCCCCTTGCAGCAGATGCCACAGCCTAGGGGTCTATAGCTGAGGTCTCTCATCCTGCCTTCCGAGGAAGCTGAGATCTGAGGATCTGGGTTCCAAATTATCCCAGACACAAAAGGTCCCATGAGCGTATTATCTCCAGTTCACCACTAAGAAACCAGAAGTGGAAGCTAGGTGCTTGTCACTCATGCCTTTCATCCTAGCTACTCAGGAGGATGAGATCTGAGGATCATAGTTCAAAGCCAGCCTGGGAAGGAAAGTCCTTGAGACACTTAGCTCCAATGGGCCACCAGAAAAGCTGAAATGGTATTTTGCTCAAGTGGTAGAGCACAAGACTTGAGCTGAAGAGCTCAAGAACAGCATCCAGGCCCAGACATCAACTCCTACAATAATAACAATATAGAGAAACAAACTAACATACCTGAAGTAGAGGGCTTGGAGTATGCCTTAGGGGTAGAGTGCTTTGCAAATATGAAACCCTGGGTTTGATTTCTCAGGACCACAACAGTAAAAAAAAAATACTGAAGTAGCTCTGTGGTTCAAGTGGGAGAAGGCCATGATTGTACAAGACAAACTAGGTACAGTGCTCAGGTCCTGAGTTCAACCTCCAAGAATGGTGTATGTGCCCGTGCCCCTGTCCACCCATGTGCATACACACACACACACACACACACACACACACACACACACACACACACACACACACACACACAGACTAGAATTGATACTGTTACACAAAATGGTAAAGCACCGGGCTTCTGCACTGAGCTCATGGTCAGCACCCTGGCCCTGTGTTCAACCCCCAAACCTAGCCACCCAGGGCCCAAATAGGAGAGGTCAAATGTTTCAAAACCTGATGGGATTCACCATCCCTAGATGACAGGAACCTTTGTGATATCAGACATGTGCTTGGATTTCCCAAGCTTCCAGAAACCTAGGAGAGGCATCATAGGCCCATAATCACTGGCAATGAAACAATGAAGTTCAGTACCCTAGTTGTCTGCCAGAAGGACTCTTGAATTATATTGAGCACTGTATCTGAGACACCGAAATATAGTCTCACAAAGGCAGGATAAGTGCACAGGACTTGTCCTGCCACAGGAGGTGTCACAAATGAAGGCTTCCTGTCAAACCAGAGCACTGGGGAGACAGAGAGTTTGGGATACAAAGAGAACTTTTTCTCCTGACCTTCAGAGCCTGCCCAAAATCATCCTCACTATCTAACCCAGATGGAGTTGTTTGTTACACAGCTGTACAAGAGTGAGGCCTTTTGTCTGCCTGTCCAGACAATGAGAGAGACTTTTTCCAGCAGGCCTGGGATGCAGAGACACCCTCAGGCTACACTGGGAACAGTGAGCGGAGCTCTGTATTATGCACTGTCATGAAAGCAGTCTCTGTTATGAAATCATTTTATTGAATACAAATTTCCTAGCTTGATGTCATTCATCATAACTACTCTGGAGCTTCACCTCTAGGAATATATCCATACATACCCAAAGACATGGAGGTACAAGCTCTTTTTGAGGGGGCAGGTCCTGGGGTTGAACTACGAGCCTAGGCATTGTCGCTGAACTCCTTTTGCTCAAGGGTAGTGCATTAAATTTGAATCACAGCCCCACTTCTGGGTTTTCCTGTGATCTCTTAGAAATAACAGTGTCATGGATTTTGCTATACTTGCTGGGTTCAAACTCAGATTCTCTATACCTCAGCCCCCTTTGAAGCTGGGATTACAGTGAGAAGCCACTGGCACCTTCTTTCTTTTCTTCTTCATTTTTTCATCTGGACAAGCTGACTTCTTAACAGGGTCATTCCAAAGGTTTGAATTTATAAATTATCTACCCAATGTTCTTTATAGCTGTTATCTCTGAGAAGGATTTTCTCTCCTCATCTTCTCCTCTCAGTCAGGTCACAGGTTTGAAGCCAAAAGTGAGAAAAGAGTGTCACAGGATTTGGGAGCAAATGTCCACAGGACACGCACGTTCTGTCACTTAGCATTGAGCTGCAGTGAATTTGCTGTCTCAAGATGAGAGGACCAAAAGCTGGAGCGATCCTTATACTGTCTTCATTGCTCCTTTTGTCTATAAAATGATCTAATAATTATGAGAGTTGTGTGTCTCCAACCTTAAGTATGTAGAGCACACTAGACTCGTCTTCATGTATCTCTTTTTCTCTAGTGCCTCTCGAGATTTAGACTAAGGTTTTGTATGGAGGGGCTCCTTGGTGTCTTCCTGAGGAAAGCCGATTGAATCCTGTTTGCAAGATTGCCATTCAAATTCAGCCTGAGCAGGCATTCTGTGAGACTCTTATCTCCAATAAACCACCAGTAAACCAGAAGTTGTACAGTGTTCCAGAGAGTAGAGCTCCAGCTGTAAGAGAGAAAACCGAGCAGGATTCACAGGCCTGACCAGGAAGGAAAGCCTGGGAGGCGCTCATGTCCAATTAACGACCAGATGGCTGGAAGTGGAGCTGTGAAAGTGGTAAAGCCTCAGCCTTGGGAAAAACAGCTGAGAAACGCACAGGCCCTGAGTTTAAGCCTTAGTATGGCCACAAAAAATTTTTAGCGCTCTACCTACTTAATCTGTATACTACCTCCCAGAATGCAAACAGACCTTATGCAATGCTTCTCCCTTTATTTACTGATTTATTTTTCAGATATGCTCCTTATGCATACTGTATCATTCTCTTCATTGCAGGCCCATGGCTTTTCTCTTCCAGGGTTCCAGGCTGTGTCCTTATATGATACACTGACGCTCTCAGCATATTTTATTTACATTTTATTATGAGGCCAATGCAGGAACAGTAACAAACCAGGCAGGGGAAGAGAAGAACAGGTTTCGTAGAAGTAACCAGTATTCAGAAAATTAAACTTGGGGACATAAAATGGCAGCCTACTTATGTAAAAAACTACCATTAAGGAAAAAATGAGGGAGCTGGGAATGTGGATTATTGAAAGAGTGCTTGTCTAACATGCAAGAAGTCCTGGGTTCGATTTCTTGGTACACAGAATAAGTCAGAATTGGGACTGTGGCTCAAGTAGTAGAGTGTTACAGACAGTGCCCAGGCCTTGAGTTCAAGACAAGTACTGGCAAAAATATACCTAGGTGTTGGGTCTGTGTCTGTCCAACGAAAGATGAACAGGGTCCGAGGAAAGGTCAGTGCCGCGCTTGCTCGTTCCCTAGCCTCCCTCAGCTCGGGAGACAATCATACACAGTGGGAAGCCAAATCAAGCAGGAAGAAAAACTCATTTATTAACAGAGAGCAGCCCTTTTTAAAGCCAAAAAGTGTGGGTGGCATGGCAGGAACCAACCACTGTCAAGGTCACACCCTATCAGGCAACTAAGCTTTCATGGGCTGGTTCCGCACTGAACTTAAGGCAAATTGGGCTCAGCCCACTCTACTCTCTCAGCACCTCTTTGCTGCCCATGTGTCCTGCAGATTCCCCCTCACTTTTTTCTTGTTTTAACAGGATTACATTTGTAAGAATAGGATTTGCCACACAGGGGTTTCGAGGCAAGTCTGGGGGTCGAGATTCACCAGACAAGGATAGGGAGGGCCCTTGTGCATGATCCAAGAGCCTGTCCCAGTTGCCTCAAATCCCCACCTAGCACAGTAATAAACATCAGTCCCACCACAGTTAGAAATGTCCGAAGCAGTTCAATTATTTCCTGGGCATATATAAAAGTCAGTATCAGTATCTCGTAAGATCGTCCTCTTTAGAACATGGGAGCAACCTGGGTATTGGGAGTTCCACACATGTGACACGGTACATCCTCGTGGGCCACCACACTTAGGCCGTTCTACTATAGTCCAGAAAAACAAGGAAATTTTAAAACAAACTGCAGACATAGCAAAGCAATCCTGGGCACCTGGTGTCTTTTAAGTAAGCAAGTTCCTTGTACATTCCTTTAAGCTAGCACAGGGGTCAAAATGACCTTTGAGCTTTACTGTCAATGGCTCCCAACATCATCTCCCCCATCTTTGTTTAAAGAAGCGAAACCACCTGTCTTACATTGGGGTGGATTGCCTTGTCTGCCTTACTTGTCATCGGGAAGTTCTTCAGAGTGAAGCTGAAGGCCCTGTATTTAGGTTGGTTAGACTGACACCCCCTCTTACCTGTCTCTGGCTGCGATTCCTCTAGGGGGGAAATTCATTCACTTGGAGCTTGATCTTATGTAACAGGCTGGCTAAGCTCAAATGAGTTTTGCAGTGTAGGTATTATGCAAGGAATGTATAGAAAAACCATTAGCAAAAGCATTACCAGGCCAGGAAATGTCATTACCAGTCCTTTAACATTAGTTAAGGATGGAATAGCAGTCTTTGCTACTTCAGAGTCCAGAGGTGGGGCTTGTAACAAAAGGTAGTTGTTTAACAATAAGTATGGATTCAATGCCGCCATACAAGCATTTAGTAAAAGAAAAATTGAAGCAGGTAATATTAAATTGACATACGGTGGTGATCAAAATGAAGGTCAGGCCACCAGGTCAAAGGGACAGCTTCTCTTGTGGTGCTATTGATGTTTTCTGCATTGCCAGCGCTGATAACTGCCCAGGTCAACCGTTGAGGTTGATGCAGATTCCGTAGGTCCATTGCCAGGACTGGGAGGGTCAGGACAGCCAACAGCTGGAGTATCGCCATCTGCAATTGTTAGAGAACACAAGAGCTTCTCAAGGGCTGGTTGCCCTTGGGGATAGTTATTAGATATCTTTCTGGATTTTCTCTTTTAAACACAAGCCTTGCCCATGGCTGTTTCTTCCCTTTGTTAGTTTATCTTTGGGCATCCTCTTGTATAGAGGAGATGGGTAAAAACTTAAGGTTCCTGGCAGGGATCCAAATGGGGGCTGTCTCCCCTATGGGAAAAACCACATCCAAATCCCCTGCCCATAGTAACTAAGGGGTCAGGTCCTCTCCAATGTCATGTCGGGGATAGAAAAAAACAATCTTTCACAACCAAGGTATATTCTGATGGTATAGCAGGAGTCCAGGGCATGCTTCTTAGGGGTGTTCTTATTAGCTCCATCCTTTCATGTATCTTATGTAGATCTTGGAGCATATGCCAAGCCCAGGAGGCTTTTTGAATAACAAATATTGGTGTTAGATATGGTCAATGGCCACTGCTCCATCCAGATTGGGCTTCCCGGCTTCCACCTAATGGGAGGTACTCCGGAGGAAGTGACATTTTAGGATTGGGGGTGCACCTGAGTGGGTAACCTATGTTCTTCTCTGTAATTATGAAAGTTAAAAAAATCCTTTTCCTTCACTCCCTCTAGATCCTGTTTAAGCCTTTGTGCTTTATCCCCATCCAGGATATCATCATAGGATGCTTGATGGTCTGTACTGACCACAGCATCCATTTGTCTTAGCATGTCTTGTCTTAGTAAATTGGCAGGGAGTTTTTTGCTACTAAAGGGCATATCTTTTCCTGTTCTCCATCTGGGCTAGTCCATGTCATAAGGGCAACCGTCTCTTGGAACTGGGTGTTGCCCTCTACCCCCAATAACAGGGGCCCAGGTGAAAGCTTCCAGTCCAAGGGCACTTCCTCCTCCCTGAGTATGGTTCCATCTGCCCCTAGTGTCAATTAAGCAGTGAAACTTCTTTCTGCCTACGAGAATACTCATTTTAGGGCAGAGTCCTTCCACCAGGGGGACGGTCCACTGGACCTGGGTCACCCTGCCACAAGGCTGCCTGGGCCTCTCAACAGATGGGGTTACTCCTTGAGTTAGTGGGGCTGGAGGATGCCCCTCCCCTACTTTAAAGGCTTCCCATCTAAATCAAACTTGTTTTCCTCCCTGCCCGTGGGGCAGAGTGTAGGGGATGGTTTGCCCCCAGGAGGATTGTTGGTGGATTGTTGTAAACAGTCCCTCTTAAAGTGCTCTTCCTGCCTGCATTTAAAACAAGTCCTCTCCCAGATGATCTTGGGGTTCCTTGGCCCTGGGCTGCCAAATCCTGGGTAATAGCCTCAGTCATTGCAGATGTCTGAGCCTTTAAAGCTAAAGCTAATGATTGGAACTGGTGCTGTTGCATTCCCACATCCTGGGAAGCCACCACCCAGCTGCCCAGGGAACTCTCTCTCAATCCCATGCAGGCCATGCGATGGTCGGCATTCATGCCTTCCCAGACCAGCTGCTTTACAAACTGATCATGGAGGTTCCCTTCTGGCAGCTTGCTGTGAATGCTCGATTGGATTCGGTCTATGAAATCTGGTAGAGGCTCACCCGGTTTTTGTCTCACTCCTGCTATGGGGGACTCAATAGGCCTATCATCCTGTTTGTACCACGTGGCAAGTCCTGCCTGCCTCACCTGGTCACAGTACGGGCCAGGTATTGTGGCCTGTTGGATGTCAGTGGAGTACCCTTCCCCCATCCCTGCTAACATGGCATAAGTAATAGCTATCGCAGGTTGAGCCTGACAGTTATTCTCCGCCCACATTCTGCATTCCTCCTCAAAGAAAGCACACCATTTAATAAACTGAGAACTAGTAAGGACGGCTTTGGACATATCCAGCCAGTCCTTAGGGACACATGGGTAATAAGCAATGCCCTGTAATAGGGTCTGGGCCCACGGAGAGTTTGGGCCATCCTCTGCCACTGCCTTGCGGAGCTCTTTAAGATCCTTAGCTTCCAAGGGCCTACTACTCCAAGGGCCTGTTAGCCCCTGGTGACAGATTAAACAGATACGCTTGGGGAAGTGAATCCTGTGGCCTAGAATCCGAGCTCTCGGGTGGCCCTTACTTTCCAGGGTAGGTCTTCCAGTAGGTTACTTCCCCACCCCTTAACCCCTCCATGGGATAGGGGTCTGGGTCTTGCAAGTCCCTCTCACAGGTCTCGTAGGGTGCCATACCTCCCCTCCAATCAGGGGAATAGGGAGCGGACCTACGACGGTCAGGATCACCTGAGTCAGAGGGGTTAACTTTCACCCTTATTTTGACGTCCACTGTGCATGTTTCAGTGCCCCTCAAGTCAAGGCGAACACTCTACCACTTGAAACACAGTGCCACATGGGGTCTTTTCGTGGTTCACTGGAGATAAGCATCTAAAAGGCTTTCTTTGATTAGGCTGTCTTTGAACTGTGATCTTCAGCTCCCATCCTCCTGAGATTCCAGAGTTCCATGTGTGAGCCACTGACATCTCGTCTATTGTTTTTGGCAGTCCTTGGGATTGATCTTAGGGTGTGGGTACTGTCTCTGAACTCTTTTTCCTCAAGTTAGCCACTTGGGCCACTCCACAGCTATTGGATTTTTCTGAGTTTGTGACACTGAGGATTAAACTCGGGCATTCATGCATGCTAAGGGAACTCTTTACCACTAAGCCACATTTCTAGTCTCACTCTTACAATTTTATCCCTCACTAGATTTACCCAGCTCCTGGGTTCAAATCCAATGCCTGGAAGAATAAATATCACGAATTGCAAGCCAGGGAGCTAATTTTTTTTATTTTACTTTTCTCAGTAAGGGCTTGAATTCAGGTTGTGGCAACTCTGCCTCAGCTTCAATCACGCTAGGCTGGGGTGCAGCCACTAGACCTACAGCTGCTTCTGGGATCCTAGACCCCCAGGTCTTGCAGGGAAAGCTATGCACAGAAAAAATGTGGCCTTTTTATGTTTTCTTCCTTTGCTCGGTGACCCTCATGGGTCTGAATGACACTATTGCAAAGGGTACTTCACCTTGCGTTGCTGAAGGCTGCCAGAATATCTGGGAAGTCATAGGCCCACGTGGCAACATAGGCCCCGATTTGAATCCCTCTCCTAACACCAACCAAATGGCAGGAGATACTAAGAAAATGGTTCCCATCCATAGGAAGAAAAATGGAATGTTATCAGTGTCAAGGTTCAATGAGTTGATCATGAATGATGCTCCTATAAATTTAGGCAGCATCATTTCAGGAGGCTAATTGATTTTATTTAATATTTATGAAGCATAAAAAGAATATTATTACTTACAGGAACACAATAATTTCAGGACAGTGATTGATTTCATTAATAGTATAAGGATGAAAACAATAACATTAATTACATGGACGCATGATTAGTACCCAGGAATTGATAGGAATGTAGTCTATATAACTGAATAATTTATAGACATCTCTAACACTCTATAACAATACATATTTATTAGTGTACTGTCATCTGCATGTCAATCTGTTCTTATTTTGCTAACACCTGGGGCTTGATCTCAGGTCTTGGGAACAGCCTGTCAGCTCAATTTGCCCCAGGATGGAGTGCTGACACTAACCCATTCATGAATTGGGCCTTGTTGGGTTGTAGGCCGTGAGTTCAGATGACAGCACTCCCCAAAAATTGAATTGTGGAGTAAGAATTTGATGGTGAGACATGTTTTCCTTTTCTGTGAAAGTCTTGGGTGTCACATATGACGTGGAATACATATGCAGACCTATATCTTATGTAATCAATGTAATCAATGTTTTATGTGCCATAATAGTCAAAATAAATTGTCAATATATGAATAAAACAAAAAAATAAAATAACATCACTGAATGCAATATGGAGTCACCATATGTATATAAATATAAATCATATATGTAAATTGTACATGAATAGGATGTTTTCAAGTGGTGGGGATCTATTTCAGGCCTAAAGAACAGAGTTGAATTTCTTGACTTCAAGGAAGCCAGCTTCCCCTTCCCACACTGTGCAACAGAGTTACCAAGGCCACAGGTTCCAATCCCAGTCCTGGCAGAAAAATGGCACCTTTATATTATGTAATAGTATAGTAATTCCTAGGTATTTCATTATGCCTCCATTTTATGAATGTGATTGTTTAAATGCTTCATAAAGCATTAATTAACATTGATTAGTGTCCTATAACATAATTGTATATAATTTTATCCTAGAATCATTGAAGAAATGCTATTTCAGTCATGACATACATCATATTCCATTGGTAATCATATGGACAGGAATAAGTTTCTAAGGATAGCCTTCCATTTGGAGGTGGCAGGACCAGGATTCCAACTGTGGGCTACAGCTCCCACCACTTAAACCCAAGGATATGGAACTCACCAGTCTGTCCAAGAACATCAGTAAGACCAATGATTAGGCAGGCACCAGTGGCTCTCAACAGTCGTCCTTGATACTTACAAGGCTGTGATGGGAGGATCATGGTCAAAGTCACCCTAGGAAGGAAAGTCCAACTTCAGTGCCAACAAAGCCAGAATCCCTGTGGCTCCAGTGTACAAGGCCAGCCTTGAGCAAAAGCAGATCACAGACTGTGCCCATATCCTCAGTTCAAGGTCTGGGACTGGGAACACACAGCCATACACAACAATCTGTGCAGCCATCCGGCTAAAGCAGGTCACCCTCTTGTCTCCAACTGAATTGGACATTGTTCCCTGGGAAAAGGGCTAGGGGAGCTGCTATCTTCTTGACTCCTCACATACTGTTTGCATCACAGGATTCTGGCCACACCCTCATTCTTTCATTGTTCTTTATGACCAAAGAGATACAAGAATGGTGGCCACGCCCACATTCCATGCTGCCTGGTAGCACCAGGATTCCCTCTGTTAGTTTACACCACTACCAGCAGTTGAGGAAGGTAGAGATGGCTGAGTGGTGAGAAGAGACTCAAGGTGACTGGAATATAGAAGGAAATTGAGATGCCTGCCCACACCCCAGCCCCCTCCCTGCCTTCCCAAGGTTCGGAATTTCAAACATCAGGAAATGGCACCCTGCCAGGGCATGTAAAGCCCCAACCTGGTCCCTGGGTCTGGTTCTCTTCTCTGAGGCCATGTGTCTGCAATGCCACTGCCATTGCTGCTGGCCCCACCTGGAGCAGCCTCAAGCAACTTCTCCCAGGAGCACTTGTGAGTAGCTGCCGCAAAACCACCCTTACCCCGGGTCAGATACCCCTCTGGGGGCACCATGACCCCCTACCTGTGTCCTCTCCCTGTCTGTGAGGAGCCACCTTTCTGTCTTGGGCATTTCTGAAGCAGAGCCTGGCTCTGGCTGGACTGGATACAGGCCCTCCTTTCTGTGACAGGTATGCTCCACCAGGCCTGGAACTCTGTAATTGGGATGGTAGACATTTAGCAACATACACAATCATTGATTTAGATGGATTATCCCTAACTTTTACTCCACAGCAGCCGAATCATTTTTTTCTTTTTTTTAATTGTGAAAATACTGTACAGAGGGTTTAAAATTACATGGGGAAGATAATTAGTACATTTCTAATCAAGCATTGTAGCCTCCTCCTTCGTTTCCCCTTCCCATCCCATCCTCCCCCCTCACCCTTACCCGATCCTCCACCTCCCCCTACCAAAGTGGTAAAGTTCATTTTTGACATACAAATTCGACGTCTCATTGTTGCAATGGGTCCACCTGTAATCCCTATTTAAACGATTTGTTTTTTCCCTTCCCCTCCATAAATTATAACATCAAAAACAGTGTAAGCAGGGATTGTACCGTGAGGGAGCGACATAAAAAGCAACAAAGAAATAATCTTATAAATGTACTAGAAACAATCGTATAAAAGAAAAAAATTTGAATACACACCTTAGGGTTCATTTTCCTAACATGAACTTATTGGAAATTTTCTGCTTGACTCAGATATATACTAGTTATTGCAAATAAGGGAAACCATGGGACCTATGTTTATTTGGGCCTGGCTTACTTCACTTAATATAATTTTTTCCAAGTCTTTCCATTTCCTAACAAATAGAGCAATGTCATTCATTCTGATGGAGGCATAGAATTCCATTGTGTATATATACCCCATATTGTTGATCCATTCATCTACCGAGGGGCATCTCGGTTGGTTCCATATCTTAGCTATGGTAAAAAAAAAAAAAAAAAAAAAAAAAAAAGGCTGCAATAAACATAGTTGTGCTGGTAGCTTTATTGAGGTCTTGTTTGTGAACATTTGGGTAAGTGCCCAAATTGGGATTGCTGGATCATAGGGCAGCTCTATGTGGAGTCTTTTGAGGAACCTCTATACTGCTTTCGAAGTGGTTGAACAAATTTACACTCACACCAACAATATAGTAAGGTTCCCTTCTGTCCACATCCCTTCCAGAATCTGTTGTTATCAGAGTTCTTGATTATAGCCATTCTAACTGGGGTGAGGTGGTATCTCGATTTTGTTTTGATTTGCATTTCTTTTATGGCTAGAGAGGTTGAGCATTTCTTCATGTGTCTATCGGCCATCCTCTTTTCCTCTACAGAGAAGTTTCTTTTTAAGTCTTTAGCCCACTTATTTATTGGGCAGTTGTTTCTTTGAAGATTTGTTGTTGTGGGACTTAATTTTTTGAGTTCCAGGTATACTTTAAATATGAGACCCTTGTCCGTTGTATGGTTAGTGAAGATTTTCTCCCAATTCATGGGCTTTATAATGATCTTACTAGTTATGTCCTTTGCCATTCGGAAGCTCTGCAATTTCACGCAATCCCATTTGTCCAACCTTTCTTTGATTTCTTGTGTTTCTGGGTCTCTATTAAGAAAATTTCAGCCTGTGCCAAGGAGACCTAGGATTTCTCCTATTCCCTTGTAATGTTTTCAGGGTGTCTAATTGACTCTGATTTATTTGATTCATTTGGAGTTGATTCTGGTGCAGAGTGATATATAAGGATCTAGTTTTAGTTTTCTATAAGTAGTTAACCAATTTTGCCAGCACCATATACTGAAGAAGCTGTCTTTCTTCCATTCTATTTTGTTAGCTCCCTTATCAAATATTAAATGGCTATAGGTATGTAGGTTCATTTCTGGGTTTTTAATTCTATTCCATTAGTCCTGAGGTGTGTTCTTGTGCCTTACCAAGCTGTTTTGATTACTATGGCTTTGTAGTAGAGTTTGAAATTTGGTATTGATATTCCTCCAGGACTGTTCTTTCTGTTGAGGATCATATTTGATATTTAGGATCTTCTATTTTGTCCACTATGAATTATTGGATTGCCTCTTCTATTTCCTTGAAGAATAAGGTTGGAATATGGATAGGTATCACATTTAATTTGTAGAGAGCCTTGGGAAGGATGGCCATTTTCACGATGTTTACCTTTCCAATCCAGGAGCATGGGAGTTTCTGCCACTTTCTAAGATCTCTTTTGATTTCCTTTTTCAGGTTTTTAAAATTTTCATCATAGAGATCCTTCACTTCTTTGGTTAAGTTAATTCCTAGGTATTTTATTTTTTGTGGGACTATTACGAATGGAGATGCTTTCCTAATTTTAGCCACAATTTTCTCATTGTTGGTATAGAGAAAAGCCATTGCTTTTTTGTGGGTTAATTTTATACCCTGCTACTTTGTCAAAGTTTTGAATCAGCTTGAGTAATTTGGGAGTGGCGTCTATGGGGTTCTTTAAATACAAGATCATGACATCTGCAAAAAGGGAGAGTTTTACTTCTTCTTTCCCTATTTGGAGCCCCTTTAGGGGCTAGGCATTCTAATGCTAGATTGAAGAGAAATGGAGAGAGTGGACATTCTTGTCTCGTTTCTGAGTTAAGAGGAAATGGCTTTTTTTTTTCACCACTAAGTATAGTACTGGCTGTAGATTTGTCATATATAGTCTTTATTGTATTGAAGAAAGTTCCATGGATTCCTAATTTTTCCAGATCCTTCATCTAAAGATGCGTTGGATCTTGTCAAATGCTTTTTCTGCAACTATTAAGATAACCATGTGTTTCTTATCCTTGCTCCTGTTGATGTGATGAATTATATTAATTGATTTGTGAATATTGACCCAGCTGTCCATCCCTGAAATTAATCCTATTTAATCATGGTGTAGGATTTTTTGGATAAATTGTTGAAGTAAATTACCCAAAATTTTGTTGAGAAGTTTTGCATCAATGTTCATCAAAGAAATGGGTCTATATTTATCTTTCTGTGATAAGTTCCTGCCTGGTTTTGGGATGAGAGTTATGATGCCTTTATAGAATAAGTTCAGTAGTGAACTTTCTCTTTCAATTTCATTGAAGATTTGGAGGACTATTGGTGTGAGCTCTGTTTTGAAGGCCTTATAGTATTCTGTTGTAAAGCCATCTGGTCCTGTACTTTTCTTAGGTGGGAGGTTTGTTATTTTCGAAGAACCAACTCTTTGTTTTGTTGATACTTTCTATAGTTTTTTTGGATTCTAATTCATTTAATTATGATTAAATTTTAATTATTTCTTTGCATCTACTGGATTTGGGTTTATCTTTGTGCTCTTTTTCAAGGAGGTTTAGATGTGTCACTACATTGTTGGTTTCAGATCTCTCCAATTTGTTGATGTAGGAACTCAGAGCTATAAACTTGCCCCTGAGTACTGCCTTTGCTGTGTCCCAAAGGAGCTGGTAATTTGTGTGTTCATGAACATTTGAATTTCCTTTCTAATCTCTTCCATGACCCACTCTTGATTCAGCAGTATGTTCTTCAGCCTCCATGTGTTACAGGATTTTCTCTGGTGGCTTTTGGTGTTGAGATTAATTTTATTCCCTCGTGGCCTGAGAGAATGCAAGGTATAACTTCAATGTTTCTGAATTTGGACGTTTGTTTTGTGGACTAAAATGTGTTCTATTTTCAAAGATGTTCCATGTGCTGCTGAGAAAAATGTGTATTCTGATGCTGCTGGGTGAAATCTGTGAATTGTAGTTGATCTATGCAGTTTTTTAGATCTCCAGTTTCTCTGTTGAGTTTTTGCTGAGTTGATCTATCTAGTGGGGAGAGTGGTGTGTTAAATTCCCCAACAATTAATGTCTGTGTATCTAAGTGAGATTTGAGGGAAAGTGCTGTTTCTTGGATAAATTTGGGTCTTCCGTTGTTTGGCGAATAGATATTTAGAATTGTAATATTCTCCTGAAGGAGAGATCCCTTAATTAGTATGTAATAACCTTCTTTATCTCTTCTCATGTATTTTAATTTGAAGTCTCTTATATCTGATATTAGGATTGCAATTCTCACCTTTTTATGGGGGCCGTTTGCTTGGTAGATTTGTTCTAGCATTTCACATTCAAAATGTGTTTATTTTTATGGGCAAGATGTGACTCCTGAAGGCAGCAGATAGAAGGATCTTGCTTTTTAATCCAACTAGATAGTCTAAGTATCTTAATTGGAGAGTTAAGTTGTTAATGTTGAGAGATAGGACTGAGGTATTTGGGAGTACCTGTCATTTTATCCATCTTCTTGGGGGCTGCGTCAACTGGGTTCTTCTTATGGTTCTTGGATTCTCAGTTTGGGTGCGATTTCCTGGCATTTATTGTTATCTCGTTAGTTTTCTACGTGTACGACGTCTTTAACAATGTTTTGTAGAGCTTGTTTGGTGGAGATATATTGTCTTAATTTTTCTTTTCTATGGAAGGTTTTTATTTGACCTCCAGTTATGAAGGAGAGTTTAGCTGAGTACAGAATTTTGGTTGATAATTGTTTGTCTTTAGGACATGGTATACATCATTCTAGGCTCTTCTTGCTATGATTGTTTCCGCTGAGAAATCTGAGGTGATTCTACTTGGTTTCCCTTTAGAGGTGATTAACCTTTTCTCCTTGACAGCTTTAAGGATCTTTTCTTTGGTCTGAATTGATCATGCGTGGATTATAATTTGATGGTGGGATGTCCTATATTGGTCTGGTCTTTTTGGAGTTCTAAAATCTTCTTGTATCTGAATGGCCTATATTTTTGCATGTTTGCGAAGTTCTCTGCTAGGATCCTGTTAAACAAATTTCCTAGACCATTAACTTCTGTTTCTCGGTTCCCCCCTACACCCATTATCCTCAGATTAGGCCTTCTGATGGTGTCTTCCCAGTGTTGAATAGATCTATCATATTTCTTGGATTTGTCTTGGATGGTTGTATGTCCTTTCTCTATAATATCTAGGCTGTTTTCAATCTCCGAGATTCGATCTTCTGCATGACCTAACCTACTATCAAGACTTTATACTTTGTTTTAAATTTCTTTTTCTTCTAGTTGGTCAGCTTTGATGGCTTCAAATTCTTTGTTGGAGCATTATTTTAGATCTTGTGTGAACTTCTTTACTTCCTTAATTTGGTTGTCAGTGTTTATTCTCAAATTATTTAGTTGATTCTTTATTCCCATTCCTCCTGATGGGTTCCATTCAACATTCCCTTTGTTGTCTAGCTGACATCTTTCAGTTCTCTGTTTATAGATTCCATGAATGCCTTTAGTGATCATTCTGCATTCTCATCCCGCTTTCTCAATTCCCGTATTTCTCTCTGATTAGCTTGCTCACATTCACGCAGTCCCTGTAGTTCTCTTTGAGTGATCTCAGCCTGCTTACGACATTCCTTTATTTCTCTGAGTGTTCTGAATCTGCTCATGCAATTATGTATCAATATTTGAGTAGCTTCCTCACTCTCATGATATTCTTGTATTAAATTTTGTTTTGCCTCCTCTCTCTCCCTATCACGCTCATTCAGAGTCCTTTGCAGGTTTTCAATCTTTTCATTTACTATATTTACCAGTAGTGTTTGTAGAGCTTTTTGAGAACTCTCCTCTGGATTATTGATTATCTTTTCTTACCCCTGATTATCATGAGTGGGAGTTTGATACCCGGACTTGCCATTTTTCTTGTGTTTTTCCAGGTTGCTCTGCCCATTTGGGATGAAAGTAACTCTGGTTTTGTGCTAGCACACTATTTTAAGGCAAGCATCAACCACAGTTTGCAGTTTCACTGTCAAAAATCTGCAGATACAATCTAGTTCAACAGATATACATATTCAACATCAAACAACTATGTATTAAGGGGCTACAAACCGCAAAGAAGAATTTGGCAAACAGAAATTATTAAGTTTAGGTAGAGATATGGGTAAAAATCGGCATATAGGGATGTGGAAAGGCAGTGGGAGAGTTAAATTAACTAAATCCTAATCTCAAAGCAGGAAATAGGTTGGATAGAATGATAGTAGAGAGAGAGAAAATAAGAAGAAAGAGAAAGAAAAGACAAGAAAAATAGAAAAACAAAAATTAAAAATTAAGAAGTGCAACATTTAAAAATTATGCAAAATGAAAACGTAATATTTAGAGAAGAATGTGGATAGAATAAGAGAAGGGGAGGGATATAAAGGAGACGTGAAAAACTTAAAAATAAACATGCTTAAAATATTATGTACCTATAAAGAGGTAATACTGCTATTAAGGAATTTAAGTCTAAGAGGTTTTAAATTGAGTAATAAATGTCTGGATGAAGTTTGTACACAATGACGTCTAATAATCAACTATTGGCATATCTCAGGATGAGCAGAACAACAATTAAGTCATCCAAAGAAGAATGAAAAAGAAGAAAAAGTGAAAAGAGTGAGAAGGAAAGAAAGGATCAAATGATCAGTACAGCTAAACAAAAAAAATTTTTAAAGAGAAAAAAAAGTACACACACATATCCTCTAAAATAAAAATTATGAGAGGAAGAAAAAATTAATAGAAAAAAATTAAAGTTAAAAAATAAAAAAAAAAAACTTTTAGAAAAAAATTTATAAAATGTAAAAAAAAAAGAGTTATTTGATTTTTTTGGGGGGGTGGGGGAATTGGAAGATCCTGTATCTCCCTTCTGTCCTTAACCTGTCTCTTGTTGGAGTCTCTGGTCTGCTTGTGGTGTTTGATTTTCCTGTGGCTTGAATTGTTTCTTAAGTCAGTTTGAGCAGGCAAAAAAAAAATCACAGCAGTTGATTCTTGACCACAGGTGAAGCTCTGGGTAGGGTCAAAACCATTAGACCTCATTGTCCTCAGAGGAGTTATGAGGAAACAAAGGATTTATACAGAGGGAACTCTGGAGCATGGCTAGGTACAGAGGGAGCAGCCTTTAGATAAGGTTCTCCGCAATTCTGTGAGCAAATAACAGGAAGGTAGCCGAAAAGGGCTCAGGTGGGGCCTGTTAATTGTGTAACAGATGTGGGATTATGAAACAAAACATTGCCCTTTCATAATTACCTTATACCCATGAGGAAGAGGATCCTTCACTATGTTGAGTTTTGCAGCTGGTGAAACCAAGGCAGAGAGAAGCCAGGTGAACTAGTTATGACTTCAACTTCACAGGAAGCTCTGCCTGACTTCGCTACCTTGCTCCCTAGGACAATGGGTGCTATTCAATCCACTTCTTGTGGTAGGAAGTCCACTTCTTGTCAGTCGTGGGGCTGGAACTCTAGGCATAGGTGATGTTCCTGAGAGCCTCAGCCAAAGGCTAGTGCTCTACCACTTGAGCCCAGAGCACTACTTCTGATTTTATGGTCGCTCTTTGGAGTAAGAGTCTCACAGACGTTCCTGCCTGGGCTGTTTATGAACCATGATCCTCATATCCAAGCATCCTGTGTAGTTAGGATTAGAATTCTGAGCTACTGGCACCAGACTTAATTGTAATTTTGACTTTTTTTCTCTATCTCTCACAAGAACTGGTTGAATGGGTGCTGGAGGAGGGGGCCCAGCATCCCCATGTGGCTGGAACCCAAGGAGGCCCTCTCATTCTGGAGGTTGGCTCTGGGTCAGGAGCTGTCTCGCTCAGCTTGTTGAAACAGCTCCATGAGATAAGCACCTATGTTCCCTGGCTACACCGTGAGAGTTCTTCATTGTCCATCCAGCCTTACTAGACTTATTGTATTGTATTTTTTTCTACATCATTTTCTAGCACCTGGCCAAAATTATGATACTTAGTTACGTAATGAAAATGTATTGCCATCTTAAGAAAGTTATTTAGGGCTCTGGGAATGTGGCTTCATGGTACGGTGATTGCCTACCATCCATGAAACTCTGGGTTCAATTCCTTAGTAACACATAAAAAACCCCACTGGAAGTGGTGCTGTGCCTCAAGTGATAGAGAGCGAGCATTGAGCAAGAAGAAAAAAAAAAGCTCAGGAAAATTCCCTACCCCTCAGTTTAAGCCCCTCGACTGGCAAAAAGAAAATAACAAATAAAAAAAACAAAAAAAAAAAAACAGTAAATGCAAAATAAATAACCCATACTTGGAATATATAATTGGTCCTTCCATACTGACACCTGATTCATGTACTTTACTTATATGAGGCTACTGTGTTGAAAAAAGTTTTGTTCATTAAGTCACAGCAATTAATGCCAGGAATGTGCTTAGATGTCAGTTAAAGTTTAACTCTGGAAATTCAACGATTCCAGGATTTGTGTCATCATTGATAATCAGAAAGAGAAGAGTAGGCTATGTGTAATCTTGAAATCTTTTTGGTCAATTATGGCACCCAAAAGGCAGAGGTTAATTAATAGTTGTGACAGAAAATAAGGAATAACTCCAGACAGAAGGAATAAATGATAGTAATTAGGGTATACCAGAAACTGTTCTTGAGAATCATTTTTGGTTATTGTAGAACTAGTTGTCAACTAGGATTTTCCTCATTGCCTTTAGCATTCTAAATCTCTTAGGCTAGCTCTTAATCTCTGTTTGATAAATCTATCTCCTTCTATGCTATTCTTTCATACTTTCTCTCCTTTGCTTTCTAAAAATATTATTTCTATATTTCTCTATGAACATTTCCTGATACTAAATACACCTATTCAGATGTCACAGGATGCTAATGTAAGGGTCCCATAGCTCATCAGTCATTAATGTTACAAAATGGAAAAGGAGGACATATTTATTGCTACTTCAATTTTTCTAAAGTGCTGCAATGTCATCATTTGGTTAAAATTTCCATTCTTTGTCTACACAGTGTCATTCAGTGCACATAAATGCAAATATGAGCCAGGTGCTGGTGGTTTACTCCTTTAATCCTAGCTACTCAGGAGGTTGAGACCAGAGGATTGTGGTTCAAATCCAGCCTTGTCAGGACAGTCCATGAGACCCTAACCTTCAATTAACCACCAGAAACCAGGAAGTGGTGCTGTAGCTAAGCACCCAGTATCAGAGTTCAAGCCCCACAACCAACAAAAAATGTGAAATATGACTTTAAGTTTCCCCAAAAGGAACGACAAGATCAATAATCTTCCCAAGCAAAAGAGAATAATTCCAAAATGACTCAGTGCACCTACTTTTGCTGAGTTATGTTATGGATTCTTTGCTGGACATATTCTCCAAAAACAAATTGTTAAACCAGGGATACAGGTGGACCCATTGAAATAATGAGATGTACAAGTCGTTATGTTGAAAAATGAACTTGACAACTTTGGTGGGGAGGGAGGATCAAGTGTGGGGAGGGGGTATATGGGAAGAGATGGGAAGGGGAAACAAAGAGGAGGCAACAATGATTGATATGAAATGCACTCGTTATCCTGCCCATGTAATTGTAACCCCTCTATACGGTATGCTCACATTAATAAAGAAAGAAAAAATTGTCAAATATTCGCTTTACAATAAACTTCATCTAAAATTTCTTTTTGAAAAGAGAAGTCTATACAATTGATGTCACTTGGCTTTCTTACTATCTTAGTTTAAAGCCAAACCAGGTAGGAGAGTCTGTCAAACACTTATCTGTAATTACACAGCAAAAAATACAGAAGTGGAGTTTGGGTTCAAGCAGTAGAGTACTAGTTTTGTTGGTAGGTGAGCAGGAAAGAAAACTGTTCAGGGACAGGGTCCAGCCTCTGGGTTCAAGCCCCAGAACCAACACAAGCTAAAAAAAAAAAACAAAAAACAAAAAACAAAACAAAACAAAAAAACAGATATTTCATTGGGACCCTTCTTAAAGGAGTACTGATCTGAAAAGTGGCTCCTTTTGCTGATCATACGCACTAGATGCTTTTTTGAATCCTTATTGCTCTAGAGATCTCAGGACCAAACTAAAGGAATTGATAACTGACTCCTGCAACAAAAGAATCATCTCAGGGGCCGGGAGCTGTGGCTCACACCTGTAATCCTAGCTACTCAGGAGGCTGAGATCTGAGGATCGCAGTTCAAAGCCAGCCAGGGCAGGAGAGACCATGAGACTCCTATCTCCAATAAACTACCACAAAACCGGAAGTGGCGCTGTAGCTCAAGTGGTTGAGCGATCGCCTTGAGCTGAAGAGCTGAGGGACAGTGCCCAGGCCCAGAGTTCAAGCCCCATGGCCGACAAAAAAAAAAAAAAAAAGAATCATCTCAGGGGTGAAATATCCATCCCTAAAACACTTTTAAACTAACATGTCTTTGTTTCTTTGCAGTAGAATTTTTTTTTTTTGGGGGGGGGTGCCAGTCGTGGGCCTGAACTCAGGTCGTGGGCGCTTTAACTCAGCTCTTCAACTCAAGGCTAGCGATCTACCAATTGAGCCACAGCACCACTTCTGGCTTATTTTTGCGTATGCGGTGCTGAGGAATCTAACCTAGGGCCTCAGGCAAGTAAGGCAAGTGCTCTAGCACTGAGCCACCTTCCCAGCCCCTGCAGTAGATCATATTTAAAACAACGTTATCTCCTTTTGTTCTATGCTGGTCATCAAATGGCCCATTATATCTTTCTGTAATTCTCTCAAATAGAAGTTTACAGAAAAATTATATATGAGTAAAAACACACTAGACAATGTCAGGGACAGAGTTTCCTTCAAGCCTTTGGATTCTCTTCTTTTACAGTAAAAAGGAAAGCACAAGTTAATTTTAACTTTATCAATCTTTTATGTTCCATTCCTCTCCTGGGATCAGTTTCCACATCCAGTAACAATTACTTTCAGGAACAATCTATGGTGCTGCTTGAGGTATAATGAATGTTTTCTGGCTTCACCGAAATAACACAAGGACACCTTTGGACCTGTGTTAACACGTGTTTCAGAGACAACTAGTAAAGAGAAAATATGAAATTTATATTTCTTATAAATACATTATCCATGAGTATATTGAGTTCAAAATTTGTAAATTCTCTGTAAATTAAGGCGAATTTTAAAGGGGAGAATGTTCTCAGATCATTTTTTTTGTGTGTGAGTGTATGTGCTGCACATTATTTCCCGAGTGTACATGAATTTGTTAACTCATGTTAACTATAGCAATAATAAGAAAAAGAGAAATTCTATGTTTAAGTATAAGGGTTCAATACACTACAGAAGACTCTACAAATAAGACCACGTTGAAACAATAAATCCATGTCCAGTATGTAGATTTATGAAAGTGATATAGAAAAAGCATTACGCCTACGTGGAACACAAAGTATATTCTAAATAACGCTTGCTAATGACACAACTTTGTAGAAAGTAGAATGGAAGAATAATTCTGTTTCAAATGCAAGTCAGATATAAAAGCATGAACTTAATTGGAAAAAAAAGTCCATCTTGAGAGAGCAGGGATTATACTAGCCATGAACTGGTGGATAAGATCACATTTTTTTTCTTTCCTTTACTTATGTATTTTTGTTGATGGTGGTCTTGGCACTTGAACTCTGGGCCTGGGCACTGTCCCTCTGCTATTCAGCTCAAGGCTAATGCTCTACCACTTGAGCCACAGTGCCGCTTCCAGTTTTCTTGCAGTAAATTGGAGAAAAGTGTCTCCGGGACATTCCTACCGGGGCTGGCTTTGAACCCCAATCCTCAGATCTCAACACCACCCAGCTTAGGATCACATTTCTAACAGTGTACACTCAGCATATGTAATTTGTATATTCATCTATCTGTATATGAAATCTTGAGTTAAAAATCTGGACTACAGCTTAGACTTTAAACTCAAAAAATGTTTGTAGTTTAAAAGTTGATTCTACTGGATAAATGAAACCTAAGAATGTAAAGGACTCTGGGAAGTTCAGTTTGCATCCAGCCTGGGCAGAATAGTGTTTGAGATACTATCTATAATTAACCAGCCAATAGCTGGATTGGAAGAATGGCTCAGGTGATGGAATAACAATCATGAGCAAGAATTATGAATAAGAGCTTGAGGCTTTTGCAAACATACATATAAACATACACATACACACAGAGGCCCTTATATGTGCCACTGAAGCAACTCTCAGAATATGTAGAAAAGTTAGAAAACAATAGAAAATATGTCCTGAGTAAGACTGGAATCAAGTAATAATTTTTAAAATGAGAAAATCCTCAAATGAACTTTCTTCAAAAAAGTTTGAGAATATTACATATGTAAAGACCAGAGATAGTAAGAGAGTCAAGTAATCAATATTAAAGGGATTGGATCTATGGAGGAATGAATGAGAGACCCGGCAGATGCATTGAAAATGTTCATACCCTGTGTCAAATGTTAGAACATCTTTGAAAATAGTACATGAACAGTCTGAGAAGTCCAGTGGATAATATCACTGGAGAAGTTCAGAATTTCTAATCTGTATCTAGATTAAATAAACCAAGCAGGGGCTGGGAATGTGGCTCAGTGGTAGAGAGCTTGGCTTGCATTCATGAAGCCCTGGGTTCGATTCCTCAGCACCACATAAGCAAAAAGAAAATAGCTGGAAGTGGCTCTGTGGCTTAAGTGGTAGAGTGTTAGATTTGAGCTGAAGACCTGAGGGACAGCACCCAGGCCCAGAGTTCAGACCCCATTACCAGACCCAAAAATAAACAAACAAACAAATAAGTAAATAAACCAAGAAACTATGGTGGGGCAATGTGATACAAGCCTTGAATTCGAGCACTCAGACTGACAGGAGATTAGAGACTGCAATTACTACTGATACCTTCCCTGAAGCAGGTAGTATAATTTTGTCTTAATAAAACAAACCAAACAAGATAGGAATATACTGTTGGAAGTTTGGGCTAATTTCTTCATTATTGTTTGAAAAGCCAAGTTTTCTATTGAAATGCAACTGGTATATAATCCTCAGTTGTGTTTTAAATGTTCTCTTCATTACAGAACATTCCTAGATGCAAAATGGTTCATGATTCCCATCCAAAATTTGAAAAAGTAAGTAATCATCATTCTGTTAGATTCCAAGGAAAGGATGAAGGATTACAAAAGCTTAAGCCTGGGGGAATAGCAAAGTTCATCTAATGTAGGTCTTTATAGATCTTGCTAAATTAGAGTTTAGACTTCAAAAAATACTTTGATTTCGTTTGTAATTTCATATTCTATATGATACAACAAATTATTTTTAGGTAGAGGGTTTAATTGACAAATTTATAAATGTTTCTTGCATTCTATTTGCCTAGCATATTGTTTCAAGAGAGTTATAATTAGAACTCAGTTAAAAGATAATTCTAACTGCTCATGTAGAAAATGATAATATGAATAATGTAGACCAAGTTGCCAACAAATTGATGACATTAATTTATAAATTTAGAAAAAGTGTAGAGAGCTGCGAGAGCTGACCAAAGATGGCGGGGCCACATGGCACGGCCATGACCAAAGATGGCACTGGCTTCCGCCTTCCGCGTTCCCGTTGGCGAGTGCTCTCTGTGAAAAACAACTCCTTATATGGCTATAGCTTGGCTACTGGCCTGCTTCCGTGTTTGTGACCCTATTGGTATTTGCCACTTGGCACTTCGGGGTTGGCCATCCAGGAGGCTTATAACCGGAGTGCGTGTGCGGGGCGAGGGAGAAGCAGGAGAAGCTAGCAAACAAGGTTCCTGAATAAACTGCTTTGAGAAGAATCCCGGGACGTGTCTTCCTTGCTGGTCGAGGTAGATGCGACAAAAAAGCAATTTTTTGAGGCTTTAATATAACATGGTATGAAGAGAATTATTGTGTGACATCTTCTTTCTTCTACCTGTATGTAACACAGGAAGCAATTTCCTTAATTACGTGCCTCTGTATACAGTGAGAAAAATGCTAGGTTTGGGGTTTGTTTTTATTTTGTTTTTGTTTTATTGCTTTGTCATAGGGCTTGAAATCTGGACCTGGACACTGTCTCTGAGCCTGTTAAGCTCAAGGCTTTTGCCCTAACACTTCAAACTCAGTACCACTTGTGTCTGGCTTTTGCTGAGATGTTTATTGGAGATAAGAATCTAGGGAACCTTCCTGCCTCATGGGCTTTGAACTGTAATCTTCTGATCTTAGCATCCTGAATATCTATGATAGTTAAAAAAGTATAAATATAAATAATATTTGCAAGAATACCAGGGTAGGAAAAATGATGCAACCAGTTTATTGTGGTGTTATTTCCAGAACACGGAGGGCATCACATTAGCAGAGGTGTAGTATTTTTCCCAATAGAGATAAGCTATTTGTGATGTGAATTAAGGGAATTTTGAGGTGCACACTACAAGTTGAAAACTGTTGATCTAGGATGACTTTATGGCATAAATTATGGGATTGATGGTCATAGAAATAATAGCTTAATCTGATAAACAATTGCTTGCTCTTGAAGAATTAATTATAACCGATGCTTTACAGTTTTATCCTATACCAGAATGTGGCTATTTTTCTGTTCACTTCTCAATCTGTAACACCCCATTGGAAAATGCATCTACTGCAGAATTACATAACATGGAAACAGGTACTATTTTGAATCTCTCAGGTATGGAATGTTCAGAATTTAAAAGTGAGTAGTTATTAGTCATAGGAATTTTGAAGAACATACATATTCTGTCCTCTAACCAACTTATTTACTTTTAAAAGTTATGGGTTTCCATAGAATTAAACGGTTTTCGGTTAGTATGAGAAAGTACTAGTTAATTCTTTTTTGAAAATATTGGCAATTATATTGTGAAAAAAATTGTCTAATTGGATAACATTCAAGTTGATGGCCCTCCCATAAAGAAGGGGTAATTCATTCAAATTAGATGCCAAATAGTACTGATTTTTTAAAAGTTAGTACATAAAGAACAATATTTACTATACCAATACAGTGAAATTTTATTTCAGGCAGCTTATTTTTTAATTTAATTTTAATTTGAAAGTGATGTGCACTGGGTTAGCAATTGTAAGGCAGTGAATACATAACTTTTCAAACTTATTATCCCTTCTTTCATTTTTCTCCCAGTTTTCCTTCACCCCAAAACCCCTCACAAGTTCTATTGTACATTTCCAACATATTGTCTTCTGATTATTGCTATTGCATTGGTTTGCCTTTTGTCCTTTGTCTCGCCATTTTGTTGTTCCTCTTCCCTTCCCTAATTAAGGTAAATGTATACACAATACACAAGGTACCAATATCAAACACAGTAGGAGATAAACAATAGGGGAAAAACCCAAGGAAAATAGAAATCACATAGTACATTAAAAACAACAACTGCGAATAAATATCTCTTTCCATATCTTAGAGTTCATTTTGCTCAGCATCATGTTCATATATATGCATAACAAAGTCAGTGGAAAATAATAGTTTCATGGATACTATATCATGAAAACAACATGTTAACTGTTTTTGATGGTAAAGGTGGAATTAGGATTGGTAAATTCGCGATTCTGATAAAGGAATTTCAAAAGAGTTTTAAAATTATGACAGGTAAATTTTAATTGTTCAAAATTTTAACTTAGCCTATTAAGAAAATTTAAAATTGCCTGAGAAAATAGGCTTTCATGCAAAGAAATTCATGGAGACTTAGCTGAGAAGTAGCAATGTGGGTAAGATGGCTCATTTTCACAATAAACAAACAAACCTCACAAACCTTGCTGTAAATCCTGTAGGTTCCCATAATAATTTTCCTTACCCAGGAAATATACTCTTACTGCGTGAAACAAGGTTGTAATGGAATTTAAATTCAAAGTTTTTTTTTAAAATAAGACATCAAAATTTGTGAATTGACCTTTAATTGCTAAACAGTAATTCTCTTAAAAAGATAATTTGAGTCAAAATATATAGGGAGAAAGTGCCCCTCACAATGAAAGAACGTATAGAGTTTACACTTTTCTTTTTTAATACTTTCCATAATGTCTTTGCACGTGAAGCACTGAAACACAGAACAAAATCTGATTGGATAATTCAAACCAATGATTTCTCATTTCATAGTAGCTTAAAAAACTATAATATCCTTATTAACATGAGATAGTGAAGACTTCTTTTATTACATAAGCCAAAAAGTTTGGGGATCAGAAAATAATTGAGCAAATTAAAAGGTAAGAAAACATGTTATTAGAAACCCTAGCTAGGCATTTTGGATTCAGCTGTGGAGGGGACCAAAACTTTTTGATATAGATTGTCTTAATGTTTTTGCTACCTAAAATGATTTTACAGAGCCTATTTGGATCAGTGTAATGAAGAACAAATTGAATGAAGACATGACAATAAATTCCACCTCCAAGTAAAAGAGTTTTCAAAGAGAAACCATGAAGATGTAGCAGTGGGGGACTTCTTATAGTCATTCAGCTTCACTAGACTTGAAGCCAAGAAGTTGTGATTAATTGGAAATCAAGCAAGAGATAAGAGGAGGACATAGAAGTAGGAAATAGAAGTATTGTCCTTTGAAACAGACAATGTCATCCAAGGAATAGGTGATTTAACTCTATTCTTCTCCATACATCATGTTGAGCAAATACAAGACCAAGAGGAAAATAATCTATTTAAATAATTTTGCAAAGAATAACTTCACTGTTCCTGATATGGTATCTAAGGAGATTCTTAAGAGAGAAGATAAAAGTCTTAAGAGAGAAGATAATAGTGGAGTATTCTTAGGTTTCCTCCAAATATCTTGTTAGCAAAATATATCGTTGAGGTTAGAAGTGATTGAACCAAAAAGTGGTGGAGTACTTATTTTTGTGGGCACTTTAGACACAAGAAAATTTCAAGGTAAAAGAAAAAAGAAAAAAAAATTATAGCCAAATACTTATGATTATAGGTCCTTGGACTGGATTTTTGGAGACAAAGTTTTGCATTAGTGTTGCTCCTCATTAACATAGTTGTTGGGTTTTCGTGGCAACCAAATGAAAATGGGAAGTTTAATGGACTCGCTTGAACAAGTAAACAGCATGATAGAAAATAATGGCAAAAAATATTTAATGAATTATTTTGAACAATTACTTTGTGAGAACAAAGAAGGAAAGAAAATTCAAAATCACATGACGTTATTAAAAGTATGAAAATGGAGTAGTGAAGAGATTGAGAGAAAACATAGAGTACTATTTTCTCTCCAGTGGAGTAATAGGTTCTTGATCTTGCTTCTTCCATTCTTTCTTCACAAGCTATCAAGTGTGCCTCAGGACTGGAGTATCCAGTTCAGACAAAGAGCACTCGCAGAAGAAAATATTTGCAGTATATATAGGTGATTTATAACCTTAGACAATCTTCTTAAATCTGTTCAAAATTCTCCCCTACCCCAAACTTCCCTCTTTGAACAGCTTTCTTTGCTTTTCCAAAGACCTCCCTTCTTTAACTGCTTAAAATTTTGAGAGGGCATATTCATACTCTCTAGAGATTGCTGTTTGGTTGTGATTTTTGTGTGTTTTTATTGTTGTTTTTAAGTGAATTTCAAAAGGTTGTGCAAGTGTGTTACAATTAAATATGTCCATCTAATTGTCTAATGTTCCTGGATCAGAGTCACTCCTTCTATCATTCTCAACCAACCCTTTCTCCATGATTTAGTTCAGATTTACCACTTCCTTTATTACATATGTACATTGCGTATTCTAGCTGTACTTGCCCCTTGTTCCATTTTTCATTCATTCTATTTCTTGACTATTGTTCCTCTCTGGTTTCAATTTCCTGATAGTCATTCTGTTAAACTGCCTGTTAATACTTTGAAAGGTTTATATACATTCCATGGAGTTTCACTCTCACATAGACTTGAACTGTTGTCAGCTTATATTTCCATAATTCATTCATCTGCAATAACAATTTGCAAGACTGGAGATGTTAAGCACTTAGACATGATTTTATTCTCATTCATTTGGAAGATTAATCTTTAATCAATAAGAAAGTTTAAAAATGGCTTAGAATTTATTCCTAACTACCAGTTTTTATAAATAGCTTTGGACAATGGTGTGTGATTATTTTATTTTACATAGGATAATTTTTTCTACTACCTATACGTTTTGGAAAAAAGAACAAAACTAAAATTTACTTCTTAAAGGAATATGACAGAAATAGAAGACAGATTTTATGTTTGTCACATCTCTCATCAGTACCCATATTCAAGACTTAAAATCATATTTCTTACTATGTTAAACAGATAGGGAAAACATAAAACAACACATGATAAGGCAGCTATTAGTGACTTTTTCAAATGTACCTTCTTATTTGATGAAATTTACTTTGTTAGCTAATATTTGGTTTTGAAATATGGGAGGCTGATCTATTTAACACATTTCTGGAAGGCACCTACTAAACAACACAAATGGTGAGGGGTACTATTTCTACACTTTAATGAATGGTTTAACTTGTTTGGTATTAGTGCTGGGTACGTAAATCAACTCTATTGTAACTTGCTCCCTACACTTGAAAACATTGTAATGCACTATCATCTACATGTCAAGGGTTTGGCATGTGTGATTTTAAATAGTTTATTTGAAAATGAGTATACTTTCAGGAGATTAAATGTAGGTTATCATTGGTTTGAGAATGACAACATTTTTATACCACAGAACCTAGTTTTACTGAACTACCAGTGTTTTGAAAAACTAAGGATCTTCCCAGTTAATGTTTTTCTAAATGATATTTGACCTCTAAATCAAGTATTCCTAGCCTTGGTAGACCAATTATGGATCTATCATTACAAAACTATATTTTGGGGGGGTGCAGTCATGGGGCCTGAACTATGGGCCTGGGCACTTTCCCTCAGCTCTTCAGCTCAAGGCTAGCTCTCTACCACTTGAGCCACAGCGCCACTTCCGGCTTTTTTCTTTTTGCTTATGTGGTGCTGAGGAATCGAACCCAGGGCCTCAGGCATGCAAGGCAAGTGCTCTACCACTGAGCCACCTTCCCAGCCCTACAGAAACTATTTTTTTTGGCTGCACTGAAATCTTTCATTATTCATTAGGAGAGGGGTACTAAAAATAATCTTGTTCATTTGTGATTTTGTTCACTCATATGGGCTGGTCATGTGTAAATTGAAAGTTTGAATTACAGTACTTTCTCTCAGATTTTGTGATCTCATCTTTCATTTTAAGTTGCCTTGCATTTCACAATTGATTTCTGCTAATTCTTGTAAGGAATTGGGGTCCTGAAATAATGTAGGAAATGAGCATTTGAGATGAGTCTTCAATTATTTTCTAGATTCACTGTGTAAAATTTAAAATCAGCACATATAAATATAAAATATATAAGTATATATAAAATAAAAATTGTTTTACATTATTGTGTTGTGGTTAGGGAATCAAAAGCAACTCTGTTTTAAAGTATTATTCCATTATCTCTATCTCAGTTTTTGGTAGAGTTAGACTTCAAGCTTTACCATTTGTAGATTTACAGCCTAGAGGCAAGAGGAAACAATATGATTAAAACATTACCAATTTAAGGCCTAATATCAAGGAGAAACATATGGCCTTCTTCAGGACCTATGGAAATATTTGGTGATAGAAAATCAGTAGTGTAAATTCCTGCCAGGTTGGATGATGGGCAGGCTAGAACAGTAGGTAATCATGCATATGAACAATTTTTTCACCTTCTTGGCTTTAGCTACTTTTGAAATGATAAGTATAATAAACAATTATATTTTGATAAAATACCTTCCATTCCGAACAATTCGGTCTGAACTGTTCATCTCTCTATGATTCCTTGTAACTAAGATTAGTTTTCTTCCAGTAAGAAAATCTATGCTGTCAGGGTAAGATATTCTGGTTGGTCTGTTCCTACACGGAAGAAGGGTAAAGGTTCAGGTAGACATTTGTCCCAGTAAGACCTCATTTGGGAAATTTTAAGCTGCAGAAGTTTAGAAGTAGCTCTTAAGCAAGACTTACTTTGAATCCATTAGCTCTACAAAGCTAACTGAGTTGATAAATAAGTATTGAAAAGCCATCACCTTTGGACTTAGCTGAAAAGGTTTCAAAGTATGATGAAATTTAAAATGAAAATGACAAAATAGACATTGACAAAAAAATTGTAAATGTAAGTAATCGACCAAACGATATGTTTTTTCCACAATACACAGATTTTTAGAGTAATAAGATCAATAGCATTTTTAGGAACAAAAAGGGTTCCTTGTTACAAATAATGAACCATGGATAGATGCCTGTATAAAGATTAAATCATTAAGTACTTAAATTTAGAGGGTACTACATACTTCAGAAGCAGGTCTACCCAAATTACAATAAAGAGATTAACATGGCACTTGCACAAAGATGATATGAAAATTTGTGAAGTATTCCATATTTTTCATTCTTCTGATGCAAGAAATGAAAAACAGTTATTAAAAAGTTAATTACAAAAAACAAGTGTAACAATACATGTAATTTATAGAATTAAAGGTTAGTTTGACATCAGTGTATTAATTCTTCACCTTAGAAAGGCCTTTACATAGCATAACCTTTACAAAACTTGAAATTAGATAACATTATAATTTTATCCCAAAGAAATAAAATAAGGACCTAGGAAAAAAAGAAATCTTAAACTTCTTCTATATGGAATGCAATCTGAAATGACACATTTATTTATGAACCTATACATTATATAACAATGTAGAATTCCAACTATTATATCTAGGAGTGAATGAAATAGATTATGGATATCATACAAACATAGACATACTTTTTTTCAGAAAACTACGAGGAAAAACTTTAGTTTCTTTACTATGCATTTCAACAGATAAGTTAAAATTATTTCTGATTTAAAAAAATCACAAACTGCAGAAATCATTATAGATGAATACAAACAACTATTGAATACATTTTGACATCAAAGTCAGGCAATTCACTTCGAAGAATACCATGGAATCCATGAATTTTTAAAGTAAGATATTGCTGTTGCTTTGTATTTTGAAAAAAAAAATTAAGGGACACAAAGGATGGACTGGCATTTTTGAAATTTAAGAAACTTAACCACACCCTTACGACTTAGGAGAACAATTAGTAGAGCCTTCCACAACTTCATAGAGGTAGTGATACATACTTATCTTTTTGGCAATATTAAATGCAGTTTCTTCCAAGTGGTTCTTCAGACCTGGTTTGATATAATCGTTCAACAGAGTATCTTTTCTATTTCTATTCCCAGCAGCAAGATGCAAGGCAATCAAGAGGCCTTTAGTTTGGGTATTGGTATCTGCATCATGATGAATTAAGAAAGAAGCCACTCTAGTATTATTGTACATATAAGCACTGTGCAGGGTTGTCAGCCATTCAGAGTTATTGCATGAATATCTGCCTTGAGCTACCAACTCATGGACAATGTCTAAGTGTCCACTCTAGGCTTCCCAATGAAGAGGGGTATACTCATCCTCATCCCTAGTATTCATCTGGGTGGCCTTTTTGTAAAGTAGTCTACACAGCATAGTAAGCCGATTAATTTCAGCATCCCAAAGAATATATTTGCTTGAATCCTACTCCATTTTTTTTCGTGCAATTGATACCGTTTCTCACTTTTTCATCTTGTTCCTTGTCTTCGTCAGAATTGCCTAACCAGAGACTTTGAGTGCAAATGGGAATGAGATGTCCATGTATTTCACCATGAGTTCACAATGGTTGAACTGAGCAGAAAAATCTGGTGAATTTCCTGCATATGTTTTTTCACCATGATTTATTTTCTCTTTTTCCATTTTTAATATTTTGAATTAATCTAACGGGATAGTAGGGAATTGATAGACAGCAGAGGAAAGATTTTCCTCGGTATTCAAAGTACAGTCTGAAAATGAGGACCAGTGGGGTCTTCATGTGCAGCTTATTCTAGGAATGAGAAAATAGGAAACAATGCCTTCTATGTCAATGATTTGGGAAATACCATGTTAGAGTGTGAAAGAATTCACTATTCAACATAAAGGCTTTAATAGCTTTCTAATAGCTTTGTAATGTTGGTAACCAACATTAGAAAAAATGTATAATGCAGTAGTAAAATAGAAGTCCTTTGTATGACTACCTAAATTCTTGTCTTTTTTTTAATAGCTATAAAATTCTGAATTTTAAAAAAATTTTTATTGTGAACATACTGTACAGAAGGTTTACAACTACATGGGCAAGATAATGAGTACATTTCTTATCAAGCATTGTAGCCTCCTCCTTTGTTTACCCTTCAGATACCTTCCCAGCCTCCTCCTACCTCCCACCCAATCGTCCCCCCACACCAAAGTTGTAAAGTTCGTTTTCGACATTACAACTTGTACTGCTCATTGTTGCAACGGATCCATCTGTATCCTTATTTAAACGAATTGCTTTTCCCCATTCCCTCCTCAAATTATATCGACATCAAATACAGTGAAAGCAGGGGTTATATTGTGGGGGAGGGACATACAAAGCAACAAAGAAATAATCTTTTATATGCGTTAGAAACAAATGCATGAAAGGAAAAAAACCTTTTAAATACATATCTAAGATTTCATTTTCCTAACATCACCTTATCTGACCTTCTCTGATTGAGTCATACATATACTAGATATTGAAAATAAGGGAAACCATGGGATCTATGTTTCTTTGGGCTTGGCTGACTTCACTTAATATAAATATTTCCAAGTCTTTCCATTTCCGAACAAATGCGGAAATGTCAATCTTTCTGATGGAGGCATAGAATTCCATTGTGTATATATACCACATTTTCTTGATCCATTCATCTACTGAGGGGCATCTGGGTTGGTTCCATATCTTAGCTATGGTAAATAATGTTGCAATAAACATAGTTGTGCTGGTAGGTTTAGTGTGGTCTTGTTTGTAAACATTTGGGTAAATGCCCAAAAGTGGGATTGCTGGGTCATAGGGGAGCTCTATGTGAAGTTTTTTCAGGAACCTCCATATTGCTTTCCAAAGTGGTTGAACAAGTTTACATTCCCACCAACAATGAAGTAAGTTTCCCTTCTGTCCACATCCACTCCAGCATCTGTTGTTGTTAGAGTTCTTGATTTTTGCCATTTTAACTGGAGTGAGGTGTTATCTCAATATTGTTTTGATTTGCATTTCTTTTATGGCCAGGAATGTTGAGCATTTCTTCATGTGTCTATTGGCCATCCTTCTTTCTTATTCAGAGAAGGTTCTCTTAAAGACTTTCGCCCACTTATATAATGGGCAGTTGTTTCTTTGAGGATTTATTGTTGGGGGAATTAATTTTTTGAGTTCCAAGTATATTTTAGATATGAGACCCTTGTCTGTTGTATGGCTAGTGAAGATCTCCCAATCGTTTGGCTTTCTATTGATCTTGCTAGCCATGCCCTTTGCCATACAGAAGCTCTGCAAATTTATGCAATTCCATTTGTCCAACCTTTCTTTGATTTGTTGTGTTTCCGGGTCTCTATTCAGAAAATTTGGGACTGAGCCAAGGAGACCTAGGGTTTCTCCCATTCCATCCTCTAATGTTTTCAGAGTGTCTGCTTTGACTTCGAGGTCTTTGATCCATTTGGAGTTGATTCTGGTGTAGGGTGATACATAAGAATCTAGCTTTAGTTTTCTACAAGTAGTTAAGCAATTTTGTCAGCACCATTTACTGAAGAGGCTGTCTTTGTTCCATTGTATTGTTTTAGCTCCCTTATCGAAGATTAGATGGCTATAGGTCTGTAGGTTCATTTCTGGGTTTTCAATTCTATTCCATTGGTCCTGAGGTCTGTTCTTATGCCAATACCAAGCTGTTTTGATTACTATGGCTTTATAGTAGAGTTTGAAATTTGGTATTGATATTCCTCCAGGAGTGTGTTTTCCGTTGAGGAGCGTTTTTGCTATTCGGGGTCTTTTATTGTTACATATGAATTTTTGGATTGCCTCTTCTATTTCCTTGAAGAATGAGGTTGGAATTTTGATAGGTATCACGTTAAATTTGTAGATAGCCTTGGGAAGTATTGCCATTTTCAAGATGTTAATCTTTCTAATCCAGGAGCATGGGAGGTTTTGCCATTTTTTAAGTTCTGTGTTGATTTCCGTTTTCAAGATTTTAAAGTTTTCATCATAGAGGTCCTTCACTTATTTGGTAAAATTAATTCCAGGTATTTTATTTTTGTGGAGCTATTACAAATGGAGTTGCTTTCCTAATTTCAGCCACACTTTTCTCATTGTTGGCATACAGGAAAGCCATTGATTTATGAGGGTTAATTTTTTACCCTGCTACTTTGCCAAAGTTTTGAATCAGCTTGAGTCATTTGGGAGTGGAGTCTATGGGATTCTTTAAATACAAGATCATGTTGTCTGCAAAGAGGGAGAGTTTTGTTTCTTCTTTCCCTATTTGGATTCCCTTTATGTCTGCATCTTGTCTTATTGCTGTAGCTAGGCATTCTAATACCAGAATGAAGAGAAGTGGAGAGAGTGGCATCCTTGTCTTGTTCCTGAGTTAAGAGGAAATGGCTTTAATTTTTCACCATTAAGTATAATGCTGGCTGTAGGTTTGTCATATACAGCCTTTATTGTATTGAGGAATGTCCCATGGATTCCTAATTTTTCCAATACCGTCATCATAACGGGGTGTTGGATCTTGTCGAATGCTTGTTCTGTGTCTATTGAGAAAACCATGTGGTACTTACTCATGCCCCTCTTGATGTGATGAATAATATTAATTAATTTGCGTGTATTGAACCAGCTTTTCATCCCTGAATTGAATCCTGTTTGATCGTGGTGTATAATTTTTTGGATGAATTGTTGAAGTCGGTTGGCCAAAATATTGTTGAGAAGTTTTGCATCAATGTTCATCAAAGAAATGGGTCTATAGTTCTCTTACTTTGATGAGTCCCTGCCTGGTTTGGGGATGAGGGTTTTGATGGCTTCATAGAATGTGTTCGATAGTGAGCTTTTTCTTTCAAATTCATTGATGAGTTGAAGGAGAATTGGTGTGAGCTCTGCTTTGAAGGAATTGTAGAATTCCGCTGTAAAAACATCTGGTCCTGGACTTTTCTTTGCTGGAAGGTCTCTCTTATTGCTGTTTCTATTTCATTGCTTGATATGGGCCTATTAAGCTGGTTTAATTCATCTTCGTTTAGTTTTGTCATGTCAATATTTTCTAGGAAAAGGTCCATTTCTGTCAAGTTCTCAAACTTATTAGCATAAAGTTTTGAGGAGTATTCCCTTATAATGTTCTGAATCTTGGTTGTTTCCATGGTGATGTTTCCATTCTCATCTCTGAGTTTATTTATTTGGGTGTGTTCCCTTCTTTTTTTGATAGATTTGCTAAGGGTTTGTCAATTTTTTAATTTTTTCAAAGAACCAACTCTGTTTCGTTGATTCTTTCTATAGTTTTTTTTTTGATTGTAATTCATTTAATTCTGATTTAATTTTAATTATTTCTTTCCTCTAATGGATTGGGGTTTATCTTGCTGCTCTTTTTCAAGGAGGTTTAAATGTGTCACTACATTGTTGGTTTCAGATCTCTCCAGTTTGATGATGTAGGAGCTCAGAGGTATAAATTACCCTCGGAGTTTTGCTGTGTCCCAGAGGTGCTGGTCATTTGTGTGCTCATTTTTGTTGAATACCATGAACATTTGAATTTCCTTTCTAATCTCTTCCATGACCCACTCGTGATTCATCAGTGTGTTGTTCAGTCTCCATGTGATACCGGACTTTCTTTGGTGGCTTTTGGTGTTGAGTTCTAATTTTATTCCTTTGTGTTCAGAAAGAATGCAAGGTATAAGTTCAATGTTTCTGATTTTAGACAAGTCTGCTTTGTGGCCTAAAATGTGATCTATTTTGGAAAATGTTTCTTGTACTGCTGAGAAAAACTTGTATTCTGATGCTGCTGTGTGAAATATTCAACTAGATATATCAACTAGATATTAAATCTAGTTGATATATGCAGTTGTTTAGGTCTGTAGTTTCTCTGTTGAGTTTTTGCTGAGTTGATCTATCTAGTGGGGAGATTGTTGTGTAAAAATCCCTAACAATTAATGTCTTTGTATTTATATGGGGATTTGAGGAAAAGTAGTGTTTCTTGGATATATGTGGGTGCACCATTGTTTGGCAGGTAGATATTTAGAATTTAATATCGTCTTGAAGGAGAGATGCCTTTATTAGTATGTAGCAACCTTCTTTATCTCTTCTCACGAATTTTAATTTGAAGTCTCTTTTATCTGATATTAGAATTGCAAATCTCGACTGTTTATGGGGGTTGTTTGCTTGGTAAATTTTGTTCCAACGTTTAACATTGAAAATGTGTATGTTTTTATGGGCAAGATGTGACTCCTGAAGGCAGTAGATAGAAGGATCTTGTTTTTTAATCCAACTAGACAGTCTATGTCGCTTAATTGGAGAGTTCAGTCCGTTAACATTAAGAGAAAGGACTGAGAGGTATTTTGGAATTCCTGCCATGTTATCTACCTTCTTGGGGGCTGCAAAAACTGGGTTCTTCCTATGGTTCTTGGATTCTCAGTTTGGGTGCAGTTTTTTGGCCTTTATTGTGGTCTTGTTGGTTTTCTATGTGTAGGACATTTTTAAGAATCTTTCGTAGGGCTGGTTTGGTGGAGATGTATTGTTTCAATTTTCCTTTGTTATGGAAGGTTTTTATTTGGCCTTCAGTTATGAAGGAGAGTTTAGCTGGGTGCAGTATTCTTGGTTGATAGTTGTTTGTTTTTAGGGCGTGGCATACATCATTCCAGGCTCTTCTTGATTTGATTGTCCGTGCTGAGAAATCTGAGGTGATTCTAATTGGTTTCCCTTTATAGGTGATTAATCTTTTCTCCTTGACAGCTTTAAGGATCTTTCCCTTGCTCTATGTTGATCCTGTGGATTATAAAGTGACAGTGGGATGTCCTATTCTGGTCTGGTCTGTTGGAGTTCTAAAAGCTTCTTGTATCTGAATAGGCCTATCATTTTGCATGTTTGGGAAGTTCTCTGCTAGGATCCTGTCAAACAAATTTCCTAGGCCATTAACTTCTGTTTCTAGGTGCTCCTCTACACCCATTATCCTTAGATTAGGCCTTCTGATGGTGTCTTCCAAGTGTTGGATAGATCTATCATATTTCTTGGACTTGTCTTGGATGGTTGTATGTTCTTTCTCTATAATATCTAGGCTGTCTTCAATCCCTGAGATTCGATCATCTGCATTGTCTAACCTGCTGTCAAGTCTTTCTACTTTGTTTTTTATCTCTTTTCCTTCTAATTGGTCAGCTTTGATGGCTTCAAATTCTTTGTTGAAGCTTTGTTTTAGATCTTGTATGAACTTCTTTACCTCCTTAATTTGATGTTCAGTGTTTATTCTCAGATCACTTAGTTGATTGGGTATGGTTTCCTTGGACTCCCATTCCTTCTGTTGGGTTCCATTCAGCATTCCCTTTGTGGCATCCCTGACTTCCTTCAGCTCATTGTTAATGGATTCCATCAATGCCTTTAGTGATCTTTGTGTATTCTCTTCCTGTTTTCTCAATTCCTCTATTACTCTTTGATTAGCTTCCTCCCGTTTGTGGGACTCCTGTAGTTCTCTTTGAGTGCTTTCAGCCTGCTAACGCAGTTCCTGCCTTTCTCTTTGAGTATTCTCAAGCTTCTTACGCAAAACCTATAACAGTTTTTGAGTAGCTTCCTCATGCTTATGATATTCCTGTATAAACTTTTGGATTGCCTACTCTCCCTCCCTACATGCTCATACAGAGTCCTTTGTATGCTTTCAATCTTTTCATTTATCATGCTTGCCAGCAGTGTTTGTAGAGCTATTTGGGAATTCTCCTGTGGATTATTCATTATCTGTTCTGTCCCCTGATTATCAAGATTGGGAATTGAGATACCCAGATTTGCAATTTTTCTTGTGTTTTTCCGGTTTACTCTGCCCATTTGAGATGAAAATAGCACCAGTTTTGTGCTAGAACACTATCTTAAGGCAAGCATCAACCCAAGTCTGAATTTGCACAGTCAATAGTCTACAGATACAATCTAGTTCAACAGATACATCTATTCAACGTCAAACAACTATACATTAATGAGCTACGAACCCCAAAGAAGAATTTGGAAGACCAGAAATTATTAGGGTTAGGATGAGATGTGGGTAAAAATAGGAATAGATTGATGTGGGGAGGCTTAGGGAGAGTTAACTAAGACCTAACCTCAAAGCAGGAAATAGGTTGGGTAGGATGAAAGTAGAGAGAGAGAATAAAAGAAGAAAGGGAAAGGGGAAACAAAAGACCAGAAAAAATAGAAAGGTAAAAATTAATAAAATTATGTAGAATCAATTACAATCTATTTAGATAAGAATGTGAATTTATTGAGAGAAGGGGAAGGATATAAAAGAAATGTGAAAAACTTAAAAATAAAAATGCTTAAAATATTACATAGGTATAAAGAGGTAGTACTGCTATTAAGGAATTTAAGTCTTAGAGGTTTTGACTTGAGTAATAAATTTGTGGATTAAGTGTGTACACAATGTGGGTAGGGTCTAATAGTCAACTACTTGTTTATCTGAGGATGTGCAGGACAAGAATTAAGTCACATAAAGAAGAACGAAAGAGAGAAGAAGGTGAAAAGGATAAGAAAGGATGAAGAAAAAGATGAGAAGTTTAGTAGAGCTAAGCAAAAAACAAAAAGATAATTAAAAAAGACAAAAAAAAAAGAGAAAGAAAACCAAAAAAGAAAGAAAAACGCACACTCACTTATTCGTAAAATAAAAATTATAAGCGGAAAAAAAAGTTTCTGGAAAACAATTTTTTTTTCAAAAAAGGCAAAGATTGAAGATTTAAAAAAAAGTTTTAGAAAAAAAATTTTATACAAGGTACCAAAAATAAAAAATGAAAAAATAAGAAGAAGAAGAAGAAAGAAAGAAAAAAGTTCTTTGATTTTTTTTTTTTGGAGGAGTGGGAAAAGTCCTGCATCTCCCTTGTGTCCGTAACCAGCCTCTTGTTGGAGTCTCTGGTTTGCTTGTGGTCCTGTGGTTTGGTTGGTTTCTTAAGTCAGTTTGTTCAAACAGGCAGAAAAATGCTCTGCTTTACCCAGGATTTGGCGATCCTCCTCCCTGGCTAGTTCATTGGGAGGCAGATCTGCTTTGAGTATCAGAAAAGAGGGGGATGCTGTGCTGAGGCTAGGTTCTGGGTAGAGTTGAGGCCTTTCAACAAACAGTAGCTTTTCCAGGGGGCTAGTTTGTGAAAACTCACAGAGCCCAGCCTGGAGCCATTCTCAGGGTTTCTGTTTACTGAATTTCAATTGATTGTCGACGCTGCTAGAGGGAGGAGCAGGCCTCTGGATCTGATTACGCAGTGGAGAAAGCCACTCCAAGGGCTGGCACCCGAGCTGTGGGACTTTTCCCTGGGTGGAGCTGAGTCTGGCAGGTCAGGCTGCCGTTAAGTTCTTGTGACCTGCTAAATGACTCGTTTTATTCTAAGGCCTGAGTTGGAGCTTGCAACTCTTCTGAGCTTTGTCGGTATCCAAGATGGAGATATCCGGTGCTGGGGGGGGATGGCCTTCCCTCCTCTGCTCCCTGAGAAGGAGTGAGCATGTCAGGCTTCTACTCACGCTGAGTCTTGGTTCCTGGGTCGTCTCTGGTCTACAAACTGCACGATAAAGATGTCTGCTCTTTGTTGGTTCTTGCTGGTGTTGAGTAGAATCTGCTTGCCTCCTGTGTCTGGCTCCTTCATGACATACTCTCTGTGGCTCAGGTAGGCTTCTGCGCTTACCCGCCATCGCCACAGCGGCAGCCCCTGCGGTGGCTGCAGGCAAGAGCTCAGAAGTGTCTCCTTGCCTGGGTTTCCCCTCTCTGGCCTATCACTCTGTCCTGTGATGGCTCACTTCATGTAATTCTCTGGCTTAGGACTGTTCACTGGAACTCTAAAACTGCTTTCTATGCGAGAGCTTACTTAGACTCCAGCTTCTCCTCCACCATCTTCCCGGAACTCCCCAATTCTTTGTTTTTTAAAAAATACACATGTTTTCATCTACAAATAGGCCTGTCTATTGTCTTCAGGTGATTTTGATGATTGAAGATGATTAATGAGAAGTCAAAATGTATTAGTAGTCCTTTGCTATCAATTAAATTTGACTTTTTCTTCTTGGAGAATATAATGATCAAAGCAATAGTTCACAATCAGCAAGCAACAGTTCAGAATCATGGTTCAACTGCAAGTGAATCACCAGTAAGTAATCCGTGATTCCATTTTCCACAAAGTTTTGTCACAGATACAATCTGCCTGCCTTCTCTAGTTGATTTCGTAGCCTGGACTTATTCCTTAATTGTACAGGAAAAGTGTAATTCACCTGATTTCAGTCAGATCTTTTAGTAGAATTATCAAGTATATAGATTTTTTTTTATTAAATTAGTTGTGGGGCCTGAACTCTGGGCCTGGGCACTGTCCTTTAGCTCTTCAAATCAAGGCAAGCGCTCTACCACTTGAGCCACAGAAACACTTCTGGATTTTTCTATTTGTGTGGTGCTGTTTTGGGAAATGGCAGAGCAGAAAGTGAAATGATGCAACCAAAAATATAAAAGCAAAATAAATTAGGATAATTATTGAGCAACCATATTGTCTATGAGATCCATGAAAGAGAAAGCGGAAAAGAGATACAGATGTGCAATGACCTAACTAGCCACAAAATCCATGCTTCTAATCAATTTACAGAGCAAACAATTTTTTTATTTTTTAAAAGAGACGGAAATAATATTTATATATAGAAATTAGTAAATACGTTTTTAGTCGCCTACATAAAGAGAAGAATCTTAATCCTTGGACTGGGAAGGTGGCTCAGTGGTAGAGTGCTTGCCTTGCAGCTTACTACAGTGCAGAGACGACTTTCCAAAAAGGCCACTCATATGAATACTAGGGTTGAGGATGAGTATACCCCTCTTCATCGGGAAGCCTATAGTGGACACCTAGACATTGTCCATGAGTTGGTATCTCAAGGCAGATATTCATGACATAACTGTGAATGGCTGGACACCCCTGCTCAGTGCTTATTTGTGGAACATATTGCAACAGCACAAACACACACACACAAATATACACACACATCATCAGATTTCTTCTTAAATATTTTTTTGTGTATGATCTTAAGAAATTTGCAATACTAACTTGAATTTCTGACAGGACAATATTATCACTGTACATCTTGCTTCTATGTTCTCAGTTTTAAATTAATATCTAAGTATGTGCATTACATAAGTACAGGAAAAAGTAGGAGCCACACGGGTGGCTCAGGTCTTTAATCCTACCTCATCAGAAAGATGAAATCTGATGATTGTGCTTTGAAACCAGACAAAAAACGTCCCTTAGAATCTCATTTGAAAGTAACCAACAAAATCTAGAAATGGCGCTGTAGTATAAGCAGTAAAATGCTAGCCTGGAGAAACCTAAAACAAAAAAGTTAACAAATTCTGCGACAGAGCCAGGCCCTGAGTTCAAGCTCTAGTATTAGCACCAAACTAATGAATGAAAGAATGAATGAATGAATGAACTAAAAATAAATTAAGTGGTCACTTGTGGAGAGACAGGTAAAATGTAAAAACCGTGGTGACTGGATTATGTATTATTTTGTAATAAGTCAAATTATCATTTTTCCTAATCACTAATATTTTATTTGAACTTTTTTGTACAATAAGCCCTGAATTTGGCATGCATGTATATGTGTGTGTACATGTGCACACATGTGTGTGTGTGTGTGTGTGTGTGTGTGTGTGTGTGTGTGAGGTTGCAATGTTGCTTGCCAATGTGGACAGAGTGAGGCTAAAAAGAGCTGTGTTGCAATGTTGTTATTTATCAGTGTTCCTTCCTGTCATTTCAGTGGAACCACCCTTCTGCACATTTTATTTGTCAAATAATAACATCATCATAATCAAAGAATTTAGATCATTAAGTTAGATAAAAGAGAGCATTTTCAGCTCTTAGTAAATGTTAGGTAAGAAGATACACATATAATTAGGTAGTAAGTTATTGCTGTAAGATGACTGTCAGTACAAAATATGTATTTGACCTCTTAAATTGGATATACTTTTAAGATATACTCATGGAGTGATTTTGACCAACTTGACCAAACAGGTATTACAAGATATGTATTTTAAATGTTTTTTTTTTCTTTCATGCATTTGTTTCTAACACATTTATAAGATTATTTGTTTGTTGCTTTGTATGTCCCTCCCCCACAGTAAAACCCCTGCTTTCACTATATTTGATGTCGGTATGATTTGTGGAGGAGAAGGGGAAAAAAAAGTCATTTAAGGATACAGGTGGACCCGTTACAACAATGAGAAGTACAAGTTGTCATGTCGAAAAAGAACTTTACCTCTTTGGTGGGGGGGCAAGGATTGGGTGTTGGGGCGGGGGAGGCTGGGAAGGGATGTGAAGGGTAAACAAAGGAGGAGGCTGCAATGCTTGATAAGAAATGTACTCATTATCTTGCCCATGTAATTGTAAGCCCTCTGTACAGTATGATCACAATAAAAAATGAAAAATAAATATGATTCTCACTTGTCAGCCTCCTTCGTAGCTAGGGTTACAAGCATGAGCCATTGCTGCCTAGCTATATAATTATTTTTTACACATTTATGAAGTATGGAGTGGTAATCCCATTCATTTATATGTTGTGTAATGATCAAGCTACATCATATCCATTAATTTCTGCATGTAACACTTCTTTATAGTGATAATGCTCAAAAACTTATCTTCTGGCTATGATGAAATATCTATTCTTAACTATAATAACTTTGCTTCTTGTAGTATAAAATTGATATATTTACTTTTAGTCATGGAAGTCTGCTAATTAAAGTTATATCAAAAAAATGTTGGAATCATAAAGTTATATCAAACATGAATTGTAAAGTGAAAGAAATTCATAGTTCCATTACATGTTTAAAGAAAATGATTATGCACTTTTTCAATTATATTTCTTTGGAATGTGTAATATTCTTTGATTTAACTTAAAATTGATAATAATTATATTATATCAAATTGATTCAAACTTGTATTTGAAAATTGCACACAGCACAAATATACTTCCACTTTCTTCTAACACATAATTAAAATAACATTATTGGAAAATTTGGTGTTAGCTGTTCATGTGTAGAATCATAGAAACTCAGGATGCTAAGACCTGAATATTTTAGTTCAATACCAGTCCAAACAGACAAAAATGTGAAAACTTATCTCCAATTATCTAGCAGGAAGCAGAAGGTGAGGATGTGGCTTAAGGAATGGCGTGTCATAAGCCATGAGCAAAAAATACAACAGAGACCATTAAACATTGAGTTCAAGCCCTAAAAATGGTAAATACACAAAAGACAACAACAAAAAAGTAGTATAAACATCAATAATAAAGACAAAACTAGTAGAAAAGATCATGAGAAATGTTGTGTGAACATCTGGAAGCCAGAAATCATTTGCCAGAATTTTGATTCATTAGAGGTAAAAGTCACAGTATAATTTTAACAATCTCCTTGAAGTCATTTGTGTTGAAACCTGGCTATTGGGTAACAGGTGAAAGAGCAGACTGGATTACCTGACATAGTAGACATTGCCTGAAACTATACACCATCCCACTCTGCAAAAATCTACAATCGTGCCTGTTAATTTAAAAAGAACCTCATGCTAGAGACTTTTTGGTCCACACAGACTGGGGTCCTTATTTTGTGGCTTCAGACCAGTGCTTTTTTAAATAACCACTCCTGTTTTACTACCCTTCACTGGTGAAGCTATACCCTAAGCTGGCACCATGTCACTCCCTAGAATAGGGCAAGAGCATTTGCCGATGCTCTTCCAACTTCTCTCTGAGTCTCTGGATATCCAGACTCTTGTAGCTAGTATGGGTTACTTTGATGTCCAGGTTGCCTCAAACTGGAGATAATCATGTAATGGATATGTCAACCTGAGTTAGTTTCAAACTATGATCTTCAGATCTGAGCCACTATGCTCAGCCCAGTATTTCCAGTAAGTTACTTAATCTTTCTGACACTCAGGTTCTTCCTGTGTGGAAAGTGAAAAGAATTACTTTGTGGACCTATGAATCCAGTGGGAGTTATGACTAGGTGCAGGAAGTATAAGTGTTCAGGATGTGTGGACAGAGTCTGACACTCTCATAAAACTACTGGTATTTATATTGAAATGAATTCCAGGAATTGGAAACAAGAGGGATATTTCTGTTCTTGTTTATCCTTTTATGGACATTGAAGGAGCCACAGAAATTCAAGGAGAACAGGGAAACCAATGCAGCAGTTGTACTCTGTACATATTATATTCACAATGAGCTAAACTTGTGGACAGGGACAGGATGGAAAATCAGAGAGAGAACAAAGTGATGAGATTGTCAAACAAGAAGTGAACTGATTAGCCACTTATAAAATGGTGATCTGTATATACATTACCTTAACAAAAACCATTTGTAAAATCCAGGTGGATGATTCTCTATTCCAGTTTTTGTAGAGGTCCTTAAGACTCAGGTTCACCTGGAGTTTTTGAAGGTCAGATTATATGATTATTAATGTAGAGCCAGAATCTCTTAAGAAATGTTATAAAAAGTATTTCATTCTTAGTACCTCTTTCTTTTTGAGTGGCGATTCTATATGTTGCTGTTAGATCTAAATTTTTACTTTTTGTTTTTAGTACTTGTCAGGTGTTGAATCCTTCTTAAAGCTTTGTGACAAAGGTCTGCTATATCTTGGCACCCTGCCCCTAACTAAAATGGTAATTAATCTTTTAAATTTATGTATTTGAGTATGAGTTTTATTTATTGATTTAATTTGTGGGTGGTGCTGAACTCTGGGCCTGGTTGCCATCCCTCAGCTCTTCAGCTCTAGTCTAGTGCTCTACCACTTGAGCCACAGTACCACTTCTACCTTTTTCTGCTTAGGTGGTGCTGAGGAATCAAAGCCAGGGTCTTCTGCATTCAAGGTAAGTTGTCTACAACTGATCCACCTTCTCAGCCCTTATGAGTGGTATGTTTGTGCACAGGTCTATCAAGCAAATCTATTGAGCAAATGTATTCATTTGCCACTAGACATATTCAAAATTCTGAATTATCTGATATTTTAATGAATAAAACTCTTATCATTGATACTAGGAACTCTTTGTCTCCCCATACTGAAAACACGGAGGAGGGTTTTTAAAACTAAAACTACAAAATAAATTTTAAGATCTTTTTGCTAACAAATGTGTCCAGGTGTTATTACATTAAACAGAAAATTCAAAATGGTTTTTTTCATGAATACAGAGATCAAAGGTCTTTTAATTCTTATTTCGAGATGAAAATTAAAGGGGAAAAACAGTCATGAGGTAAAATTTATATTGAATGTTAATAGTTAAGAGGAAAAGAAGATCCTAGATGACAAATTAAAGACAAAGCAATATCAGAGCACTATATGCTCAATATTAAATAAGAAGGTTTAATTGAAAAATTGAGCTGGAATGTGCACATCAGGCAAAAGCAAGAAATCAGAGCTTACCACCAACAAAGAAACACCATAATGCATATCTCAGAAAAAGGAAAAAAGTTCCTTGTCCTTGATTTCAATGATACATATAAACCCCCCCATACACGCGCGTGCACTCACACACACAGACACACACACGAATGTATGCAACAGCTCAACCTAGTCACATTCATTCAACATGAATCAAAGATCTTCCTATAATATTTGGAACTTTAAAAGTTTCTAGTCTTGGAAATAATTGATAACAGATGACTAAGCAAATATTTTCTGAATAACACTCTGTTATGTAAATGAGAATTTCTGATGGATATAAGTGAAGTGAAAGACAGTTATCAGAGACCTATGCTGCCTCTAATTCTCAGCAGGCTTCAAACTGTGACACCTTTGATTCTGCTGTGCCAGGCCCACAGTTATTTTCCCTAGAGCAGTGGCCCTGCTGGGCTTGGAAATGGGGTCTGTTTGGAGAGGGAGGATGCCACAGGGGAGGCCAAGCTTTGGTTGGGGCTAAGAGCGGTGGGGAGAGGACGGTGGGGAGGCCCTGACAGAGGCTGTGAAGGGAGGAAGAGGCAGTTGGCCAACAGCTCATGCAGCAGCAGCCCTAAAGGCAGCTGGGTTCTGGGGAGTGTCTGTGAGGTGTAGAATTTGGGGTGAATTTGCTAGGGCCTGTTTGTTTGGTGAGGAGAGGAAGAAGTCTCGAGTCCCACCCAAATAGATAATGAAAAATGAGACAACCAATGCCTGAAGAATTTCAAGAACAAAGGCAGGGACTTATAGGTAACCTCTAGGGGCAGTGAGGACAGCAAGGTTGGGCCTTGGTTGTCATGCCTCCTTCGATGCCCTTGGAAGTGAAGGCCAGCTCTGCTGTGATCTAGGCCTGGCTCTTGCCTTGAAACAGGCACCAGGAATTGTCAGCACAGCCTCAGCTTGGCCCAAGGAGGTGGCCTGTTGTGGGTGCTGTAGTCTGGGCAGTTGCTAGGAGGCTATACACAGAAGGGCAGAGGAAGCATGGCTGGTAGGCTCAGTTCCAGCCCAGCCAAGCACAGGGCCACATGAGAAGTTCCAGCTCTGGATCAGGATCAGGCACTGCTCCAGACAAGTAGGGCCTTTGGGGACCTGTGCAGTGGCTGCCACGTGTGGGTTGTGAACCTCCTTAGAATGGCCGAGGAGTCTCAATGGAGAGATGCATTTGCTTCTGTGCCTCTCCCATCTTCTGGATTCCTGCTCTCCTCCTGCCTCCTGCCATGTCCAACTACAGGAGTCAACTTCTCCAAGCCACTGAGAGGCCATCCCGGAGATGTTCACAGGGCTTTCCAGGCTGCTTCACCATGAATGCAGGGCTCACAAGATCCCATTCTCCAGGCAAAGCATACCCCCATTTCAGCTTGGCGACTCCTGCCTAGAGGGTCACAAACTGCATTCTTACACAGAAATCCAGGGGTACACAAAGCTGTCCTGCAGTCTAAGGCATCCTTTCCTTCCTCCTGCTCAGCTGTGGAGCAGCTGTGGAGCCAACTGCAACATCATGATTGATTATCTAAAAAGAAGTGGAAAAAAGCTTCATTGTCCCAGATACAGCTGCTCCTGGGTGTCTCTGTGTACACTAGTCTTGTGCTTAGATAACGATCCCCAAAGACCACCATGAAGCCAGTCTCATGTGACCACATTAGAGTCATTTATTTCAAGATCGAGCCTGGACTCACAACTGTCACCACTGCAGTGGGTCAGAGTTGATAGCCCCGACCCTTCAGTTAACTGGGTAATCTTATAAAAATCTTATTGGCTATCAACTGCAAGCTAAGCAATAAACAATAATTTGTGGAGGAGAAGGGAAAAAAAACCAAAATCTTTAAATAGGGATACAGGTGGACCCATTGCAACAATGAGATGTACAAGTTCTTATGGAGAAAAACGAACTTTACAACTTTGGTGGGGAAAGGGGGGAGGAGGTTTCGATGGAGGGTGCGGGAGGAGGATGGGAAGGGATGGGAGGGGGAAACAAAGGAGGAGGTTACAATGCTTGATAAGAAATGTACTCATTATCTTTCCCATGTAATTTTAACCCCTCTGTACAATGTTTTCACAATAAAAAAGTTAAAAAAAATTAAAAGATTAAAAAAAATCTGTAGCTTTAGGTACTTCCTGTCATCCGCTGATGGCTATTGCTAGGGGAGTTATGGGCAGAACGTTATTGTGACATTTCACGTTTTTTCCAGGAACCTGAGTTCTAACTTTCAGGAAAAGTCTACTTACAATGGGTACTTTCAGTAAAGGTCTTCACAATGGATATTTTCAGAGTATTTGGAGTCTAAGTCTAGAATGCCTGTACTTTGGCAAAGACTTCTCAATAGGGATGTGTGTGTGTGTGTGTGTGTGTGTGTGTGTGTGTGTGTGTGTGTGTGTGTGTGTGTGTGTGTGTGTGTGTGTGTTGTGTGAGAAAGTCAGACACAGCTGAGGTTTGGGGTAAAATACTCTTGCCCTTCAGAATTGAGTTTTGGTATCTATTGTTAGTCCCACCTCCCCAATTTTGAATTCTAAAGTTGTCCTTCTAAATATATTTATCCTTTGATCTTCTTGATATTCAGATTCCTAAGGTCTGCTTATGAACTTCAATATTTGCTTCATGAAGGTGATGTCTTTCTTCTAACTTTTATGAAGCACTTTGCTCTCTTTAAATGCAGTTCCTGCTGTGTTAGTGGTTTTACTTAGCCCAGACTGTGGTGGCCCAGGCTGTGCCTGTTAATTCTGAGTTCAGTTTATGCCAATTTGAGATACTATACTTTAGTATATCAGTGAAAGAAGTTCAGCATCTTTATTGAAACAATTTCCTGGCTGTAAATACAAACAAAAACATCCAGTGATAAAAAATGTACAATCTGTTGTTTTAAGTTAATTGTGCACAACTGTAATGAAAAAAAAATCTTTTTACTAAAATGAGTATTTGTAATGGGAAAAAAATCAAATGTTACAAATCTTAAAAATTGATCAAATACCAAAAGAAAAAGCAAGACACTAATCAGGAATGAAGGAAAAATGTAAGTGTTTAATAAATTAATGAAATGTTTGAAATTCATATCCAAATAGAAAATAAGAAGAAAAATAAAGAGGAAAGTCACTGAGATCCTATCTTACACACCAGAATAGCTATCACCACTCAAATAAATAAAATGCTGGAGAGGTTGAAATAAATCAGTAACTATATTTGGTTTTGTGGCATTGTAAACTAGTGCAAACCATAGGGATATCTTAATGGAAGTTTACACAATATCAAAAAGACAGATATATGTTTCCCCATAATTTGTTTTACTTTATAACAAATGGATTAGAATAAAGTGTAATTAAATGTCTGAAGATGCTAACACTTTCAAGTGTCATTGATAGAATCCAGCAAAGGAAAGTAACAGAGAATTAGGGAGTAAGAACAACCTGGGGTATGGATAAAGATACTCAGTAGGACTTTGTGAGGAAAGAATGTGCTCCGTTTTCCTGATCAAAATAGTGCTAGGACAGCTAACTTTTGACAGAACACTTGTAATGTAGTGTAGTGGAGGTAGTAATTTAGGTAGTAATTTATTACTTTTATTCCCTAATCTTATGATGTGATTCCCAAATGATGTGAGTGATACTAGATTTTCTTTTTTGGGGGGGGTGGGGAGGTCCGGTTGTGGGGCCTGAACTCTGTGTCTGGGCGCTTGCCCTCAGCTCTTCTGCTCAAGGCTAGTGCTCTACCATTTGAGCCATAGCGCCATTTTCAGCGTTTTTCTTTTTGCTTATGTGGTTCTGAGGAATCAAACCCAGGGCCTCAGGCATTCAAGGCAAGCTCTCTACCACTCAGCCACCTTCCCAGCTCCCTGATTCTCGATTTTCTGAGCCCTTTTTTTCACCAAAAGTTTCTAATTCCTCACACTGCCAATGGTTCTGCTACTCTCATTTCTCCTTGTTTCTGAACTAAACAACTGTAACCTTTTGGTTCATGAGAAAGAGCTGGAGAAATATGAGGATGCCTTGGAGTCTGAGCTAACATCCAATCCAGCTTGGAGGATCTGGTAAAGAACTTCCACCTGGGACTCAGAATCTGATATTAATTGACCTCTTTCGAAATGGAGAAAGTCACTCCCTCAGGCAGAATCTGTCATTCCTTGACGTTCTCTGACGAGGTTTGATACTAGGGCACAATTCATAGAATGAGCTTTCCCATTGTCAGAAGGAACAGGTTGAAAACTAAAAGTGGCCTCAGGTCCCAAAGGGCCAGTCAGAAACCAAGAGATCACACTTTCCTCCTCATCAAGGACCTTCTGGTTGGAATAGAGTCTGTGCAAAGTCTAAGATGGAGATAAACTGAGACTAGGCCTAAGGAGGAAACAAAAGAATGACCCTCTCATTGACTACAAGGGAGTTATGTAGTGAGACATGAAAACTTCCTTCATAAAAAAAATTCACTAGGTGAGTTATCTCACTGCTCCTTTGCAGGAGGTCAGTTTCCCCAAAGGAGAAGTTGTTAAATGTTGTGACTGCCAGTTTGCTCTCTAGGCTGTTGTCTCTCTCACCCGTTCTCATGTCAGGAATGCATTGCTTCTTTCAGGCACTCAGCTACCTGTCCTGACTCCTAGGCAGGAATACTATAGGCTGTTCTTTGGCTAACCTCTTGCATTTAAGGTAGAATAGGCCCAGGCTATGGTCTGGCCAAGAGGTAGATTCAAGAGGTGAATATAAGCTCAGATTTGTACAGAACAACAAACATATTGAAAAAATTCAATTAAATTAATAGGTAAGTAATTTAGGGTTTATAGCAACAAAATTAGGTAATTATTAGTAATACATCTAGAATCACGGATTAGGAAGCGAACAGTGAAGTAGGTTCAGGATACAATGGAAAGACACGCCATAGCCATAACAGGAGATGAGAGTATGAAGGAACTATTAGCATAGGTCCATTTAGGATTGACCTTGGATAGGAGGCTTTTAGAATAATATCTAAAAGAGAGTGACTTTCTGGGCACTGGTGGCTCACACCAGTAATCCTAGCTACCCGAGAGGCTGAGATATGAATATTATGATTCAAAGCAAGCCCAGGCAGAAAAAGCCAGAAGTGGTGCTGTGGTTGAAGTGGTAGAGCATGAGCCTTGAGCTCAGGGACAATGCCTAGGCCCTGAGTGCAAGCTTTAGGATCAGCAAAACAACAAGAAACAATAATGACAAAAGAAATAAAAGGACTTAAAGATATGCGATGGAATGATGATCATGTGTAACTGTTTAGCGATCATAAAAGGAGACAAAATTTGGAGCAAAATGATATCTATTTTTTACTAATCCAGGATGCAAAGCAAATGCCAAATTCCTCTTCTCAAAAACTCCTAAACTTGGGCTGGGAATGTGGTTCAGTGGTAGAGTGTTTGCCTTGCATGCATGAGACCGTGGGTTCGATTTTTCAGTGCCACATAAGCAGAAAAAGACAGAAATGCTGCTATGGCTCGAGCAGTAGAGAACTAGCCTTGAATTGAAGAGGTGAGGGACAGTGTTCAGGTCCAGAGTTCAGGCCCAGTGTCCGTCCTAAATAAAAACAAAAAAAATAAAACAAAAAACTTCCAAACTTATCTTTTCTCATAATTGAAGAGAGGCTCCTTTTACAGATATTCTCCTTATATAGCTCAAGGTCATCAGAACTTCAGTAGACTTTTCCTGTTGAGATATAATGCACCTAACTCTACTGACCTAATCATGGCTTGGAAAGTATGGACATTGATATGTTTGTTGTATTTTTCCTTATAAATATATAATACTGTCAGTTATTATATAATATATTATAATATAGAATATATTATACATTGTATTATATATTAAATATATTATAACATGTATTATGTATTAAGAGACTTCCTAATTTTAGATGTAGGAACAGGCAACATATTGAAAGAAAAATGATTAAATCTCTGAGTTATTTCTCTACCACAGTACAATACCAGGTTTCATTCTTATTACCCAGAGAGCAACATAGGAAAGCGAAGCCCATGGATGTGGTTCTCTGGATTTTGGAAATTGTGATCATATATATATATATATATATATATATATATATATGTATATGATATAGATTATATATATATATATATATTTAAATATATATAACATATCATTTAATAATAGTGAATATGTAAATGTATAACAACAGTAAATAAGTGAATACTTATATGCACACACTCCCAGTCACCTTAATGTATACGAATTTCTTTTCTTGCTCCTATTCACCAACACAGGGAGTATATGAGTTGCCCTTGAATTGACCTGGACGTTCTTTATCGGTATACTGTAGCTTCACATCCTTTGTTCCCTAAGTAGCCAGATGCTATGTATTCAATAACAAAACTGTTACAGGCAAAAGTATCCACCCTGAAACATAGAGGAACTTGGATTTCAGAAATGCCACAAATAAGTGGGAGGTACAGCAGTACTTTTCAAAATTGAATAGATTACATATTTATTAGAAAGCTTGTAAGAAAAAAACTTCAGTGTAGGATGATACACTTGAAGAAAACTACAGTTAAATTACATATAGCCGGTGCTGCAATAGACAATAAATAAGAATTAAAAAAATAAATTATATGTGACATCAAATTACAAAGTTCCAGGGCATTTCCCTACTCTTGAGAACTAGAGTAATCCATATTAAAAATAAATAAATGAAAAGACGAATATTTTATACCAAATTTAAAAACATACTATATGTTGTACAAAGGAAATTCAATAAGCATGCATTTTACAGTCTAGTAACATCATATGGTATGATGAATCTGATTAACTGATTCATAAAAATCAATACAATTCAGTTAAAACATCTGATATCTCAAGTTTCAACTTAGGAGAATACTTGCAATCTATGGTGTCTATTTTGCATATTATTCTGCCCTATCCCTCCCACAATGGCATAAGGCTCTTCCTGAGAAAGTCCAGAGATCGTTCTACTGTGAGTGCTCAATGTTGACCTGTTCCCATTCTCTTTTATTTGGGCATGTGATAGACTGACTATCTGTTAATTGCCAAAGGCACAATGGAGACAGGCTTCCATTAATGATATTTTAGCTCTCAGAATAAAAGGGAAATTGAAGACAGAAAGACAGAGGGAAAATCTACCAGATCCCTGAAAGATTTCTATCATTGTGCTAAACCTGTAGTTTTCTATTTACAGTTGAACAAACTGCAGCAATTGCCACTCCAACCACATGTCCAAAAAGTGGCTTTCCAAATATTGGCCTATTTTCACTTTGGTAAAACAAGACACACTATTGTGGCCCCGTTTTACTTAAAGTATCAGCTATTGTTGACCCGAAGGATAGTTGACCTTACCAATTTCTTAAGTTTTAGGTCATCACACAATCACTTCATAGCCCTTAAACATTAAAAATACCTACCCATATAAGTCTGCATTACATACTTATTACTGTTTTTCTTCATTTGTCATGTTTTACATATTTGTGTATCCCAGGACTTAGCTCTGTAATATTCCTTCTCATGGTTGTTACCACTGAGTACAGTAATTATTTCTGTATTTTTTCTCCAGTTCTGTTTTCTTTAATTCAAGTCCTTAATAGCAGCCTATCTACGGAAAACTCCTAACTACTGATTTTAGCAAACTCAAAAGATCCCAAAGTGAGCTTTGATCTCTATCTACAAACCAATCCCTCATTACTATTTGATTAAGTGATAAACCTTCCAGCTGTCTTTTCAAAATACCTTGGAGTCATTTCAGACTTACATACTTTTTCACACCTCATATTTAATCTCTGACCAGGTTTCGACAAATTAACTCACTGTATATTTTAGGAACTATATATATATATATATATATATATATATATATATATATATATATATATATATATATATATATATATATATATATATATATGGTATATGAGTGCCAGTACTATGACTTAAATTTGGGGCCTAGGTTCTTTTATTTTTCTTTTTTTGGGAGGAGGGGTCCAGTCATGGACCTGAACTCTGGGCATGGGTGCTATCCCTCAGCTCTTCAGCTCAAGGCTAATGCTCTACCACTTGAGCCACAGCGCCACTTCCAACTTTTTCCTTTTTGCTTATGTGGTGCTGAGGAATTGAACCCAGGACCTCATGCATTCAAGGCAAGCGCTCTACCACTGAGCCACCTTCCCAGCCCCTTACTTTTCTTTTTTGCTTAGGCTTTACTTGGTATAAAGATCACCTACAATGTCATTACGCACACCCTTTTCATTTAAAAATATGTATATTTTGTAGCAATGTTATTGCCATTATAACCATAATTAGGAAGATTATGTAGGTTCATCTGCTCCATACATCTTGAAAGGTAATGAATATGAGACTTACAGAATATCCTCAGATATGCCTGGTGGAAACCTGGATTTGAATTATGGGTCGACGGCTGATCAGTATTAGGTAGTTGGGAAATTTGTTTGGCCTTCTTTCCTACTTCTGTTTTTCATAAAATAATTCATTTCCTAACTGGAAGAACTATCATGAGCACTAAAATTACCCTAATGCAGGTGCAGTTTTGGAATTGTGTCTGCACATTTGTACTAGGTCCCAGAGAAGTCAACTTCCATCAACATGGTCCCAGCATCCTTCCTGAAGGCCTTAAGACATATATGCCCAATTAATACTAATATCTGTGAAAATTTGTCTTAATTAAAAAAAAAGTCTTTTCTTCATATGAAACAATGAAAGTAATGTTGGGGCTGTCCTGTGGCTTTTACTCTGAAGTTTTGCCTAAATTTGATTCTTACTCTATTAGTGGTATCAGTAGCATTCTTTAGTGCTACCCTTCATTTATCTAGTTCTGTGTTCCATTTGGAATACTATTGTAACTTAGTTTATAATCTTTGTTATCAGAATAAATAAACTACAACTGCTGAAGTTATAAATAAAGAGACAATTTTAGGTGTGCATTACATTTTATGTGCTTAGTACTTTCCTATAATTATTCCTTTTAGGTTATATATCCTTAACAAACCATTTATTAAGATTTCTTATATGATTTATATATTTATTATGTGATTCTTATATGATTTCTTAGAGATCCATAAATAAAACATCTCAGAACAGGAAAAGAGTAGGTAAGAAGTCATAAAAATACTATTATGGTGTCTTAATGGCTAAGTGTAAAGAACATGTAACAAAACAGTTGGAAGATTCATTTGCTCTTTTTTCTATTCTCTCATCCTTCATTGTAGAAACCTTCTCACTATGAAGTGCCAAGTCGTCTGGACCTTTCAAGCCTCGTCTCAGTGACAGAAGTGATGGGATTAGGACATGTGCTCCAATGACTGGCTTTTAGGAAATTCACAATAAAGCAATACAAGTACATATAACGAAACATTTGTGAGTGATGTGGATTGACTTCCTCAATTGATAAAATTAAATTCATATGTCAAAACATCAAATTACGTACATTATAATATATGCAGTTCAACTGGCATCACTAACACTTCCATAAATCAAATGCAAACTAAAAGCTCTATATCAAAAACCAACATCTAAGGCAGTGCTGGAAATACAAGTAGAAACACAATAAATCTAATGGAATGAGATCTTTAACACTGGCAATGAGAAATGATAGCTGAATTTTTAACCAAGCTTGGAAAGTTCAGGTGTCCACTAATGATGTGATTGTAGTTGCGGAACTGACCTTGGTTTAAGATTAGAGGTAAAATTCAAAGGCAGCTAAGGTTGCTGCACTATTGTAGCTCGATACAGTGTGACCCTCCCTGATAATGGTATAGCACAGAGTAGAAGCTAAGTCAGTAAAATGTACAGGAAAGATTTTCCACTGAGAAAAATTGTATTGAAAATGTACAGCCCATCATTCTACTTTAAATTCTAGAGTATTTCTGATCAGAAGACAATTATAACACACCAATTTGCTGTGAATACTGAGCCGTTTAGGTGTGTATTACTGTAATATATGTAAAATCTTTAGAGGTATGGAGTGGCCTGACCCTCATATTTCCTTCTGTTAAGTATCATGGAGAAATGTTCATAATTATGCAATTCACACTCATCTAAGTCGGAATCAGGCAACTGAGATGGTAAGACATTAGGCTCATTACTCCAGTGACGAGGTTTGTAAACTATGAAATAAATACAATGCTTGATAAGAAATGTACTCACTATCTTGCCCATGTAGTTGTAACCCCTCTGTACACTATTTTCACAATAAAATAAAAAAATAAAAAATAAAAAAATAAAAAGAAATGTACTCATTACCTTGTCCATGTAATTGTATATTATTTTCACAATAAAAATAAATAAAAAAATTTAAAAACCTCCCCAAAATAAAAAATTACATTATTTCACAATGTATATGCGTTTCTGAAAATTTATACAGTATCAAATACCAAATGTAAAAATGGGACAATTGTCTATCGCTTATATTATCAGAAGGTAGATACTCCTGTATTATACTTTCTTGCTAGAGGATCATAGGGAGACTGCTGATGTTTGGTACCTTTTCAGGTGCTCCTATATATTTGTAAATTTTCTTTGAGGAAATGTTTTTCCATCGTTTGTTTTGAGGTGTTCAAAATATCAGTACTGTCACTAACCACAAACATAGAACAGCAAAGATGATGGGATACCTTGCCAAAGAACTGAGAAATCACAGGAAGTGATAGGAAAGAGACACCAGAGGACCCAAAGCCTCATTGCTATCTTCTGGATCCTCAAATCCTGCTTATCATGCTTTATATTCATTCTACTACAGAGGTGAGGTAGTGAGTGGCTACAGGTATGTCCACAAACTAAGGCATCAATCTAGCTTGTGGTTACAAGTATTAACTGAGGTATTGTTTGTATACATAGTGATAATTGAATCCCTTATTTTTCGGGAGCAGAAGGGAACAATAGTCATTACAACCATAGCACAGACATCCATCTTGTCTCCAAAGTCTTAAACTTTTAGTGTACAACAGCTCTAACTTAAATACTTTTGAGTTAATAACCCATACCCCTGTCTTCACTTAACTGTTTGACCTTTCCAGAGCACAGCTCTCAGCCTTTTGATTGCCGTTTGAGATGGATTCCCAATATATTCCTTTACAGGTATAACAGTTTGACTCTAGAATCCCACACAAGTACTATTACAGATGGGTTATTTTGAAAGGCTATTTTTTTCTAGGGTAGGTTCACTTTTTTAAATTGTATTTTATTTAAAGGTACTGTACAGAGTGGTTACAGTTACATGAGTAAGGTACATTCCATGTTGAATATTGTTACCCACTCCATTGTTGTTCTCCTATCCTTCCCCCCCCTTACCCCCACCACCCCAAAGTTGTAAAGTTCATTGCCAGTATAGTGTATTGTGAATATCATTGTTGCAATGGATCACTTCTTTCATCATTATGTTATTTCCCTTTCCTTCTCCAAATCAGATAATGTATATACAAAATGGAAGGTACCAGAATCAAGACAGAGATGTCCAGGGATAAATCAAAGACAAATGAAATAAAATAAGATCTAGATACACTACTTTCCGACATCAAGGTTGATATCTGAAAAAAAAAGTAGTTGTTTCCATGTCTTGGTGTTCATTTCAATTAGCATCATTTTGTATGGTCAAATGTACATAGCTCTGGAGCCAGCAATCCCACTCATGGGCATTTGTCGAAATTATCTCTAGATACTTAATGGATGAAAATGGAATTGAAAATAGCAGAGAAAAACAAATCATCATGCAGGTATTCGGATTTTGTAATTCTAATATGAAAGAACTGAAGCTTTTGTTTCATGAAGAAGGAAGTTTAGCCTGTAATTTCAGTGAAAGTCATCGGTTGTAATGAGTCTAAAGTATTTTCCTCCAAGATATCCAAGAGCACTATACTCATCCTCTGAAGAGGATTATTTTATTATTATTATTATTTTATTTTATTTTATTTTAATTAGCTTTGCTTAATATTAATTTATTTGTAGAAAATAAGTTAAAATATCTTCTCTCGGGCTGGGAAGGTGGCTCAGTGGTAGTATTTGCTTTGCAGGCAAGAAGTCCTGGGTTCGATTCTTCAGTACCACATAAGCAAAAAGAAAAATGCCAGAAGTGGCGCTGTGGCTCAAGTGGTAGAGCGCTAAACTTGAGTTGAAGAGCTGAAGGAAGCGTCCATGCCCATAGTTCATGCCCCACGACCAGACTCCAAAAAATAAAACACTAAAACTACAAGCACAAGTATGTTTATTTTTGCAGCATTATTACCATATCTAAGATATGCAACCAGTCCAGATGCCCCTCAATAGATGAATGGATCAGGAAAATGTGGTATATATATACACACAATGGAATTTCATGCTTCTATCAGAAAGAATGGCAGAGCCCCTTTCTTAAGAAAACGGAAAGACTTGGAAAAAATCATTATGTGAAGGAAGCCAGACTCAAAGAAACATAGGCTCTATGATTTCCCTCATTTTTATTAATTAATATATGCTTAGGATAGTCCTGGCAGATAAGTTCGTTTTCTTACACACTTAATATTCGCTGTGTGTGTGTGTGTGTGTGTGTGTGTGTGTGTGTGTGTGTGTGTGTGTGTGTGTGTGTGTGTGTGTGTGCAGTAATGAAACTTGACTCGGAGCCTCAAGATCTTGCGTGTTTTATTCACTCATGACTGACTGAATCTGTACTATTTTAACCAAGGTTTCATTCTGTTTGATTGAACAATTGAACATGAATGTCTCATGGATTGTTACCCCAGTCATCTGTGAACCATGGTCTTCCAATCTCAGCCTCATGAGATGAGATTCTGGCATCTAGCTCTATTGCCAAGTGTCATTTGCTTTGTTTGGTTTTGTTCTGTTTTTGTGCATCCAAAATCTGTATGGAAAACAAATAATTTATAATCAGGACTATTCACATAAAATGTGTGTTGTTTAAAGATTACCTTAATAATGTAATCTTTTGCATCCACATTATGTGATTTGATTTTTTGAACTCTATTGCAGTCAAGTCACTTATATATAATTTGAATCTTCTTGTCTTGGTTTTATAGGGTGTTACATGTTTAAAAACAATTTATCAATGTTTAACTCTGCACTACTGAAACAAGACCTTCATGATTATTCAATGTGCTGTAAATCAGAAGTTTATCACTACTTGAGGCACCATATGAGCACAAATAGTTTCCTGTAATACCTACACATATTTTAGACCTCAATGCCATGCAATGCACACTTCTGCCAAATATGCAAGGGCATACTTTGTAATTCTCCATGGATTTTCACTGTTTTTCTCTCTACTCTCCAGTGCTAAGTCCTGTGATGCTCATGTTGATTTCCTCCCCTGTTACATTCATCATTGCATCTTGGGAACTACTGGTATGCATTACTGTACTTCTGTTCATTCTCCTTGTGCTTCGGCTTGTACCCCTCTCACCTCGAAGGGCTAAAAATTGGGGATATTTGCTTTACTCTTTATCTCAGACATCTACCTTTACTTTCTAGAAATACATTCATTGAATTCCTTCTGTAAAATCTAGTGTCTTGAAAATCATTACTGCATCTTCATGGCTTTGTTATGTGGCATAAGGGAAGAACATAGATCAGTACTGTAACTTAGGTAAAAGATTATTGCAATCATGCTTCAATAGATGTTGTTCATTGGATAATGTTTACTTCAAGGTCTGCCTGCCTGCTTACTTTTCACTGTTTTGTTTATTTTTCAATGTATTCTTTTCTTCTGGAAAATATTTATGGGCCTAGTGAAGATCAATTCCTACTGTAATTAGTCATTAATTTTATTCCAACCTCATTTCACAGATCCTTCGGAGTTTCTTCAGGGTCTGTGTAGTGCTTCACATTTTTAGGTATGTTTTAACATCGATGCATCTTATGATGAAGACACATTCCTTCAGTCACCATTTTGATGACTGAATGGAAACCATGCTGCAATCTCACTATATGGCAATTTTCAGGTTTTAAATTCTTTTAGATTAAAATTGATGCTGGACAACAAACATTCTGTGTACAATTTTATATTTTCCTAATTATTTTAGTATATTTCCCAATATTATATAAAGCTGAAACATTATCACTTAGTTTTAGGATTTCTAAAACAGTCAGAGTAAAAGTTCTATTCATTCACAATTGTAAGATAATAGAGTGTCCGTTATACCAAGTGAGATATTTTAAATTTTTTATGTGTAGTCCTTAAAGGTTGTGCTGGGGAATCAAGTCCAGTGCTTCATGTGTCTTAGTCTACTGTGGGCCTCTGAGCTGATTTGACCTGTGGTTTTATTTTCACTCAACTGGAATAAAGAAAAATTTCACTAGGAATTATTACTTGCTTACTTTCTCCAATATCTCTCACATACACAAGAGTAATATAATTCTACACTGACTGAGAATGGTGTTCCTATTAGAGTAATTGTTTATTTTTTGTATCCCCACTCTTCATTGTCTTGTCCCTTTCCTATCTCCAATTACCATAAAACTTAACTGGATCCACTGTAAACCCACTTGCAGTCAGCCTCGTCCTTAAAAAGCCCAACCTTAACTAACCTACCCCCTGGTAGTCTTGCTATAATCTTTCAAAGTCCTGACTACAACCAGAATCCTTCCTGAAAGTCCTCCTCTGCTATAGGGAAAGACTTTATCCACTCCACTCCTTCCTGGAATCCCTGTTCTGCACCACCAGAAACCAGACCACATCCACATCTCCTCCTATGATCTGCCTTGCTGCACCAAGAACCCCGCCTACATCAGGCTCCTCCCTCTAATCCTAACTTCATCCACCAGATATCCTGTCCCTAACTATTCTATTCCCTCATTGTCCCATTGCTCCCATATTCAATTACCTCCAAGCTCCTATCATCCCTTTCATACCCCACTCCCATGCAGACTTCTCCTTCAACCCCTCCTGGTTTCATCAGAAACTCCATCCATAACTAGTCTACTTCAAAGTGGCCTAATGTCTTAAACCCAGTCTTGAACCTGCCTCTTCCCACAAAGCCATTCATGCAAAACCAAAAACCCTCCACCTCTCTATAACTGCCCTTGTAACCCGCCTTGGTTAACCAGAAGCTTCTTACACAGCCCATCTCCTGCCTGGAAAGCCAGCCCTGCTGCACCACAGGCGGCTTTACCTCCATATCTACTCTCTCAATGGCTGTAATGTTCCCGAGATGAATCCTCCCCTTATGGATCCTCCTGCAGATCCACACTCTACTCCACCAGTTACCCTGCCCAAAATTACCCTACACATTTGTAGACCTTCCACTCCTTCTTCCCTCTTCCAATTAATCCCATGGCTCCAAGCCCTGACCTGCTCTAGAAAACCCCCACTAGACAACACCCAACACACTATCCAATCTCTCGACACCCATATTGCTCCACTGCAAACCACTGCATCTGTTGGCCTCCCTCTGGAAACCTCACCAGGCTCAACTGTAAATCCCTGTTCCTTCATAGTCCCTTTGTGAAGGTTGCCTTGCCCCACTGGAAACCCTGTCCAAAGTCTAATATCCTGCCTTGCAACACTAAAATCCCCACTCAACCTTACTCCTCTTTTCGAAGTGGTGACTGGCTACACCAGAAACCCTGTCCTAACTAGTCTAGTCCACTGGATCCTATCCCTGCTATCACAATGCTCTGGTCCTGAAAAAGTTCTTCCATACATTATTACTATATCCTGCTCTGCCAGAAACCCCACCTCCACCCTAACACACTTCCCAAAGGCCTGCCATTCTCCATCAGAAACCGCGCCCGTTCCTTGCCCACTTCTTCCCAGCACCGCTATGCCCTCTCACAGACCCTGAAAAGCCTCTCCCTCAAAGTTCCACATTCCTGCACCAGAATCCCCATCTTTTGTCAGCCTCTTGCCTTCATTCTCTTCCCTGCCTTATGGGAAACCTCACCCTACATATCCCAACAGGGCTCACAGTGCTACATCACAACCTTTCCTCTAAGTAAACTCCTCCTTTATAGCCTTGTTCTTCCCTTTCAATTCTCTGCCCCAAACAGCCTCTTCCCCAGTGACCTGCCTTCTTCCACTGAAACCCCATCTCCCTGCCAGTCTCCATCCTACAGTCCCACCTACTCCACAAGAGACTCTGCTCCTAATAAGTCTAGTTTTTCCTGTCCCCTCCCTGCTGTCTCAAAGCCCTACACAGACTGGCTTTCACCCTCAAAGCCCCGCCCTGCTCTACCTCAGAGGCTGTGACAATACCAATTCCTCCCTTGAACCAGACAGGGCTCCACCAGAAACCCCATACCACCTCATCCTTGAAGTTCCCACCTAGTAACTTTTATTACAAATGTGATTTTATAATGGTTACAGAATTCATACTAATCAATATGATAAGAAAGCAATATTGCCAAAAGACAACAAAAATTAAACAGCTATTAGATGCCTTAGTCTAGTTTGGGGTTCTGTTACTAGGCAGATACACATTGTGTGAAAATGTGTGAAGATGATTCCTCTAACTGGAAAGCATTCTTTGAAGTATCAGTAAAGTTTCATGAGTGATCATTTTATTTCTAGAATTTTCGTGCACATTTGTGTCCATTAACTTAAAAATATTAGTTATTTTAAATCCTCTGGATTGGTTGAATAAAGCATATTAAGATCCAAAAAAATGACTTTCAAATCATCTCTCTAATGAATAATTTTGGACTTGCTTACTTTACTATGTACCAGAGGTTTTAGTAACAGAAATTCTCTACCAGAATCCACTTTGAACTTCCTCCTTCCACTAAAGTGCCCTTTGGAAAATATTGAAGTGAGATTATACAGGTAGAATGCTAGAAATAAAAACGTATTTGAGATCATAACAAAATCATGATGAAGACCCTAGCCAATGTGTTTCAAAGTTTGTAATGAAAGGAACTTAAGCATATTTAACTGCAGACTTTCTGAAGACTAGAAGACAAAAACATAAGAATTGCTCTCATATACCATGGTACTGAAAACAAAACAAAGCAATGGAAAGACATCATAATGAGACAGAAGGGAATGAAGAATTTGTACATGTGATATAGAATGTAAAAATACACTGAATCAGGTAAAAATAATTTTGGTCACAATACCTGCTTGTTCAATATATTTCATTGTATATATTGTTCTTTGTTAATCTGCTACTTAATATAGGTCTCAGCAGAGATCTACCAAGGTAATTGTGTAGTTAGTCAATTTCATCATTGCAAGATCATCAGGATGATAAACTCCCACACGCCTTAACATGCCTGCAACAGCACTAGTCATACATTCCTAATGGTCCAACAGTGTAAGGCAGACCTGTATTTAACCCATGCTTTGTATGTGGTATGCTATGATTTTTTTTAGGCTTGATACAAAATGTCTCTGCCCAGAATTAAATGATGGCATTTATAGCTAAAATGATTTAGGGTTATTGTTAACATCTAAGGCATGCTGAGGTTTTTATTTATACCTCTCCTTTTCCCTTTCTTTCTTCTTCCCTTTCTTTCTTTTCTTTTCTTTTCTTTTCTTTTCTCTTTTCTTTTCTTTCTTTCTTTCTTTCTTTCTTTCCTTCTTTCTTTCTTTCTTTCTTTCTTTCTTTCTTTCTGTCTCTTTTTTCTTTCTTTCTTTCTTTCTTTCTTTCTTTCTTTCTTTCTTTCTTTCTATCTTTCTATCTTTCTTTCTTTCTTTCTTTCTTTCTTTCTTTCTTTCTTTCTTTCTTTCTTTCTTCCTTCCTACCTTCCTTCCTACCTTTCCGCCTTCCTTCCTTCCTTCCTTCCTTCCTTCCTTCCTTCCTTTCTTTCTTTCTTTCTTTCTTTCTTTCTTTCTTTCTTTCTTTCTTTCTTTCTTTCTTTCTTTCTTACTTTCTTTCTTCCTTCCTTTCTTCCTTTCATTCTTCCCTTTTTCTTCCTCTTTTAGGAAATGAGTATGAATTTAGATACTTTGTTTGCTGAACAAGTTTTCTACCATTAGAATAATCCTTTTTTGATTTATTTACTTTTGCTCATAGGTTATCCATTTTGCTGAAGGCCGAACACAGGTTAAGTTCCTTACCTCTGTCTGCCAAATAGCGGGGATCACAAATGCATTCAAACATGCTAACAGTTAGGATGATATGAGACTCATTACTTTCCTTGCACATTGGTTCTGATCTGTGATCCTCTCAAATTTTACCTCTTCAATTAGTGATGTGAGTTCCAGTAGCCTGCCCTCAGTATAGATCATCTAAATGAATTATTGAGGGCAATTTCACTTTAATCTCTTTTTTGCCAGTCCAGGGGCTGTTATAGTTTAATTTGAGACAAATTTTGTGTATATATGCACATTAGCTTTAAAATATTACATTTTCCCCTTTTTTCTTTTTAATTTTCTTGGTCAAGAGGCTTGACTTCTAGGTCTGGGTGCTGTCCCTGTGCTCTTCAGATCAAGGCTAGCACGTTACCACTTGAGCCATAGTGCCACTTCTGTTTTTCTGGTGGTTAATTGGAAGTAAGAGTGTCATGGATTTACTGCCAGGGCTAGCTTTGAACTACTGTCCTCAGATCTCAGCTCCTAAGTAGCTAGGATTACAGGCATGAGCCACAGGCACCCAGCTAAAAATGTTACTTATTTTAAGTTCTGTGATTTAGTTGGGGGAGTAACATGAGTGTGTAGAATGGTAAAATTCAAGTTACCTCTCTAAATAATTTCAGAGTTTAATTTTCATATTTATTGCAGTTATTAATAACAGAAACTCCCAAAGTAACAGAATAATCCTTCATTTTCTCTTTCCCATAGGTACTATTGGAAGAGAATGAGTGAGATCTAAGTTAATATGTACTTGAAATTATAAAAAAAAATTTGATGATACATAAAGAGCCAGATAACACAACATGCTTCTCATTTTCTAAAGAAAGGAAAGTCATGTAAGTATATTTATTGGCAGGCTTTTCACCTGAAACTCAAAGAAAAACAATATCATAAAAAAGCTGAAGGGGATCAGCAACCATGTAAGTGTGATATAGCATTGGAGACTTTAAGACATGAACTGGATCAGGCAAAGTAATACTTTGGAAAAATTATCTGTAGACTAAATTTATTCATTATATTTTTTTATTTTTATTTACATGTCACTTAAAATATACATGCATATATGTGTGCACAATATATATATGAATATATATATATATATATATATATATATATATATATATATATATATATATATATCAGCAGTATCTGTCCAGTGAACTGTATGGTTATGTATGCTTAGGTAATTTCATCATGTCAAGTTCATCAAAAAGATGGACTTCCATAAACCTTAATAACACTGCAACACCACTGCACATGCAAACTTAAGTGTTCACCATTGTAAGCTAGACCTGTGTTTTACTAAAGCTTTATACATATGGTGTTATTTTTTTTTAGTCTTGACACAAAATGTGTGTGCTCCTAGAAATAAATGATGGCATTTATAACTACAATAATTTAGTGTAAATCGTTACATTGAACACATGCTCAATATGAGTTGTTCTTTCTTTCCTTTTATTATTTAATCTTTAGGAAGTTGATTTGAGTTTTGATGTTGTGTTTGCCAGACAAGAATTCCATCACTGGATTCACTCCACCAATCCTTTCTAGTTTAAGTTATTTTAATCATAGAGTAGCAATTTTTGCACCCAGTCCAAAAAGCAGGGATCATGATTGAATTCCAATATCCCTACCTAGTAGGTTGATATGGGTGATACGTTCCTTCCTAGACTGATTCAGAACTGTGATCCTCTCAAATTCTACCACTTTAGTTAATTGTGTGAGCTCCAGTTCTCCCTACTTCTAGAAGATAGGACAGACATAAATGATTAGAGGTAATTTGAATGAATCATTGGCTAATATAGGTGATTTGATGTTAAAATGTAAGGTAAGTTTGAAAGTATAATCAGAGTAGTGAGATATTTTGCTAAGTAATTTTGTTTCACATTAATAACACATCTTGACCAGAATTAAGGACTTACTTTTGCTGTCTGTCAACTTGTATGTCATTTGGTAAAATAAACTTCATGTCTTCCATGTGGGATAAAGAATTTTGAATAGTTTGATGTGCTGGTTCACATCTATAATCATGATTAGCAATCAGAAATAAATATATCACAAGTTGAACATGGCCTAATCAAAAATTTAAGAAGTCCCAATCTCAACAAACTAGTGGATCATGTTGAATCATGCCATTAATCTCAGCACCACAAGAGGCTAAGTCTCTGCCTAGTATCTGTGTCACTTATGTAACTGGGACTCCTGGAGGCAGTCACCTCTACTGATGCAGAAACTGGGCTGAGATTTAACAAGAGGAGGGAGGAATCTTCCCCAACTTCCCAGGGTGGACCTCAGAGAATGCAGTGAGCCTGCATGCTTTCCTCCTCCAAATGGCTTGAGATGCCATGCTACAGAGTGTTCATTATTTGATTCCAGTGACCTGTGGTAGAGGAATAAGGAAACATTAAATAAATTTCACATATGTCAATTGAGCTGCTCTCCTAGCCAGTGAGTTCAACTAAGCAAGTGTTCATTATTTGAGAGTTGAGAATACTGAGGTAGGGTAGAGAGGGAGGGTGAGTGAAAGAGAGAGAGAGCTAGGTGCCAGTGGCTCACACCTGTAATCCTAGCTACTCAGGAGGCTGAGATCTGAGGACTGCAGTTCAAAACCAGCCTGGGCAAGAAAGTCCATGAAAACCTTATCTCCAAAAAACCACTCAAATCCACAAGTGGCGCTGTGGCTCAGGTGGTAGAGCACTGGCCTTGAGCTCAAGAGCTGAGGGACAATGCCCAAGCCCAGAGTTCAAACCCCACGACCGACCAAAAAAACAAAAGAGAGAGAGGGGGAGGGAGAAAAGAAAGGAGGGAAGAAAGGAAGAAAGAAAGAAAGAAAGAAAGAAAGAAAGAAAGAAAGAAAGAAAGAAAGAAAGAAAGAAAGAAAGAAAGAAAGAAAGAAAGAAAGAAAGAAAGAAAGAAAAAAAGAAAGAAAGAAAATAATTGAGAATGAATTGTTTGGAGTCAGGAGTCATATGTCAGAGTTACTACCTGTTTTTGGTGTTAAGTCTGCCCCAGGTCATGCAGACCCTATGCAGACACCTTCCCACTTCTTAGCTAAGTTTCAGCCCTTTATGTGTTGCCTAGTATCTGGCACACCTGGAGGCATCCATCTCCCCATCCTGTTAAGTCATAATCTGGTCAGCCTCTGGTCGCACTTTCCATCTGACCAGAGGTGAGTCCTGGAACTTGAAGTCACATCCATATCCAGTGTGGCCAGCGTTACCCCCAAACTGCCACACATCATCTGGTCCGGTCCTTCACATAGATACATCCTTGCCCGAGGTTGGGTGGCCCCATTTTTTTTACATGCCTTTCCACCATGTATGGCATAGGTATCAATTCAGTAAATAAACTTCTTTACCTGACTGAATACCGTATGGTGTTCTCTTCATTGGCTACCTAATGAAACTCACCTAATTAATATACTTTATACTTCAGAGTTTCTAGTTTTGAATCCATGGATATTTTAGTGACACATGTGAGATCAATATCTACAAAACATTTATTAACATCATTTAACAGTATAATTCTGCCTGGAATCTTTAATAGCAGCTTAATTAACCATAAAGTCTATTTTGTTTGCTTTGCTTTGTTTGTTTTTGCTTAAAATAATAGAAGAGTTGGTGAGACAATCTGTGTGAAGACTCAGGGTCTGTGTTGGAGGAGCAGAATGATGCAGGTTCAGGCCTCAGGATTATCTGAGGACTGTGTTTGTGTATGTGGAACGCTCTTGGCATGCCCGAATAGAGAGGGAACATGTTCTCTCTCTTTATCTCAAAGCTCATGTCAGACTCCTGGGAGCTGAGGAAGTAGCTCTTCTGTTTACTTAAGCATAGAAGAACAGCTTGTCAAGCATTTTCATGATTACGAGGAAGTGGTTTGAGCTTGCTCTAAAATAGTTTAGATAAAAATATACAAATAGAAGGTTCCGGGAAGATGGCCTAGGTGAAGCTGGAATCTAAGCAAGCTCTCGCATAAAAAGCAGTTTTAGAGTTCCAGTGAACAGTTCTAAGCCAGAGAATAACACGAAGTGTGCCATCACAAGACAGACAGCTAGGCCAGAGAGGGGAAACCCAGGCAAGGAGACACTTCTGAGCTCTTCCCAGCAGCTGCCACCATGGCAGCAGCTGTGGCGGCAGCGGGCGAGCGCAGGAGCCATACCTGAGCCACAGAGTGTCCGGGATGAAGGAGCCAGACTCAGCGGGCAAACGGATTCTACTCAACACCAACAAGAACCAACAAGGAGCGGACATCATCATCCTACAGTTCACAGACCAGAGACGACCCAGGAACCAAGACTCAGCGTGAGTAGAAGCCTGACGTCCTCACTCCTTCTTAAAGAGCAGAGGAAGGAAGGCCACCCCTCCCCCCCCAGCACCAGAGATCTCCATCTTGGGTACCTACAAAGCTCAGAGGAGCTATAGCTCCAACCCAGGCCTTGGAATAATACAAGTCATTTAGCAGGTCACAAGAACTTAACGGCAACATGACCTGCCAGACTAAGCTCCACCCAGGGAAAAGTCACCCAGTTAGGGCACCAGCCCTAGGAGTGGCTTTCTTCACTCGGTAATCAGAGCCAGAAGCTGCCCCTCCCTCTAGCAGTCTTGACAATCAATTGAAAATCAGTAAACAGAAACCCTGAGAATGGCTCCAGGCTGGGCTCTTTGAGTTTTTCACAAACTAGCCCCTGGGAAAAGCTACCGTCAGTTGAAAAGCCTCAGCTCTACCCAGAACTTAGCCACATCACTGCAGGCCCCTCTTTTCTGATAATCAAAGCAGATCTATCTCCCAATGAACTAGCCAGGGAGGAGGATTGTCAAATCCTGGGTAAAGCAGAGCATTTTTCTGCCTGTTCGAACAAACTGACTTAAGAAACCAACCAAGCCACAGGACCACAAGCAGACCAGAGACTCCAACAAGAGGCTGGTTACAGACACAAGGGAGATACAGGATTTTTCCCAACCCTCCCCCAAAAAATCAAAAAAACTTTTCTTCTTCTTCTTCTTCTTCTTCTTCTTCTTCTTCTTCTTCTTCTTCTTCTTCTTCTTCTTCTTCTTCTTCTTCTTCTTCTTCTTCTTCTTCTTCTTCTTCTTCTTCTTTAATTGTTTTTGGTACCTTATATAAAATTTTTTTCTTTTCTAAAACTTTTCTTAATCTTTAATTTTTGCATTTTTTGAAAAAAAATGTTTTCCAGTAACTTTTTTTCTCTTATAATTTTTATTTTAGGGATAAGTGAGTGTATGTTATTCTTTCTCCTTTTTGATTTCTTTCTCTTTTTTTATTCTTTTTTAATTATCTTTTTGATTTTTGTTTAGCTCTACTGAACTTTTCATCTTTTTTTCTTCCTTTTTTATCCTTTTCACCTTCTCCTCTCTGTTGTTCTTTATGTGACTTAATTCTTGTCCTGCACATCCTCAGATAAACCCGTAGTTGACTATTAGACCCTATCCCCCATTGTGTACACACTCAATCCACAAATTTATCACTCAATTCAAAACCGTTAAGACTTAAATTCCTTAATAGCAGTACTACCTCTTTATACCTATATTATATTTGAAGCATTTTTATTTTTAAGTTTTTCACATCTCCTTTTATCCCTCCCCTTCTCTCAATATATTCACGTTATTCTCTAAATAGATTGTTATCGTTCTACATTATTTTATTAATTTTTACTTTTCTATTTTTTCTGGTCTCTTTTCTTTTCCCTTTCACTTTCTTCTTTTTTTATTCCATCTATAATTTCATCCTACCCAACCAATTTCCTGCTTTGGGATTAGGACTTAGTTAACTCTCCCTGAGCCTTCCCACATCTATCTATTCCTATTTTTTACCCACATCTCTCCCTAACCCTAATAATTTCTGGTCTTCCAAATTCTTCTTTGCGGTTCATAGCCCATTAACATATAGTTGTTTGATGTTGAATAGATGTATCTGTTGAACTAGATTGTATATGTAGACTATTCACTGTGCAAATTCAGACTTGGGTTGATACTTGCCTTAAGATAGTGTTCTAGCACAAAACTGGTGGTATTTTCATCTCAAATGGGCAGAGTAAGCCGGAAAAACACAAGAAAAATGGCAAATCCAGGTATCTTGATTCCCAATCTTGATAATCGAGAAAGAACAGATAATGAATAATCCAGAGGAGAATTCCCAAATAGCTCTACAAACACTGATGGCAAACATGATAAATGAAAAGATTGAAAGCATACAAATGACTCTGTATGAGCGTGATAGGGACAGAGAGGAGGCAATCCAAAAGTTTATAAAGGAATATCATAAGCGTGAGGAAGCTACTTAAAAATTGATATAGGATTTGCTTGAGCAGCTTGAGAATACTCAAATAGAAATGCAGGAATGGCGTGAGGAGGCTGAGAACACTCAAAGAGAACGACAGGAATCCCACGAACGGGAGGAAGCTAATCAAAGAGTAATAGAGGAATTGAAAGAGCAGGAAGAGAATATACAAAGATCACTAAAGGCATACATGGAATCCATTAGCAAAGAGCTGAAGTAAGTGAGGGAGTCCACAAAGGGAATGCTGAATGGAACACAACAGGAGGAATGGGAGTCAAAGAAAATCATAACCAATCAACTAAGTGATTTGAGAACAAACACTGAACATCAAATTAAGGAGGTAAAGAAGTTCATACAAGATCTAAAACAAAGCTTCAACAAAGAATTTGAAGCCATCAAAGCTGACCAATTAGAAGGAAAAGAGATAAAAACAAAGTAGAAATTCTTGACAGCAGGTTAGACCATACAGAATATCGAATCTCAGGGATTGAAGACAGCCTAGATATTATAGAGAAAGAACATACAACCATCCAAGACAAGTCCAAGAAATATGATACATCTATCCAAAACTTGGAAGACACCATCAGAAGGCCTAATCTAAGGGTAATGGGTGTAGAGGAGCACCTAGAAACAGAAGTTAATGGCCTAGTATATTTGTTGAACAGGATCCTCGCAGAGAACTTCCCAAACATGCAAAAATATAGGCCTATTGAGATACAAGAAGATTTAGAACTCCAAACAGACCGGAGAAGAATAGGACATCCCACCGTCACATTATAATCCACACAGGATCAACACAGACCAAGGAAAAGATCCTTAAAGCTGTCAAGGAGAAAAGATTAATCACCTATAAAGGGAAACCAATTAGAATCACCTCAGATTTCTCAGCAGAGACAATCATGGCAAGAAGAGCCTGGAATGATGTATGCCATGCCATAATAACAAACAACTATCAACCAAGAATACTGTACCCAGCTAAATTCTCCTTCATAACTGAAGGCCAAATAAAAACATTCCATAGCAAAGAAAAATTGGAACAATACATCTCCACCAAACCAGCCCTACAAAAGATTCTTAAAGATGTCCTACACATAGAAAACCAAAAAGACCACAACAAAGGCCACGACCATAGGAAGAACCCAGGTTTCGCAGCCCCCAAGAAGGTAGATAACATGGCAATAACTCCCAAATACCTCTCAGTCCTTTCTCTTAACGTTAACGGACTGAACTCTCCAATTAAGCGACATAGACTGTCTAGTTGGATTAAAAAACAAGACCCTTCTTTCTGATTCCTTAAGGAGTGACATCTTGCTCGTAAAAACAAACACATTCTCAATGTTAAAGGCTGGAGCAAAATTTACCAGGCAAATGGCACCCATAAACAGGCAGGAGTTGCAATCCTAATATCAGATAAAATAGACTTCAAATTAAAATTTGTGAGAAGAGATATAGAAGGTCGCAACATACTAATTAAGGGATCGCTCCTTCAGTAGGATATTACAATTTTAAATATCTACTCGACAAAGAGTGGAGCACCCAAATTTTTCCAAGAAACACTACTTTCCCTCAAATCCCATATAGATTCAAAGACATTAATTGTTGGGGATTTTAACACACCACTCTCCCCACTAGATAGATCAACTGGCCAAAAACTCAACAGAGAAAACGCAGACATAAACAGCTGCATAGATCAACTAGATTTAACAGATGTCTACTGAACATTTCACCCAAAAGCATCAGAATACATGTTTTTCTCAGCGGCACATGGAACATTTTCTAAAATACACCACATTTTAGGCCACAAAGCAAACCTGTCTAAATTCAGAAACATTGAAGTCATACCTTGCATTCTCTCTGACCCGAAGGGAATAAAATTAGAACTCAACAACAAAAGCCACCAAAGAAAGTCCAGTATCACATTCAGGCTGAACAACACACTGCTGAATCATGAGTGGGTCATGGAAGAGATTAGAAAGGAAATTAAAATGTTCATGCTATTCAACAAAAATGAACACACAAACTACCAGCTCCTCTGGGCCACAGCAAAGGCAGTACTCAGAGGCAAGTTTTTGGACAATCGACTTCAAGAAATCATCCAAAAAATCATACACCACGATCAAACAAGATTCATTTCAGGGATGAAAAGCTGGTTCAATATACGCAAATCAATTAGTATTATTTATCACATCAACAGGAGCAAGAATAAGAACCACATGGTTATCTCAATAGATGTAGAAAAGCATTCGACAAGATCCAACCCCACTTTATGATGAAGGTTTCCGAAAAATTAGGAATCCCTGGAACATTCCTCAATACAATAAAGACTGTATATGACAAACCTACAGCCAGCATTATACTTAATGGTGAAAAACTAAAGCCATTTCCTCTTAACTCAGGAACAAGACAAGAATGTCAACGCTCTCCACTTCTCTTCAATCTAGTATTAGAATGCCTAGCTACAGCAATAAGACAAGATGCAGACATAAAGGGTAACCAAATAGGGAAAGAAGAAATAAAACTCTCACTCTTTGAAGACGAAATGATCTTGTATTTAAAGAATCCCATAGACTCCACTGCAAAATTCCTCATGCTGATTCAAAATTTTGGCAAAGTATACAGGTATAAAATTAACCACCCCAAATCAATGACTTTTCTCTATGCCAACAATGAGAAAAGTGTGGCTGAAATTAGGAAAATAACTCCATTTGCAATAGTCCCACGAAAAATAAAATTCCCTGGAATTAACTTAACCAAAGAAGTGAAGGACCTCAATGATGAAAACTTCAAAATCTTGAAAAAGGAAATCAACACAGAACTTAAAAAATGGTTAAACCTCCCATGCTCCTGGATAGGAAAGATTAACATCATGAAAATGGCAATACTTCCCAATGTTATCTACAAATTCAGTGTGATACCAGTCAAAATTCCAACGTCATTCTTCAAGGCAATAGACGAGGCAATCCATAAATTCATATGGAACAATAAAAGACCCCGAATAGCAAAAACGCTCCTCAACGGAAAACACACTCCTGGAGGAATATCAATACCAAATTTCAAACTCTACTATAAAGCCATAGTAATCAAAACAGCTTGGTATTGGCATAAGACCTCAGGACCAATTGAATAGAATGGAAAACCGAGAAATGAACCTACAGACCTATAGCCATCTAATCTTGGATAAGGGAGCTAAAGAAATAGAATGGAAGAAAGACAGCCTCTTCAGTAAATGGTGCTGGCAAAATTGGTTAACTACATGTAGAAACCTAAAGCTAGATCCTTATATATCACCCTACACCAGAATCAAATCCAAATGGATCAAAGGTCTCGAAGTCAAAGCAGGCACTCTGAAAACATTACAGGATGGAATAGGAGAAACCCTAGGTCTACTTGGCTCAGGCCGAAATTCTTTGAATAGAAACCAGGAAACACGATAAATCAAAGAAAGGTTGGAAAATTGGGATTGCATGAATTTGCAGAGCTTCTGCATGGCAAAGGAAAGAGAAAATTCTCTGAACAAGAAAGAAGTATGGCCAATAGACTCATGAAGAAATGCTCAAACTCCCTAGCCATAAAAGAAATGCAAATCAAAACAACATTGAAATACCACCTCACTCCAGTTAGAATGGCAAAAATTAAGAACTCTGACAACAACAGATCCTGTAGGGGTTGTGGACAGTAGGGAACGTTACTTCATTGTTGGTGGGAATGTAAACTTGTTCAATCACTTTGGAAAGCAGTATGGAGGTTCCTCAAAAGACTTCACAGAGAGCTCCCCTATGACCCAGCAAAACCACTTTTGGGCATTTACTCAAACGTTTACAAACAAGACCACACTAAAGCTACCAGCACAACTATGTTTATTGCAGCATTATTTATCATAGCTAAGATATGTAACCAACCCAGATGACCCTCGGTAGATAAATGGATCAAGAAAATGTGGTATATATACACAATGGAATTCTATGCCTCCATCAGAAAGAATGACATTTCCCCATTTGTTAGGAAATGGAAAGACTTGGAATAAATTATATTAAGTGAAGTAAGCCAGGCCCATAGAAACATAGGTCCCATGGTTTCCCTTATTAGCAATATCTAGTATATGTATGTGTCAAGCGGAAAAGGTCAGATAATGTTATGTTAGGAAAATGAACGCTTAGATATGTATTTTATTGTTGTTTTCTTTCATGCATGTGTTTCTCCTGCATTTGCAAGATTATTTCTTTGTTGCTTTTTATGTCCCTCCCCCACAAAATACCCACGGCTTTTACTATATTTGATGTCAGTATAACCTGTGGAGGAGATGGGGAAAAACAAGTCGTTTAAGGATACAGGTGGACCTGTTCCAACAATGAGAAGTACAAGTTGTCATGTCCAAAACGAGCTTTACAACGTCGGCATGTGTGTATGGGGGAATGATTGGGTGGGGGTTAGAGGGAGGCTGGGAAGGGATGTGAAGGGTAAACAAAGGAGGAGGCTGCAATGCTTGGTAAGAAATCTATGCATTATCCTGCCCATGTAATTGTAACCCCTCTGTACAGTATGTTCACAAATAAAATAAATTAAATGAAAATAATAAATAAATAAATAAAATAAATAAATAAAAATTTAAGACAAGTTTCAAAAAAGAGTTCCTTGATTTTTTGTTTTTTTTTCGGGGGTGAATGGGAAGACCCTGTAACTCCCCTGTGTCCATAACGAGTCTCTTGTTAGAGTCTCGGGTCTGCTTGTCGTGTTTGGTTTTTCTATGGCTTGATTGGTTTCTTGTCTGTTTGGGCAGGCAGAAACTGCTTTGTGTTAGGCATGTTTTTTGATCCTCCTCCCATGCTAGTTCAGTGGGAGGGATATCTGCTTAGAGGATCACAAAACAGGGAGATGGCTGTTTCCTCTAGTTTGGAGATGCTGTGATGCACCTAGTTTCTGGGTATGGTTGAGGTCTTTCAGAAAACAGTAGCTTTACCCTGAGTGGCTAACTCCTGAGACACGCACAGAGCTCAGCTTGGAGCTTTTCTAGGGCTTTATGTTTACTGAATTTCAATTGTTTGTCTAGGCTGTTGTAGGGAGAGGCGGTCTCTGGCTGTGTTTACCTGGTGAAAAAGTCACTCTTCTGTGGGCGGAGTTTTTACTGCCTGGGCTGGGTGACTTTCTTCTGGGTGGAACTGACATCATAACTGACATCATAACTATCTTCATAAGCCTATTGTGTGATCGTGATATTTCCCCTGCCAGGTATGTATGGGAATGGATGGGAATGGGAAAGAAAGGAGGACGCTACAATGCATGATAAGAAATGTACTCATTATCGTTTCCCTGTAATTGTAACCCCTCTGTACAGTATTTTCACAATAAAAAAAAACCTATTGTGAATATTGTAACATCATAAACCTATTGTGACCTCATCACCATTATAGCATCACCAACTAAGTATAACATCAAAATATTATTATCACTCGAAATTGTGATATCATGTTGCCATTGTGATATCACTGTTTCTTTAGGTTTTTCAAACCTATTATTACGTCATAACATTTTACAAAACTCGTGGTCTTTGAGCCTATTAACTTGTGAACTTGCACACTTATGATGCATAAAACACAAGACAATCCAATGAGGCACATTGAAGATAACTTTATTTACACTAGAAATGGGCCTGCATTTACCGTGTCCTGGGCTGTACACTCAGTGACAGCCCAACCCCAACCACCAAACCTCAGATGTCCAATAGGCATAGTTAATTGGTTTGCAAAACACCAACCCCCCCAAATTATCATTTCTACCCTCCAAACTTCAATATGTAAGGCTTTATCCTTTTCCCTTATTCCCTCCTTCTTTATAGACTTTTCCTGCATTTCCCTTTTTCCTTTCCATCACTTCTTTCTTCTCTTCAGGCCTCTCAACTACACTTCTCTGGACAGGTGGCCAATTGGCTTCCTTCCCCTCCTGTTCTCCCTCAAATTCCTCTTCTCCCAGGTCTTTCCCCTCCTGCTGTCTCACCACTTCCTTCCTTGCAGGTCATTCCTTGATTTTCTCCAATTCCATTGCTCTGACCATATAGCCAATATATAGGTTGAACCCCTCCATCACTCCAGTGGGTCTCCTACCTAACAGTTTTCAACCATCACTTCACAAACTGCCTGTTCCCCAATCAATTCTTCACAGCTCATCATGTGAGGATGACATCTTACCCCCTCTAGCAGCATGCAATGTTCACTTGTGTGGCATGCCCCATGCACTTCAGTGGGCCAAGTCATGGGGCAACATTGATTAGTGGGCCCTGCTCATTATTAGGACCATGCAGCTTTATATATCCCCCACTGTTTTTTCATGTCCAATCAACTCCTTGATTCCTTCTTACCAAATCCTAAAAATTCCCTTCTCTCCACCCAGTGAACAGGCTTACAAGGTAAATTTAATAGAAAACAAGTAAATTATAGAAACACACTAGTTAGCACTAATTAACACGTAGTAAGTCATATCCTTAACGGTCCATCTTGCAGCCTTCTCTGAATATTGGTCCACTACCTATTCCACTTGAGACTGATGGATCCAATGCTGTTTTCGTGCTACTTCAGTAGGTGACTGTGAAGTAAGCACCACCAAGTAAGGTCCTAGCCACTTCGGTTTCAATTCATGAGCATGATGAATTTTTACCCACACCAGCTGTCCAGGCAAGAAAGAGTGGGTGGAGTTTCCTATTTTCTTTTTTCAACTCCATTTCTTAGTTTATTTCACTTACCTGGGGTCTAGTTTTTTAATTTATTTCTGAAGTGAGACTTGCTATAGAATAAACTAAACTTGCCGGGCGCTGGTAGCTCACGACTGAAATCCTAGCTACTCAGGAAGCTGAGATCTGACGATCGCCGTTCAAAGCCAGCCCGGGCAGGAAAGACCGTGAGACTCCTATCTCCAATAAACCACCAGAAAAGCAGAAGTGGCGCTGTAGCTCAAGTGGTAGAGTGCTCGCCTTGAGCTGAAGAGCTGAAGGACAGCGCCCAGGCCCAGAGTTCAAGCCCCACGACCGACCAAAAAAAAAAAAAAAAAAGAAGAATAAACTAAACTACTGTCCTCAAAGAAATTTTCCTTCCAACTGGATTTAATTTCTTATTTTATATTTGAAATTTTTATTTTCATCCTAATATTTATTTTTAAATACATTTTATGATTATTATCTTTAAGTAGTTGTACAAAGAAGTTCCCATTCTACAAAACAGTACACAAATACAAGGTGTCTGACAACATTGTCACTCATCCCTCCTAACCCTTCCATTCCCACACATTTTTGTAAAAATTGAGGTAGGTGATTACATATATTTCACAGTATGATGGAATTGTGATACTTAGTTAAAGTCACAAACACATTTCAACCTTGACAAGCCAAATTATTGTTATCATGGTCCAAAGTTTGTTAATTCTATGAGCTTTTACAATCCAAATTATTTTTCCCACCTCAGGTGATATTTACATTTTTTCCTTTTGCTTAATGTAGGCTATTCCCTCTTGCCTTCTTTCCCTCTCATTCATCTCTTCTCATTACTGTGTTTCGGTTGCTTAGTTATTTTTCTTCTATGTCCAGTGCAGCTGATGGGCTCCTTTGTTGTATGTTGTTCCATTTCCCACTTATTGTGTTCCTCTTCCTGGCTTCCCTACATTGGGTGCATATTTCTACCGTCTACATAGTCAAGAACATGTAGTCATTAATGGTGATACAACAAAATGAGTGGCTGTCCGTTGTTTCTCGAGTTCTGTTTACTTTGTCATACCTTCTTGCATTTTGGCTTTAGCGTCCACGTATCTTGTAGACCCTATGCCTTTTGTCTCATTGTTCTTGGCTTACCTCACTCAAGTAATTTGTTCTAGTTCCATCTATTTCCCTGCAAATACCATCATTTTGTCCTTTCTAAAGGCTACATGGTATTCTATTGTATATAATCCCCACAATTTTTGGATCCATTTATCACATATGGCTCATCTGGGTTGTTTCCAAATCTTGGCTATTGTGAACAGTGCTGCAATAATCAAAGACCTGTGTGTGTGTGTGTGTGTGTGTGTGTGTGTGTGTGTGTGTGTGTGTGTGTGTGTGTGTGTGTGTGTCTTTGCATACTGGTTCCTGTTGTTCAGAGTAGATATCTAGGAGTGGTTTGGCCAGATCATAGGAAGGTCGATATTTAGCTTTCTTAGATACCTCCAGACTGGTTTCCAAAGTGGTGGTATTAGTATACATTCCCACTAGCAATGCAGTAATGTTTCTTTCTTTGTATCCCTTCCAGCATTTGTCATTGGCTGAATTTAGGATGTGGGCCATTCTCACTGGGGTAAGGTGGTATCTCAGAGTTGTTTTTATTTGCATTTCCCTTACAGCCAGGGATGATGAACATTTCCTCATGTATTTCTTTGCCGTTTTTATCTCTTCTTCTGATAAGTCTTTCTTTAGCTTCCTTGACCATTTCAATATTGGTTTGTTAGGTTTGTGAAGAGTTAGTTTCTTGACTTCACCATATATAATATAATGGATATTATAATATAATGGATATTACACACTTGTCTGTTATATTGCTGGTAAATATTTTTTCCCATTTCTTCCCATTTCCTGGTAATCTCTATGTTTCCTTTTTTAAAGGCTTTTGTAGTTTTCATGAAACAGACCCTCTATATCTGTAGTTAGGCTAATTCCTAGATACTTTTTATTTTGAGGTTATTGGAATGGGGTTGTTTCTTTGATTTCCCTTTCTATTTGTACATTGTTACTATACAGAAAGGCGCTTGATTTCTGTGAGTTAATTTTGTATCCTGCTTTTTCCCAAATTGGTTTATAAGTTCTAAGAGTTTGGGGATGGAGCTTTAGGGATTGGTAATTTATAAAATAATGCCATCTGCAAAAAGAGATACTTTATCTCCTTCCTGTCCTATGTGGATCCCTTTAATGTCTTTTTCTTGCCTTATTACTCTGGCTAAGAATTCCAGAACTATATTGAAGAAGTGAGTAGATAGAGTGGGCATCCTTGCCTTGTTCCTGTATTTAGGGGAATTGGTTGAAATTTTTCCCTATTAAGTAAAAGATTGGCCTTTGATGTGCCAGGTAAGGCTTTTATTATCTTATGAAATGTTCCTTCTATTCCTATTTTTTCCATAGTGTTTAACATAAATGAGTGCTGAATTTTATCAAAAGACTTTTCTTCATCAATGGAGATAATCATGTGGTTCTTGACCTTGGATCTGTTGATGTGATGGATTAGATTTATTGATTTACATATGTTAAACTATACCTGCATCTCTGGAATGAAACTCTCTTGGTCATAATGTATGATTTTTTTGAAATGTTTCTGGATTCTGTGGCTGCAATTTTATTGAGGGGCTTTGTATCTGTCTTAATCCAACAGATTGGTGTGTAGTTCTTTTTTGTTGGGTCTTTGCTTGGTTTGGGGATGAATGTTATATTGGCTTCATAGAATGAGTTTGGGATTACTCCCTCTGTTTCTATTTCTCTGAAGAGCTTGAGGTCTTATAGAATTCTGTAGTGAATCCATCAGGTCTTGGGATTTTCTTGTTGGAAGATTTCTGATTATGTCTACTATCTCATTGTAGGTAATTGACATGTTTAATTTATTTCTTTCTTATTGGTTCTGTTTGGGCAATTTGTTTTTCTTATTTTTCAGGCAGAAAAATAGTTTATTTACTGAACTGCTTCCTACACCACGTATAGTGGAGAAGCATGACTTAAAAGGAAGGGGGGCAACCCACCTCTGGGCCAGGACTTACCTAGGCTAGGGAAAGGAAGAAGTGTGGCCAGGTGGGGAAAAGTGTGGCCACACTGGATCTCCATGTGACCTTAGGGTCTGGGACTCTCTTAAGGTCAGATGGGAGGCTTGTGACCAGAGGTGGCCCAGGATGTGATCTAGCAGGAGGGGAAGGTTACTCCTTCCAGGTCTGCTAGTTACCTATGTAACAGATATTGGGCGGAAACTTAGCCAAGAAGGAGGGAGGTGTTCCTGTTCAGACCTTACATTCCAGCCTTTTGATAATTATGAAAAAAGGTGAAGATTCTCTCTGGCTATTTCCTGTTTGCAAGGGGTATCAACAGTAGGGGTAAAAGGCTGAAATGAGATCCCCTCTGAGAGAAGGCAACAGGCAACAGCTTTCACTTGGGCAATGAGTCCTTTGATGAAGTCTGGAGGAGGCAAGTCTCTTGTATGAAGTATGAAGAAGTCTCACGAGGCATTGAAGGACTGAAAAATACTAGAGCGCAAATAAATGGCAAGAGGAAGGACTTGGGGCTGAAAATGTTGGTAGAAATGTCCCTAGCTATTTCTGACATCTGGCAAATAGGTAGAGAAGAAGTCAAGTGACAAAGGCAAGAATATAAATTCCTGTCCAATTGAAAGGTAGATAGGTATGGACATTAGATGTGCAGTCTTCTTACTTCTATTGTCCTCCCTGCTCTGGTTAATTTTGAAAGGGCAGGCACAAAGTGGCTGATGTGGTATCATCTCCTCCTACTCCTTTACATGTTCCTTTGTTCTGCAGACTGGCTGATTCTAAGTGTCATTGGTGGGATGGTTTGTCCCAGCTGGTATTCAAGGGAATTTGAACTCGATTCCTGGGCACTGTCCCTGAGCACTTCTGCTCAAGGCTAGCACTCTACCACTTTGAGTTATAGAAACTCGTGCAGTGTTTTCTGGTTGGAGATAAGAGGGTTGAGCCAAGCTTCCAGCCTGGCTCTTTGCAGGTTAGTTGGGAGATAGAGTCTTAGGGATTTTTCAGCCCAGGCTAGATTTGAATTGCAACTTTTGTCATGAAAACCCTTTGATATTTCCAATTAAAGCAACAAGGAGATCAAATAGAATATGTAGAACTTATCTGGTCCTTATCAAGTATTGACCAAATATTCTGCAATGACAAAACTTGTTAGGTGGGAAAATCTTAGCACAGACATGCCCAATATTTTGGAATCACTTAGTCAGTACTAGCCTAAATAACACAAAATAAAAAAGGCAAAACTCAAATCCTAATAATTTTAGACAACAATGTTTAGACATCTTTGCTAACAAAGCACATCAGATGGTTGGGCGTCAGTTACCAGTCTGTGAAAAGAGCAACATGTTAGCAAGGCACATTTGAATAGATGGATGGAGGAGAAGAAAGCTTGGTGGAAGTGTAAGGATTGGAGGGAGCCAAATCCTTCACCCACCATTTGGCCAAGATGGCGAACTCAAGATGGCAAATTTCAAAAAAAAATGCAAAGGAACCCTGAACAAAAAATCAAGCCTTTTAGAGGGAAAGTAGAATGGGTCCCCTGGGCCCAGCCCATGTCGCACCCTTCATGGCATAATACAAATAGTTGTAGAAAAGAAAGGGAGAGATATAGAAAGTTGGACATGATTAGCAGAGAGCAAAGAGATCCTGACAGTGAACAGACTTCTGATCATTTACCATTGCTGAGGCAAAAATTGTCTAAATATGAGAAAAGCATAAAAAATTAGGTGCTCTGGCTACCCAGGGAGCGCCTGAGGCATTTCAAGGGGTTTCATGGCTCGGGCATGACTCGTAGCACCCCATTAAATGTGTAGGAGAGTCAGTCTGGTGAGTGAAGGAGAGCTGACCGGGCAGAAGCCATGTCCCTACTTCCCCTAGAACACTGTAGAGAGAAATGGCCAAGACCCCATAACCAAGCCACCTCGGGTTCGGGGGCGACCAGCCTTTCCACTGAAGGCCATAGGAACTCTCTGGCATGGTGCCACATCTGAACAGAGATTGAGCAACAGAGAGACATAGAGAATAGTTTCACTCACGAGAGAACAGATGTGGTGTGGACGTGGATGTGAAGGCCAGCAATGGTATTGGTGAAAAGTCTCCCGTGGTGTCTCAGGGCAGTTTAGTTCACAGAAAAGGAGCGGTTAGGAAATTCTAACATTTCCAACTCAAAAACCCCATCTGAGTTACAGCATCATATGTAAGGAATGTTAAATAGGTAGGTTTCATTCGGTAGCCTATGAAGAGAATACCATACACAATTAAGTCAGGAAAGAATTTTATTTACTGAACTGCTGCCCCCACCAGGAAAGGGCAAATAGCAATTTGTATTTGTGTAGAAATTCATCCATGTCTGCTAGGTTTTCCTTTCTTTGTAAGTAATGTCTGGAATTATTTCCTTATGATTGTTTGGATGTCTTGGATGTTTGTTGTAATTTTTCCTGTGGTATCTCTGATAATATTGATTTGGGTCTCCTCTCTTATTTTGTTAGTTTATCTTGCCAGTGGTCCATCAGTCTTATTGATTTTTTTCTTATAAACATTTTTTTGTTGTATTAATTTATTTATAATTTTCTCAGTCTTTATCTCATTAACTTCAGCTCTTATTTCGGTTATCTCTTTCTGGCTAGCAATTTTAGGTTCAATTTTTTCTTGTTTCTCTAGCAGTTTTAGTTGTATCATAAGGTTGTTTACTTGGTCTCTTTTTTCTTGATATGTGTACTGAGAGCAATACATTTGCCCCTCAGGATTGCTTTCACTGGGTCCCACAGATTTCTTTGTTATGTTTCTTCATTTTCACTGAATTGTAGGAACTTTTTAATTTCTTTTTTAACTTCTTCTGTGACCCACGTATTGTTCAACATAGTGCAGTTTAATTTCCATGTGTTTAAGCTTTTTCTAATTTATGCCTTGTTATTGAGAACCAGTTTGATTGCACTATGGTCAGATAGAATACAGGGTATTACGTCAATCCTCTTGTAGTTGCTTAAATTCCTTGCATGAACTAAAAAGTGATCTATTGTAGAAAAAATGTAGGGGTTGGCAAGAGTTAGACCCTGCTGGTGTAAATGCCTGTAATTGTAGCTACTCAAGAAGCTCAGATCTGTGTATTCAGGTTCAAAGCCAGACCAGGGAGGAAAGCTTTTCTGGGGTTGTTCATCACCACACCATGCATCATGTCTGGGGTTGTTCACCACCTTTGCCACCATGGGCTGTGATGGGCTGCTCATGAAAGCTGATATGGAGAGGCCCTCCAACCCACCAGGAGTCAGGCGTTAACCAGTGCTGTTGCCTCATGCTGGGCTGGGTTGCTTATGTGGGCCAGTATGGAGAGGCACAAAGCACCATGGCTCTGCAGTTGTTCACTGCAGCTGTCCCCGTGCCAGTTATTACAGTCGCACCAGGATGCTCTGGGCTATTCCTTTGGGCTAGTGCCAAGAGGCATTGTGCCCAGAGTCTGGATGGTTTGCCACTACTGCCAGCTGTTGCTGCTGCTACAGGTTAGGCTAGGCTGTTTAAAAAAGCAGGACAGAGGTGCCACACTGTGAGTCTAGGGTGTTTCCCCACTGCTGACAGCTGCTGCTGCTCCTGACTGGGTTGGACTGCTTTCACCAGCCAGGCAGAGGCGCCATGTCAGGGAGGGTGAGGGGAATCTTCATGCCGGCTCTTCTGAGGTTTCGGTTTGTATTCTCTGGGTTGTCACTGGACCTGGGAAGTCTGTGAGGCTTAGGATGCTTGTGGGAGTGTGGTCCGCGGAGGGTCCAGAGGCAGGCCACTAAATCAACCTGGCACAAAACTCCACCACTTAAGCTGCTCAGCGGGGATCCCCATCACCAACAAGGGTTGGGGAAAGGGTCTTCTTATTTTACTGTCTGTGTAGGTTTTTCACTTTTCTTTTTTCACTTCCGGTATCTCTCTGAGTAATCGCCTTTTTTTGTGGGTCACTTGCAGAAATGGACCATTGAAATCCAAACTCTGTATTTCGTTGGGGATAAATGTGGTGTTTCCCTGCTGTTCCATAGCCATCTTGGCCCCTCCCCTTCAGGTGGAGTTTTCCTTAGGTGGCCGGTGGGCCTTGGTTACCAAAGGATAGGTCCATAAAAGAATATGTTGTAAAGCCTGCAGATTGTAGATAGATATTTCTGTTAATATAGCCTTCCTAAATTTAGGAACTAAAGGGGGTGGTCCACCCAAAAATATTTCAAAGGGATTAAATCCTTTAACATAAGGGCTACATCTTGGTCGAAGGACAGCAAAGTGGAGGAGGCTCACCTAGCCATGGACAGTCTTTGTATTTAATTTAGTTAGTTTTCTTTGAGGGCATATCCATTCTTTCTAATGCCTTGAACTCTGAGTTCTATAAATGGATTGTAACTTCTAATTTATTCCTAGAGTGTGAGTTTATAATTGAGAACTTGGGCCATGAATGCAGGGCCATCTTTGGACCCCACAGCTAAGGGTAAGCCAAATCAAGGAATTATTACATGCCTCATCTCAGCCTGAAAAAGTGTCCACTATTACTAATAGATACCAATACCCATACTTTCCAGGCTTTACCTCTGTGAAGTCCACTTTCCCAAATTCACCATCTGAGGTTCCTCACGTATGAATTCTTTCCATAGGTTCCAACTTTTCAGCATTTACCTATTGGAAATTACCTACAAACCTTACAAAGTATTGTCAGGCTAAAGCCCCACTGGTTTTCAGAAGAGTTTTTGGTAGTAGCCTTGGAAAATTTACCAGGGTGCAAATATCTACACGTAAACTGACAGAAAGCTTGAGCCTGTATGAATTTTTTACAAGTTCAGTGTCAACACTTGTACACATATTACAACTGTTTTTGCTTGTTCCATTAATTTTAACGACTAGTAGCTCTAGAGACCCCACTGGTTTTAGAGTGATCTCCCAAGTTACCTGATCAGCTCAGATGCTTCCCTGTATCTTATGGTCTCTAGGTTCTTTACTTCCTGTACAGTACTCTGAACCTTGGAGACTTCTTCCATTTTATTCTCCTCCTTTTCTCTCAAACTTGCTTTCAAGATCCCACTCTCTTTCTCAATGTGCTCCTTAACCTCTAACTGTTTTGGCAGGGTCACAGGAGAGTTCCTTTGACTGTGCTTTTAAGCTCTTGGTTGCTGCTCCTTCTCACAACACCTTTGCATGCTCTTCAGCTCCCCCCTTAAGTTGGCAAAGGTGTAATTGCGAGGTATTTTTCCCACCTCCACTTGTTCCATTGGGACACGATGCTTCTGCATTACATTTATAATGAAGATCTCAGCATTCTTTTGGAATTTTTACTCTAGTAGTTTCTCTTTCTAGTTTTCCACTTCAGTGTATTTTTGTGACAGATCTTTCAACTGTTTGTATAGCTGTTCTGTTTTTCTTCCTAATGCTTTTCCCTTTCCCCAGCATTCCCTATCAGAGCATGTGGTCCTTTAACTCTTTCTGAAGAGTAATAATCTCTTTCTTGAGCCTGATATTTTCCTGTTTACTTTTCTTGGCCTCATCTTCTATGACACAGCACTTCCCCGTCTTCTCTGCTAACTATTCTTTCCTTCTTTCTCTACTGCTTTGAATTTCTGGTGACACTCTTCAAAGCTTATAACTGATGTACTTCAGGCTAATACATTCTTATATCAGGCCCAGATCCTTTTTCATGTCCACGATTTCTTAATGCAGCATCAGGATATCTTCTTTGCCTCTCTTGTGGTTAGCAAGGATGGCAGTATTGCTGTCTTGTGCTTCTGTTGGCCTGTGATCCCCTAATTTGCCTCATACTCATCCAGACTAATGAACTTGAATTTGATTTGATTCTGAGTGTTTTCTAGGTTCCTTTTGAGGATTTTCTTCTCATTTTTGACACTCACAAGTTTATATCTTTAAATATTTTCTTCACGTCAAATTATTCTCTGTTTTTTTCAATGTGCTTCTATGTGCTTTTAACCTCTCGGTTGCTTTTGACTGGCACATATTGGAGATTCAGTCTTTTATAAGCCCGTGTTTTGAGATAGAAGTGTGTGAATTTTTCTTTGCCACATTTCTTCTTAAGTTCAGAGGGCTACTTTTTAAATTGAACACAGCTGGAATTCCGAGCCCCAAGCTCCTTTGCATGTTACTCCAGAGCTATGAACACATATTCCAGGTGTTTAATGGGATTACATAACCTGTCGTTTTCTATCTTTCTCCTCCTTGGGCATTCCTTTTCCCAATGTCCATTTTGCTTGCAATAAGGGTTCCTTGATCCCTATTCTGGTGCTCCTATCAAAACTCAACCCCCTTTCTTAGAGTCTTCTTTTTTAAATTTTATTTTATTTTACTTTATTGGTGAACATAATGTACAGAGGGTTACAATTACATGGGCAGGATAATGCATACATTTCTTACCAAGCATTGCAGCCTCCTCCTTTGTTTACCATTCACATCCCTTCCCAGCCTCCCCCATCTCCCCCCATCCAATTATCCTCCCCCTACCCACACCGACATTTTAAAGCTCGTTTTCAACATGACAACTTGTACTTCTCATTGCTGCAACAGGTCCACCTGTATCCTTAAACGACCTGTTTTTCCCGATCACCTCCACAAGTTATACACACATCACATATAGTGAAAGTGGGGGTTATACTGTGGGGCAGGGCCATACAAAGCAACAAAGAAATAATCTTATAAATGCGTTAGAAACACATGCATGAAAGAAAAAACATTAAAATATATATCTAAGAGTTCATTTTCCTAACATCACATTATCTGACCTTTTCCACTTGACACATACATATACTAGATATTGCTAATAAGGGAAACCATGGGACCTATGTTTCTATGGGCCTGGCTTACTTCACTTAATATAATTTTTTCCAAGTTTTTCCATTTCCTAACAAATGGGGCAATGTCATTATTTTTGATGGGGGCATAGAATTCCATTGTGTATTTATACCACATTTTCTTGATCCATTCATCTACTGAAGGGCATCTGGGTTGGTTCCATATCTTAACTATGGTAAATAATGCTGCATTAAACATGGTTGTGCTGGTAGCTTTAGTGTGGTCTTGTTTGTAAACATTTGGGTAAATGCCCAAATCTTAGAGTCTTTTTTATCCAGGGTATCTCTGTTATCAAACACCTACTGGGTAACCACTTCCAACTTAGAATACACCTTTCTCTCAAAATTTTCTAACTTTTGAAGCTTTCTTCTAATATCTGGGGCTGACTGTGTAATAAAGGCCATATTTAGGGCTCTTTGATTCTCTAGGGCTTCAAAATCTATAGGCCTCTATGTCCTATAGTCTTCTTGGAGAAGTTCCAGAAAAGCATTAGGGTACTCACTGGGAAATTGTACCATCTCAATCACCTTAGTTTGATGAATTGGCTTTCTAGCCACTGCAATATCCCTGCTAATCAAACCTAGCAATAATAGGTAAGCACTTCCATACCTCGATCACTGTTATTCTCAGCTTGGCTAAGTCTGTGGAAAGACTTGCTCCAAATGGTCTGGTTTAATATTGGGGCTACTGTCTGGTCCAAGTACTACTTTCAAATCTCCAAGCAGGATTCATTCCCTTTTCTACCAGGTGAAAAGCACCTATAAAATTTGTTGACACTCATTCTGGATGTGCTTGTGTGTGAAAATTACTGTCTCTAATGAAATAATGAGCCCCTGTATTTTTTTTTTCTGAAAAGGTTGGAGTTTGCTGTTTCCAGTTATACAGGTCACTAGTTATAAAGGGAACATATATTCAAATGGGGTCCTGCACCCCCATCTCCTCCATGTTCCTCTTTCAAGGGTAATAATGGTAACACACCACATTGTACCACCTCAGGCTGATAAAAGTAACCACTTTTGGTATAGGATGACTTAACATGACAGGTGCTGATGGCAAAGAATAGGAGAGAGTACATCATTGCATCTTCCTCTGAGGGACTCTATAACCCTGGAGGAGAATATTTTTTGGATATGGCAACTTGGATATGACCTTGTTCTCCAATCCTGAGGAAAGGAGCAAACAGAGTTGCATACAGAACACACGTAAATCTATCAGCATACACAAACAGACCAATAGCCACAGACGCTTAATTTACATGTCCCATACGTCTCAATGTTGACCACTATAAGAGGTCCCAGATGACATAGAGAATGTCCCAGATTGCCTCTTGAGGAGGCCGCAGATGACCCCTGGAAAATGTCACATATGTCGTCCCTAGGAGGCCCTAGATAATCTCTCATGGAGGTTACAAAAAACTCCCCAAGGAAGTGTCAGATGACCTCCAAAGGGGGTCCAATATGTCCTCTCAATGAGGCTGACATTACCTCTCTAATAGCTCCCAGATGACCACTCAAAGAGCTATATGTGAACCCCAGAGGAAGGTCCAGATAACCCTCTTGAGAAAGCCACACATGACCTCAAGAGAAGGTCCTATATGGCTTCTCAAGGAAGTCCCAGATGATTTCTGAAGACGATCATACATTTCTCATCAAGGTAACCCAAGCTGACCTCCCAAAGAAGTTCCAGATGACCTCAGTTGGTGGTCCTAGATTGCCTCTTAAGGAAGTCCTAAAGCCTATTTTTGAAGAGTTCTCGGGTTGCCTCCTGAGGAAGCCCCAGATGACCTCTGGAGAAAGTCCAAGATGGCCCCTGGAGAAGGCCCCAGATGACCTCCAGGGTAGGTTTCAGATGGATTCTCAAGGACGTCGCAGATGTACATTTGATGAGGTTCCAGATTGCTTCCCAAGGAAGCCCTACATGACCTCTCAAGGAGTTCCCAGAAGCCACAAATAACCTCCAGAGGGGGTCCCCAAAACAGACTGGCAAGTTTTCCTAGAGGCACCCCTAAAGGAACCTAAATGACTTTTGTCAATGTTGGTCCTCTGGAGACAAACAATCGAGGTAGACTCTTAACGCTGAGGGTTGACAGTTTCACCTATGAGGATTTTTCCCTTGGGACAAGGCCTGATGCTATCCAAATGGATTATCTTGATGGGATTTCTGAAAACTAGGAACTCTGTAGTTCAAGAGAATCCATCGAGACACATTTAACATATAAATGTTCTCCAAACCACCAACCCCCAAAATTATGTTAGCCAAAGCTCCAAACAAAGGGGAGGGCAAGCCTTTTTCCCCCTTCCCTTTGTCTCTCCTTGGCTATAGAACTATACATCCTTCGATGTCTTTACATTTTTCCCTTCTACCAGTTCCTTCTTCTCTTCAGGCCTCTCCACTCCCCACATGTCTGAACTGCTTTGCCTGGGTCGCCAGTTGCCATCCTTCACCTCCTGCCCCCCCCTCCACTTCCTCTCCTCCAAAGTTCTTTCCCCTTCTGCTATCACACCACTTCCTTCCTTCCAGGACTTTTCCTTTTTTCTCTTTCCTTCTATTTCTCTGAACAAGTAGATTATATAAAGTCTGTAACCCTTCTCTACTCCAACTGCCTAACAGCTTTCAACTGTCATCCCAAACTGCCTACAGCCCAATCACTTCTTAACAGCTAAACACCTGATGATTAATGCACCAGCCCCTCCCACAGAATGCCCCACCTTCTTTGGTGGCATACTTTGTCCTTTCCAGCTGCCCAGGAGATGATGCCTGGCTGATTATCTGACCCTATAGATTATTGGGGCCCTGCTGATTATTACAGTATCCTCCTTGTGAACTAGTAGCTATTGAAATTGGAAATTTGATTGTTATATTACAAACTCGTTGTGACATCACAAACCCATTTTGACATCATCAGCAGCACAACATCACAAATACATTGTGACAATATTGTCATTGTGACATCATGATTCCATTGTGACATCTCAAATCTATTATGACCTCTTAGCTCCTTTGAAAAATCCATGCCCTTTTCAACAGCACAGTCCCTTTGTGTACCCATATCCTTGTTGTTAACTGAAAGTTGAGATCAGACCTGCCATTATAACATCAAAAAGTGTTTGTGACATCCTCAACAGTGTGACATCACATTTCATTATGAGAGCATCAACTCATTGTGATATCACCAAACTCAATGACATAATCCCATTATGACAACAATTCTCATTGTGACATCATAGACACATTGTGAATGCTTATTCTGTGATTTCATTGTATTTCAAATGTGGCATGAGAGTTGATATCAGAAACACATTTTTGTGCCTACATAACCTACATAACCATTTTGAAGTCATAATCACATTGTGATATCACAGTGCCATTGTGATATCACTAACACAATGTGATATCACTAACATCTGTCCTCATAACTTTTGTGTTTTGTGAACATTGTGATATCTTAGACCTTTCTGCCCTCATTATTTTTCAACCTCATATTTCTGTAACATGAAATATCAGAAATCCACTGACATCATGACAACTGTGACATCACACTGACAGATGTCATGACCATCATGTCATATTGTGACATCACAAAAGTTTTGATGTCATAATTAGTTGGTGATGCCATACAGGTAATGAGTCACAGTAGGTCTATGATGTCATAATTGGTTGTTGATATCCAAATGGCATAAAGTTTCTCATTTGTCATGAAATCACAGAGAATATGAGTTCACGAATGGATTGTGGTATCTACAAAGGCAGGTGTCCTTGCAAATTTGTTGAAGTCCTAGGAGGATTATGATATCAAAGTGTTCATGATGTCTGTCTGTATGATGTCACAATGGTCATGATGTCACAGTGGATTTCTGATATCACATATCATAACTGAAATATTATAAGGTTTAAAACAGATTATGAGTTCATAAAGGGCACGACACAAGACTTATGAGGACAGTGTGGGCACACAGGCATCAAAGATTGTCCTGAGGGGAAGTTGAGTGGGCAGAGCCTGATTTGTTTAAGTTCAGTGTGTAAACAGCTTGTGGAAGCTTAGGTGCATGATAAGGTGTGTCCTTTACAGTGATTGGTTGGTTCCATTTCCTCCTCTCCCACGCAGTCTTTTGCTTTAGAAAGGGCTTGCTCTGTGTTAATAAAAGAGTCCTTGCTTGACTTGAATTCCCGCTGTGTCTGATTGTCTCTTGGGCTAAGAGAGGCTGGGGAACAGGCAAGCGGCCGCACTAACCTTTCCTTGGACCCCATCCGTCTTTCGTGGGAGAGACAAAGACCCAACATCTGGCTCACAACGTGGGGCTCGAAAGGAAAAGATACTGGCTGAAGCTAAACGCTCTCTCATGGTACGTGAAACCCTTAGTATGGGTAATGCTATTTCACAGAAGAAGGAGAAGGAGGCAGCATTAGGCCTAGAAGGAGTAAAGGAGGACTTGGGAAGTATGAAAGAAATGGAATGGGTCAAATTCCACCAAGAACGCAGCAAGACATGCACAGTAGAAGTCAAAACGAGGGTGAATGTTACCCCCTATGACTTGGGTGCCCTTGCCAGTCCTAGGCCCCCACCCTACTACCCATATTGGGGGGAGGTAAGGTGCCCTATGGGACCTGCAAGAGGAATCTGCAAGACCTGGACCCTTACCAATCTTCTATAGAGGGGCCAAGGGCTGGGGAAGTAACATATAGCAAAAAATCCAAATAAGTATCTCTATACTAATATACAAACAACCAAAGAACATATTGAAAGGTCAAAACATACCTAGATATTGGATACATATAGTGATTAGCGGAAAAAGAAACAATAAGAGAGCACTGCACAACCACTATGTAGAAATTGGAATCCTTATACATTGTTTCTTGGCACTTAAAGTAATCTTGTCAGTTTATTAAACATAGAGGCAATCTTTTAGATATTACACATAAAGTTGCCGCTATGATACAACATTTTGAATCATAACTTTATATACAAAATATATTTCAACATATGTCCCATGAGACACATGTACAGGAATATACATAGCAAAACATTTTACAATAACATATAATAACATATTGACATGCCCATTGAGGGTATTACACAAGTATACACATGCATATAAAACAATACCACTAAGTCTACATTAAGCCACATTCCCAGTCCAATATACTGCATCTTGATGATCATTATCTCTCATCCCTCTCAATTCTATTTCATCCTGCAATTTACATAATTTTGTAGAATATTCACTGATTCACAATGTCATATGTAGTCACTCAGAGGATATATCACATCATATTTTATTGATATTCTTATTCATCAACATACTAAACCTATACCTTTGAAAATTGTGTGATATTAAATTCTAAATTATCACTCATATTCACCCACTACTAATCTAAAATTTTTCCTGAGGTTAAAGTAAATGAAATTTGTATTTCTTCAATAAAGTACAATTCTTAGAAAGTTAAAGAGTTGGACTATGAATATCACCTTCAGTTCTAGAACATTTTATCATCACTACCCTCTCAAAATACTCCAATATGTATTAGTAGTCATTTCCTGTCATAATTTCAACTTACCCTCCACTTGAGCAGCAATTATTTCATATTCTACCTCTACAGATGGGCCAATTTAAAAACCTCATATAATTAGATAATGTACTCTATTTTACACATTTCTCCCATGTAATATTAGTGTTTCCAAAGTAAGTCCATGTAAACAACAACAGCAAAAAGAATACTGACTCAAAAACAATAGATTTAGGCAGTCTAAAGATAGGCTCATGTATAACATTTAAGTATTATCTTAGATACCAACAGACTTTTAATCCAGTGAGCCATGAGCCCTCAAATTATTGACCAAATTTCTTAATTTACACAATTGCTACGTTTTCTCATCTATCTTTCTTTCATTTCAACACAAAATCTGTTTATATCATTTATGTCATACTTGAATACCAATGCCTTTGGAAGGTATTTATTAGTTGGTGTATATTATTTGTAAGAAGTAATCTTACTGAAATATTTTACACTCACATATTGATCAAGGGCCTTATTAACCTTTTCTGTCTTTCTCCATTAACAATGCCCCTTAATTTTCAACTGTTTTCTTAGAATATCTTTGTGCTAGCTTCACACATCGTCAAAATGTATTTCAGTGCTATTCACCCACTGTCATTGAAAATTATACAATGCTGAATATAAAAGCAAAAATCTAAATAAATGGAGACATAGAGTTTTTGTGGATTGGAGGATATAATTGAACAAAGATATTAATTGTCCCTCACAACTCTATTTTTGGTCATTCATGGGGCTTGAAATCTGGCCTGGGCACTGTCTCTCAGCTCTTCAGCTCAAAGTGAGGCCTCTACCCATTGAGCAACTGTGTCACTTCTGGTTTTCTGGTGGTTAATTGGAGATCAGATTCACACACACATTCCTGTTCCAGCTGGCTTTGAACAGTAATTTTCAGATCTCAGCCTCTTATGCAGCTAGGAATATAAGCATGAGCCACCAGTACCCAGTTTCACAGTTTTATTTATAATTTTATGACAATTTTTGAAAACATTTGATCAGCACTTTTTGACTCATTGACAAAGAAAAATAAATTGGAATATATATCTCTGTACAATATTAACACTGTTAGTGTAAAATTGTTATACAAATTGTAGAGGAGAGACTATACAACTCAATGGGTCTGTAGGGCACCAGATTAGAGCCACATACATATTATCAAGGTAAATTTAATGAGTGTAAATCCAAACATTTATGGAATGACATTCTCCTTAATAAGTGGTGATAGGGTAGAGAGTATTGGGGAGAATTAAAAAGTGAACATTGATTTAAACATAATTTATTCAAATATTAACTTCAATCAGGATTAAAACGTGGCATATAAAACAAAGATAGTGATGTAAATGTAAAGCACAGAAAGATGTCTTGACAATTTTTGAAATGAAGAATTCTTAAATTTGGCATTGAAATTATAGGAAAAGAAAGCTTGATGTAGTAGAAATCAATAAATGTGTAAAATAGTTTAGTCTGTGAATGCTCATATGCAAGTAATGAATAGAAGTTGGGAGTAGGGGGCTCATGTATCTCATCCTAGCTACTTGGGAGGCTGTGATTTGAGTATTGCTATTTGAAGGCAGCCTACAAAATGAAGTCCCTGAGAATCGTACCTCTGATTAATGGCAAAAAAAAGGCAGAAGTTTGGCATGAGTCAAATGGTAAATTGTTAACAAATTGCTAGAAATCTCAAGGACCCTGAGTTCAAACCCCAAGAGGATACGTACATGTACAAAATTAATAATAGTAGTACTAACAGTGATGATGATGTAGATGATGATGATGAATATAATGATGATAAGGGTACCCATAGTCAAGGATAAAATATTTGCAAATCCTATACCTGAAGAATGACTGAAGTCTAGACTCTGCCTAGAACTCTCAAAACCTAATGTTAAAAAAGAACATCAATTACAAACAAAAACAATACATCTTGTGGAAAATAAGCACAAGAAAAACATCATCAGTCATCAAATAAATGTACATTGAAACTAAAATTGCATCATAAAACATGTATGAGAATAACTTCCCATAATACAATAATGACCATACTAAATGCTATCAAGAAGCAGAGAAACTGGAAACTGGCCAGATGTCAAAAAGTAAATCCACTTCTGAACAAATTTTGTCAGGTTCCTAGAATATAAAATATGCAACCACTCACAGTATAGCACAGGAATTGATCTCTTCACGCATTTTCTCATAGAAATGAAATGTAACATTCACCCAAAGGCCAAAACACAGAGGTTTATAGCAGCATTATTTCCTTTAGTCAAAAAAATGGAAATCAATTCAGGCTTTCTTTAGGTGAATGGGAAACAAATTATGCTAAATTTTATAATGACAGAAACAAAAAGCAACTCGAGTGAACACAATACAATATTAAGGCATCCAATACCTGAGAATAATCTACCAAAGATAAGAAGGCAATCCTAAAAGCTTATTTATTGCATGATCCAGAAATCAGAGGAAAAAAATGCGTTGGTTGCCAGGATAAAACAGGTTTCGGTTGGAACAAAGAGAAGTAGTGTTTTTAATTATAAAAGTGAAGAACGAGACAGACTTATTTTTGGTAAGAAACATATCTGTAAATATGGTATATTCATATAGAATTGATAAAACTATGATAGAATTAATATTTACACAAAATAATTTAAATAACTGAAGTCTGTATAAGGTACTTGTGAAGTATTAGTGTACTACTTATGATGTCATACTAGAAATATATAAATAAACTGGAAAATATTCAAGGGATTTCTCTGTGTTCTTTTATTTGTGTTTTTTTATTGTGAAAACACTGTACAAAAGGTTACAATTACATGCACAAGAGGTTGAGTACATTTCTTATCAAGCATTGTAGCCTCCTCCTTTGTTTCCCCTTCCCATCTATCCTCCCTCTCCCCCCTGAACCAACCCTGGTCCACACCACCACATTTGTAAAGTTCGTTTTCGACATAACGACTTGTATATCTCATTCTATCAATGGGTCCACCTGTATCCCTATTTAATCGATTTGTTTTTTCCCTTCTCCTGTACAAATTATAACAACATCAAATACAATGAAAACATGGGTTATACCATGGGGGAGGCAAATACAAAGCAACAAAGAAATAATCTTATAAATGTGTTAGAAACAATTGCGTGAAAGAAAAATAACATTTGAATCTTTATCTTAGGGTTCATTTCCCTAACATCAACTTATCTGATTTTTCTGCTTGACAGACATATATTAGTTATGGAAAATAAGGGAAACCATGGGACCTATGTTTCTTTGGGACTGGCTTACTTCACTTAATATAATTTATTCCAAGTCTTTCCATTTCCTAACAAATGGGGAAATGTCATTCTTTCTGATGGAGGCATAGAATTCCATTGTGTATATATACCACATTTTCTTGATCCATTCATCTACTGAGAGGCATCTGGGTTGGTTCCATATCTTAGCTATGGTAAATAAGGCTTCAATAAACATAGTCGTGCTGATATCTTTAGTGTGGTCTTTTTTGTGAACATTTGGGTAAATGCCCAAATGTGGGATTGCTAAGTCATAGGGGAGCTCTATGTGGAGTCATTTATGGAACCTCCATACTACTTTCGAAAGTGGTTGAACAAATTTATACTCCCACCAACAATGCAGTAAGGTTCCCTTCTGTCCACATCCCCTCCATCATCTGTTGTTCTTAGAGTTCTTGATTATAGCCATTCTAACTAAGATGAGGTGTTATCTCAATTTTGTATTGATTTGCGTTTCTTTAATGGCTAGAGAGGTTGAGCATTTCTTCATGTGTCTATTGGCCATCCTTCTTTCCTCTTCAGAGAAGTTTCTCTTCACGTGTTTAGCCGAATTATTTATTGGGCAGTGGTTTCTTTGAAGATTTGTTGTTGGGGGATTTAATTTTTTGAGTTCCAGGTATATTTTAGATATGAGACCCTTGTCCGTTGTATGGCTAGTGAAGATCTTCTCCCAATCCGTGGGCTTTCTATTGTTATTGCTAACTATGACCTTTGCCACGCAGAAGCTCTGCAATTTCATGCAATCCCCTTTGTCCAACCTTTCTTTCTTTGATTTCTTGTGTTTCTGGGTCTCTATTAAGAAAATTTCAGCCCGTGCCAAGGAGACCTAGGTTTTCTCCTATTCCATCCTGAAATGTTTTCAGAGTGTCTCCTTTGACTCCGAGGACTTTCATCCATTTGGAGTTGATTCTGGTGCATTAGTTTTCTACAAGTAGTTAACCAATTTTGCCAGCATCATGCACTGAAGAGGCTGTCTTTCTTCCATTCTATTTTTTAGCTCCCTTATGGAAGACTATATGGCTATAGGTCTGTAGGTTCATTTCTGGGTTTTCAATTCTATTCCATTGGTCCTGAGGTCTGTTCTTGTGCCAGTACCAAGCTGTTTTGTTTACTATGGCTTTATGGTGATGTTTGAAATTTGGTATTGGTATTCTTCCAGCACTGCTCTTTCTGTTGAGGATTGTATTTTTTCTCTGTGTTCTTCTTATAACATCATAAAGATCTAACCTTGATTGAATTTAATGATATCTAGAAAACAGAAGTCAATATTGAATGTTTACATTGAAAAATTGTCTGAGTCCAACCTGAGATGAAGTATACCTTGCTAATTAGAAGGCAGAATTTTAGAAGACTGATATCCAGAGCCAGATCTAATAATAAATTCGTGAGAGACAACAAAACAAAGAAAGCTAGATATAGTGTAATTTCCCTGTTATCTGACGTTTTTGGAATCCATAGTTAAGAGATTATTGCTCAAGGGAGGCTTGGCCAAAAGCAAGATATCCTCTGAAAAATAATCTAAAGTGTCAGAGCTTTAGCTTCATGCACCAGTAGTGCCAAAGGAAAAAAGAAAAGAAGAAAGCAGAAAAGGAAAGGAAAGGATAGATAAGGAAAACCATTTCCTCTTCATTTCATGTCATTGGATACAAGAATTGAAAGTATTTTTTCCTTACTGGTAGGAATCAGGCCTCTCTAATATGAAAGTATTTATTTCAAAGAATTATTTTATTGTTGCTATTTATTAGCTTATTATTTGGCCTTCTTGGATATTGAATCCATGTCTTTGTATATATTAGTCTAGTCCTACGACTGAGCTGTACCCCAACTCTCTTGTATAGTTTTGGAAAATGTTTATGAATTCTTCAATAGATAGCTACTCTAATTTTCATCTTATCTTTTCTCTCTTACATTTTCCCCTATGTATTTTAGTATATGTGTTGAAAACTTTGCTCAATTTTATCTTCTGAACTTAAAATTTTGCTTGTAAGATTACAGAGAAGTCGGTTAATTTTATGACATCTATTAAAATTATATACAGATATATGTATTTCACATGTATTATTGATTCTTAGAGTTCATTGCAATAATCATCACTTTATATGGTCATATGCACATAGCTATTGAGCCATTTTGATTCTCTCCTAAGAATAGCTTCCGTTGTTCTTGCCATGTGAATGCTTACAGTGCTGTTAGTTAATCATGTCCAATTTTAATTATTTGTCTTTATTATCTATTGGATAATTTGTAGATTTATGGACATATCTTGTTATTACAAATGAGGAAAACATGCAACATATATTTATTTAAATCTAGCTAATTTCCATTCTTTCAATTTCCTACGGAATGGTGTAATGCCATTCTTTCAATGAAAGCACAGAATTCCATCAATACAACAGAATTGAAGGCCCAGAAATGAATCCACTCCTATGGGAACATAATCTTTGATAAGGAAGCCAGAATCACAGGAGGGTAGAAAAACAGCCTCTTCAAAAAAGTGTGCCAGTTGAATTGGCTGTACACAGAAAAATGAATTTAGTTCCTTATATATCCTCCTGCACCAGAATCGATTCCAAATGGATCGAAGACCTCAATGTCTAGATACTTGAGAATGTTACAGGAAGAGTTAGGGGAAACACGAGGGCTCCTTGGCACAGGTTGAATCTTCCAAAGTAAGTTTGGATAAATTGGAGTACATCAAACCAAATCAATCACTTGTCTGACTCAAAAGCCATGGAGACAAAAGTGATAGTATAGCACAGATTTATTAGGGAACAAACCTAGAGATGAGAGCCTCAGCCAATGCTAAATCCTTACTCTTTTTTCTAACTAGGTTATTTATTGTAGGTTTGCATGAATAAAAGAGTTTTCTGGTGGGGATTAGAATGATAGCAACTAATGCTAAGACAGAGATAGCCCTTGGTGCAGTTTAGTAAGGTTTAGATGTACAAGGGAGTGAAGGTAAAGCAGGAGTGGTGATAAACAAAAGCACTGGTCTGAAGCCTCAAAATAAAGATCCTTATATATGTGAACCAAACACTCTCTTTCATGAGGTTTTATTTAAATTAACAAGCACAATTTTAGTTTTCACCAGAGTGACATGGTGCATAATTACTGGCAATGTCTGCTATGTCAGGTCATCCAATCTACTCCTTCACGGGTTACCCATTAGCCAGGTTTCAACACAATCAGTACAATGAGATTGTACAAATGAGACTGCGACTTTTCCCTCTCATGAATTAAAACCCTGTCAAATGATTTCTGTCTTCCAGATGTTTACACAATATTTTTCATGATCTTTTCTACTATTTTGACATCATTATTCATGTTCATACTACTTTTTTGTTGTTTTGTGTGTATATGCCATTTTTAAAGTTTGAACTCAATTTTTAATAGTCTCCCTTGCATTTTTTGCTCATGGCTGACGACATTCTATTCCTTGATCCATATACTCAACTTCTCCTTCTTGCTGGACAATTGGAGATAAGTTTTCACATTTTTGTCTCCTTAGACTGGCATTAAACCAAAATCTTCAGGTCTTAGGATACTGAGTTTCTAGGATTCTACACATGAGCTGCTAACCAAGCTTTGCTTTACTGGTATTTTAATATGTGGTAGAAGAAAGTGTAGGTATATTTGGGTTAAGTGTGCAATTTTTCACATTCAAGTTTGAGTCAACTTGATATAATGTAACTTATCGATTTTAATAGTTAAATCAATGAATTTTACACATTCCCACAGAAATATAATTGAAAACAACAGGCATAATTGTTTTCCTAAAGCAAGTAATAGAACCATGAATTTCTTTCATATTAATTTCTTGTTTTATATAAGTTTAATTAACAGACTTCAAGACTAAAAGTAAATATATTAATTGTATAGCACAATAAGCAAAGTGATTATACTTAAGAAGAGATATTTCATCACTGCCAAAAGATAAGATTTTTAGAAGTCTCACTAAAAAGGATTGTTACATACAGATATTAATGAATATGATATATCTTGGTCATGACACAACATATAAATGAATGTGATTACCTCTCCATTCTTCATAAATGTGTAAATAATAATAGTGTAGCGAGGAGCCAGTGGATCATGTTTGCAACCCTATCTGCTAAGGAGTCTGAGAACTGAGAATCTTGGTTCAAAGCCAACCTAGGCAGGAAAGTCTGTTAGACACTTATCATCAATGAGCCACCAGAAAACTGGCAGTGGTTCAAGTTGTAGAGCATGAGTCTTGAGATGAAGAGCTGAGGGACAATGTCCAGGCACTGATTTCAAGCACCACGACTGACAACAATTAAAAATAAACAGTGAAAAATAAACAAATAATTTGACATAAACGTTAAAATATATATTCTAAATTTTTTTAATCCTCACTAGATATACTAGTTTTTATAAATGTCAAGAAGTGTTTTCTGCTTTTAGTTGACACTGAATCAATTGTGTAAATCAGACATTTCTCACTCAATTCATATTTGTATGTTTATATACTTATATGCCATAAGTATAATGAACTGATTCGTGAAAGGCAGTGCTGTTTTAGGAATCTCCCTTGGCTTTCTAACATTAACACTTCTACCAGAAAATCGATATGCCCTCCAACCTTGACAGAGGTTTGGTCTCATTGGAGCAGAAAAGTATAAGTTATAATCATTGGAACAACTGTAACATTTTACATACATTTCACTTAATTTAAGAACCAAAACATTCAAGTCATCATAACCATGCCAGTAACAGCAAGATGTCTCCTGAGCTTTTCAGTATCTTAAGAGATGAAAATCTTTAATTATACATATATTTTTTTTCTGCCTAACATCCTATATCTTTAGAAGATCTTTTTGTGTAACTCTGTGTTCCTGATTAGAAGACCAGAACAAAGGCAATAATTAAAATAGTGGAAGAAAATACTTGGAAACAATTTAAAAAGCAATCACAGACACTACTGTCTTCACGTGATGCAATGAGAATATTCGTTAAAGTAACACGTTTTGTCATCATTTAAAGAGCAATAATTCAACTTTAATTAGAAGTAAAGAAGGGAACAGAAATCTTTGTTTGGAGGAGTTCCAGGAAGATGGCAGAGGAGAAGCTGGAGGCTAAACAAGTTCTCGCATAGAAAGCAGTTTTAGTGTTCCAGTGAAGAATCCTAAGCCAGAGAATCATACCAAGTCTGCCATCACAGTACAGAGAGTTAGGCCAGAGAGGGAAAATCCAGGCAAGGGGATAGATCTGAGCACTTGCCAGCAGCCGCGGCTGCAGCTGGAGCTGTAGTGAGGGCAGCCATAGCCGCCATACCTGCAGGACAGAGAGTCCTAAATGAAGGAGCCAGACACGGTGGGCGAACGGATTCTACTCAATACCAGCAAGAACCGAAAAGGAGCAGACATCTTCATCCTGCAGTTCGCAGACTAGAGAGGACACAGGAAGTCTCACATCCTCACTCCTTCTCAGGGAGCAGAGGAGGGAAAGCCACCCATCCCCCCACACTACTGGAGATCTCCATCTTTTATACTGAAAAAAGCCCACCTGAGCAGCTAGCTCCAACTCAGGCCTTGGAAGAAAAGTAGAGTCATTTAGCAGGTTACAAGATCATAACCTGACCTGCCACACTCAGCTCCACCCAGGGAAAAGTCACCCAGCCGGTGCCACCAGCCCAAGGAGTGGCTTTCTTCACTGGGTAAACAGAGCCAGGGGCTTCACCTCCATACAGCAGCCTTGTCAATCAATGGAAAGTCAGTAAACATAAACCCTGAGTATGGCTCCAGGCTGGACTCTGTGAGTGTCTCACAAGCTAGCCCCTCTGTGAAATGCTACTGTTTGCTGAAAGGCCTCAACTCTACCCAGAACCTAGCCTCATCACAGCATTTCCAAACCAAACAGCCATCTCCCTCTTTTCTGATACTCAAAGCAGATCTCCCTCCCATTAAACTAGCCTGGGTGGAAGAACACAAAATCCTGGGTAAAGCAAAGCATTTTTAGGTCTGCTCAAACAGTCTGACTTAAGAAACCAACCAAGTCACAAGAAAATCAAACACCACAAGCAGACCAGACACTCCAACAAGAGAGTGGTTATGGACAAACGGAAGATACAGGATCTTCCTATCCTGCCCCCCCCCCAAAAAAAAAAAGTCAAGAACTTTTTTTTGGTACATTGTATAAAATTTTTTTTCTAAAACTTTTTTTTTAATTTTTAAGTTTAAAAATTATTTTATAGTAACTTTTTTTGCTTCCTCTTACAATTTTTATTTTAGGGGTATATGTGTGTGTGCATTTTTCTTTCTTTTTTCTTTTAATTTTTTTTTTTTGTTTTTTGTTTAGCTCTACTGAACTTTTGATCTTTTTTTTTCTTTCTCATTCTTTTCAACCTTTCTTCTCTTTCGTTATTCTTTGTGTGTCTTAATTGATGTTCTGCACATCCTCAGATGTACCCATAGTCGATTATTAGACCTTATCCCCATTGTGTACACACTTAATCCAGAAATTTATGACTCAATTCAAACCTCTTAGACTTAAATTCCTTAATAGCAGTACTACTTCTTTATACCTATATAATATTTTAAGCATTTTTTGTAAGTTTTTCACATCTCCTTTATATTCTTCCCCTTCTCTCATTTTATCCACGTTCCTCTCACAGCATTTTGTTTTCAATTTGCATAATTTTTAAGCATGGCAATTTTAATTTTTAATTTTTTTCTTTTCGATTTTTTCTTGTCTCTTTTTTCTCTTTCTCTTTATTCTTTTTCTCTATCTCTCTACTTTCATTCTATCCAACCTATTTCTGGCTTTGAGATTAGGACTTAGTTAAGTTAACTCTCCCTGGGCCTTCCCACATCCCTCTATTCCTAATTTTATCCACATCTCTCCCTAAAACTAATAATTTCTGGTTTGCCTAATTCTTCTTTGCGGTTCGTAGCCCATTAATATATAGTTGTTTCATGTTGAACTAGATTGTATCTGAGGACTTTTGACTGTGCAACTACAGATTTTGGTTGATGCTTGCCTTAATACAGTGTTCTAGCACAAAACTGGTGTTAATTTCATCCCAAATGGGCAGAGTAAGCCAGAAAAATGGCATGTCCGGGTATCTCAACTCCCACTCATGATAATCAAGGGACAGAACAGATACTGAATAATCCAGAGCAGACTTCCCAAATAGCTCTACAAACATTGTTGGTAAACATGGTAAATTAAAAGACTGAAAACTCAAAAAGGACTCTGTATGAGCGTGATAGGGAGAGAGAGGAGGCAAACCAAAGGTGAATACAGGAATATCATGAGCATGAGGAAGCTACTCAAAAACTGATACAGCAATTGTATGAGCAGCTTTAGAACATTCAAAGAGAAAGGCAGGAATGGCGTGAGCAGGCTGAGAACACTCAAAGAGAACTTCAAGTATTGTGTGAAGGTGAGGAAGCTAATCAAAGAGTAATACAGGAATTGAGAGAGCAGGATGAGAATACACAAAATCACTAAAGTCATTCATGGAATCCATTACCAAAGAGCTAAAGAAAGTCAGGGAGACCACAAAGGGAATGCTGAATGGAACTCAACAGAAGGAATGTGTGTTCAAGGAAACCATAACTGATCAACTAAGTGATTTGAGAATAAACACTGAACACCAAATTAAGGAAGTAAAGAAGTTCATACAAGATCTAAAACAAAGCTTCAACAAAGAATTTTAAGCCATCAAAGCTGACCAATTAGAAGGAAAAAAAATAATGAGATGTACAAGTCGTTATGTCGAAAACGAACTTTACAATTTTGGTGTGGGGTTGCGGGGGAAGACTTTGTGGGGGGGGGGGGAAGATTGGAAGGGGTGGGAAGGGAAAACAAATGCGTAGGCTACAATGCCTGATTATAAATGTACTCATTATCTTGCCCATGTAATTGTAACCCCTTTGTATAGTATTTTCACTTTGTTTGGAGACGGCTTGACTTTGAACAATCCAACATACACATGATAGATTTATCATGTTTTTCAATGTAATTGTCAAAATAATAGACAGCAAAACCGAAAGGCTAGAAAACATCTAATCCAAAGCAGTAAACTTTTGTCTATAAAGTAATTGTGAGGGTCTGTCTCTTTGAAAGTCAGGCCCCCAAAATGTGAAAATGTACCTCCTTTAGTTTGAACAATAAAACACTTAAAAATCGTCTGATAATGTTTTACATATCTTGCCTTGGACTTCTCATGTTCGAGAAGAAGAAAGGTTTGAAAAAGTTCAAGACTGACTATTCCCCAGATCATTCTTATTAATCAGCTATAGCAATGGAAGTAGCCTTGGTTACTCCTAGTATCATATTTGTTTACATTTAGAAGCATTATTTGTTGCTGGGTTATAAGCTGCAAACCCTTGAGTATTAATAAAATCATTTCCTGAGAGGAATGTTGCTGTGTAAACAAACCTAAAATATCAAAGACGGCCTAGTGGAAACTACTTTCTAGCTATATCACAATCTGAAGTTTCAGATTTTGTTTCCCATTGTATCAGGAAATTCATTTTTGTTATCTTCTTTTTCACCATCTAGTGATTCTATAACATCCTGGGATTGCTATATCTTTACTGGATTCTCTAATTTCTGTTGGAATGTTAGGAAAAATGGAAAATTGAGTTCCTGTTTCTGTTTTACCTTATTTTTTTTTTATTACTTTAGAAAGTGTAGCTCAAGGGGCTGGGAAGATGGCTCAGTGGTAGAGTGCTTGCCTTGCAAGCCTGAGGCCCTGAGTTTGATTCCTCAGCACCACATAAGCAAAATGAAAAAAGCCAGAAGTGGTGCTGTGGCTCAAATAGCTCTAGCCTTGAGCTGAAGAGCTGAGGGACAGTGCCCAGGCCCAGAGATCAGGCCCCACAACTGGACCCCCCCAAAAAAGAATGTGTAGCTCAAAATGTCATAAATTATTTTTTATAGTATTAGGAGACATATTTCATTTCCATCGTCTTACCCTAGCCTTCTACATAACTTTGGTACTTAGTGATCCACAAATGTGAAAATAAAGATACGGAGCTTCTTATTTAGATATTGTTTAGTATTTCCAGACTTCATTAATGCAAGACCCTTAGTAGTATGTACATCATACATGTGTACATCACCAGTGGCAACTTTTTCTTATTCTCAGAAACAAGGACATATGCTGTCCCTGTATTTGCATCAGGAAAAGGCAGTAGTTGAGTTAGTTTACTAAACTAAATGTGCTGTAACAAATTTCTACTAGTTAAGTGGATTGTACCATCTGTATTTATAATTTTACAGTTCTAAAGGACAGAACTCTAAAAGAAGTCCCACTAGATTAAAATCGAACCACTGACAGAGCTGAAATACTTTCAGATGATTTTAGTGGAAAGGCATTTACTTCCCCTTCCACTTTCCAGAAACTTCAGAATCTGGAATGTTGTCTTTACCTTTATCTTCTGATGTAGCTTCTTTACATCTTTGTGCTGGTTCTTACCTTATCATGTCCCTTTCGAAATACAGGTGGGACTTTTAAGCAGCTATTTGAGTATGTTTCTCCCATCTGATAATTATTCAAATTGGCATTCCTTGGGTGATGAAAGGTGATTTTATATATATAATATATTATATATATATGTAAATCTACGTTTGAGGAATTAGACATTTTGGGATGATAGATATATTGGGAAGGTATTTTGCTGTTTAGCATTCTTTCCTCTATAACCTGCTATCCTGTCATTAAATTTGAACAACATATAAGCTATTTGCCTTAAAATCATCTATTTTTCATTATGTTTAGATTCTGATAAAAATTTAGCCTCTCAATTCACACAATGTTAATACAGTCTTATTTCATGCCTGCCAAAAGCAAACAACAAATCACTATTTATTTAAAATTATTTTTAAAAATTTCTATTTATTAAAAAAACTGTTTTAAAAAATTAGCCAAGGACAAGGAATTAGAGAACATTTGATACTGAGACAACATTAAATCTCAAAGAATCCTGGAGTAGTTATTTCAATATTACATTTTGTTCTGCTAGGAGAAGAAAGCATTTTATCGACAATACTTTATACTTTCTTACCTAGTATGTTTTTTTTCCAGAAATGGAATTTGTTAAACATTGTGACTATCCACCAGAATAAATGCCTTCATATGCCTGCATCTTGTGCAGATTGCATAGTCAATTAGATGTAAATGAGAGTTTATCAGTAGCACTTTTAAAAAATGCAGAAAATGTGGACAGGGAGCCAATATACATATTATTCCACCATCACCTTCCACATCCTCCTTCTTCCTTCCTAGGAAACATACCCAATCAATACAAAGGCTTAGATATTTGGCTCTTCAGATTGTAAATGGATGCAGAATATTATGGGTGTCAGAGATGACTGTTAATGATGTTTTATGTAATAATTTCACATGTAACAGCCCTATGAGTCTTGCAGGTCTTAACACTATATTTCCTTAGTGATGCGATAGGAATGTCAGCCTTCCTGGACTTAGTATTGTGTTCCACTTCTTTCTATCACATGGCCTGAATTATAATACGTAGTAACAGAATGAAAAAGTAATGCCATCTTAAGAAAGTTACTTAGAGCTCTAGGAATGTGGCTTCATGGTACAGTTTTATATGGGTAAATAAACCACTCGAACAATTCAGGGACAGAGTTTCCTTCAATCCTTAGAATATTTTCTTGTACAGTAAAAAGGACAGCACAAATTAACTGAAACTATGTCATTTCTCTATGTTCAATTCCTCTCTTGGGATCAGTTTCCACTTGAAATAACAGTTCCTTTCACTTAACTTCCAGTAACAATCTGTGGTGCTGCTCGAGGTAAAATGAATGTTTTCTGGCTTCATTGAAATAGCACAAAGACATCTTCGGACATGTAACACGTGTTTCAGAGAAAATTTAGTAAAGACAAAATATGGAATTTAAATGGTATACAAAATCTTTATCCATTCACATATGGTATATAAGATGATGTTAAGTGAAATGAACCCCAAGATAGTTACAAAACATACATTTTTTCTTGCTTGCTATTGTTTTTAATGTATCTAAAATGTACTATGTGATTTTTTTCTTTCTCTTCTATGCTCTTCCCCCATGATATAATCCCTGTTTTCACTAGATTTGATGTCAGTGCCCTGCATCTTGTATATACATTTTTCTAATATGGGGAGGGGAAGGGAAAAAACAAAATGCTGAAACAAAGGTACAGTATGACCCATTGTAACAGTGAGATGAAAAAGACACTATGTAGAAAACGAACTTTACAAGTTCGGGAGTGGAGGGGAGAGTTGGGGAGATGGGGAAAGAAGGGATAGCAGAGGAAAAACAAAAGAGGAGCTAAGAATGCTTGATAGGAAATGTTCTCATTACTTTACTTATGTAACTCTAAGCCCTCTTACACTATTTTTATAATAAAAATATGAAAAAAAAGATTATACAGGAGTATATTAAGTTCAAATTTCATCAGTACTCCATAAATGAAGGCCAATTTTTAGTGGGAATATATTTCTCAGAAACGTTTATTTTTGTTGTTGTTTGTTCGTTTTTTTTGCTTGTTTTTTTGCTAGTGTGTGTTGTGCATTATTTCCCAAGTGTACATAAGTTAACAGTAGAAGAAACAACAGGTATAATAGGAGAAAGAATAGTTCTGTGTTTAAATATAATGGTTCAATATACTATAGAAGACAACTTTGAAACAATAAAGCCAAGGCCAGTATGTAGAACTATGGGATGGATACAGAGAAAGCACTACTACTACATGCAACATGAAGGATGAGTCCATTCTCTTTCATCCTTTAGCTCTAAATCATGGTAGCTAATCAATCAAATTTTTAAACATAGAATGGAAGAATGATTCTGGTTCCAAAGCAAGTTAGAGATCATGGAATTAACTGGAAAAATAGGCCATTTCTTTTTCTTGTTTTTTTTCTTACTGTTCTATGTTAATGCAAATAGGGGGCTTGAATTCTGGGCCTGGGCGATGTCTTTCCGCTCTTCAGCTCAAGGCTAATGATCTACCACTTGAGCCACAGCACCACTTCCAGTTTTCTGGTGGTTAATTGGAGATAAATGCCTCAGAATCTTTCCTACTCGTGCCGGATTTGAACTGGAATCCTCAGATCACAGCCTCCTGAGTAGCTAGGATTATTGGCATGAGACAATGGCACATGGCTTAAGCTCACATTTCTAACAGTATATACTCAGGAAATGTAATGTGTTTGTTCACCTATGTTTATATGAATTCTTAAGTTAAAAATCTGGGCTAGAGTTTTGAGTTCACACTAACAAGAATATTTCTAGTTTTAAAGTTGATACTGCTGGAAAAATAAAACCTAAGGAGGTAAAAGAGTCTGGGAAGTTCAGTTTGCATCCAGCCTGGGAAGAACAGTGTTTGAGACACTATCTATAATTAGCCAGCCAAAGCTGCATTGGAAGAATGGTTCAAGAGATGGAATATCAGTCATGATTGAGATTGCTCAATAAGAGCTTGAGGCTTTTGCATACATACATTCAAACATATACATACAAACAGAGGCACTTATATGTGCACACACAAATACACAAATGAATCAACTCTCAGAATATGTAGAAAAGTTAGAAAACAATAGAAAATATGTCCTGAGTAAGATTAGATTAAATGACATTTTCTAATATTAAAAAGTCCTCAAGTGAACATTCCTCAAAAACGTTTGAGACCTTTACATAGGTAGGGAACAGAGATAGTAAGAGAGTTATATAATCATGATTAAATGGATCAGATCCATGGAGGAATGAACCAGAGACCCATGCAGGTGCATCTGAAAATGTTCATATCCTGTGTCAAATGTTAGAACATCTTTGCAAATTGTACATAAACAGTCTGAGCAGTCAGTCTATTGGATAAGATCATTGGAGAAATTCAGAATTGCTAGTCTCTTTCTGGATTAAATAAACCAACAAATTATGGCAGGGCAATGTGACAAAAGCCTGGAATTCTAGCATTCAGACTAAGACAGGAAGTTAGAGAGTGGAATTACATAGTGATACCTTCCCTGGACCAGGTAGTATAATTTTGTCTCAATGAAACATACTAAACAACAAGAAAGGTATACAAGGTTGGATGTTTGGGCTAATTTTGTCATTATCTTTTTAGAAGTCAAGTTTCTTATTGAAATGCAAGTCACCAGTCTTGTGCTAGAACTCTATTTTGAGGCAAGGATCAACCAAAGTCCTATAGTTGCTGCAGATACAATCTAATTCAATACATACAATCTGTTCAACATCACACAACTATGGATTAATTGGATGAGAAGAGCAAAGAATTTGGCAAACCAGAAATTATTAGGTTTAGGGGAAAATGGGGGAAAAATAGGAGTAGAGGGATTTGGGAAGGTAAAAGAAGAGAGAATTTAACCGAGTCCTAATCTCAGAAAGGGAAATGGAATGGACAGAATGATAGGAGAGAGATTTTAAAAAAAACAAGGAAATTGGAAAAACAAAAATTAAAATTTAAAAAGTGAAACCCATGAAAATTATGTAAGTTTAAAGATGATATTGAGAGAAGAAAAGAATAGGATGAGAGAAGGGGAAGGATAGAAAGGAGACATGAAAAACAAAAAAATAAAAATTCTTAAAAATAATACTCAGTTGTGTTTTTAATCTCTCTTCATTACATAACATTCCTAGATGGATAATGGCTCATGGTTCCAACCAAAAATTTGAAAAAATAAGCATCATTATGTTGGATTCCAAAGAAATGATGACAGATTGCAACAGTTTAAGCCTGGAGTAATTGCAAAGTTCATCTAATGTATGATTTTCTAGAGCTTGCTATGTTAGAATTTATATTTAAAATTAATATTTTGGTTTTGTTTGTAATTTCATATTCTATAGGATACTACAAAATTCTTTTTATGTAGAGGGTTTAATTGACAAATTCACAAATGATTCTGACATTCTATTTGCCTAAAATATTCTTTCAAGCAAGGTATAGTTAAAATTTAGTTAATAGATAATTCCAAGAATTCATGTATAAAATAATGTGAATATTCTAGACAGAGTTGCCAACAAATGGATGATATTAATTTATGAATTTAGAAAAAGCAATTTTTTGAGGCTTTGGTGTATCATGTTGTGAAGAGAGTAAATGTGTGACATCTTGGTTCTTCTATCTACTCCTAACACATTAAGCAATTTCTTTAATTATTTGCCTCTGTACACAATGAGAAAAATGCTAGAGTTGGCGCTTGTTTTATTTTATTTTATTTATGTTGTCCTAGAGTTTGAACTCTGTGTCTGGCCTGTTTGTGCTCTGAGCCTGTTTGTGCTCAAGGCTCATGCTATATACCACTTCAACCTCAGAACCACGTGTCTGTCTTTTCCTGAGAAGTTTATTGGAGATAAGAATCTAAGGAACCTTCCTGCCTCAGTGGGCTTTGAACCATAATCTTCAGATCTTAGCCTCCTGAATATCTATGATAGTTTAAAAAATATAAATATAAATAATATTTGCAAGTGTTTTGATTTCAAGAATACCACTGGTGGGGGGGCGGGGCAGGGGGGGAATGTTGCAGCAAAGTTTAGTGTAGTGTTCTTTCCACAATAGGAAGGCATCATATTAGTAGAAGTGTAGACTTTTTTCACAATAATCATAAGCTATTCATGATGTAAATTAAGGGAATTTTAAGGTGCACCTTAGAAGATGGAAACTGTTGGCGTGGGATGACTTTATGGCATAAAAGCTTGGGATTGATGGTCATAGAAATAATAGCTTATTCTGATGAACAAATGTTTACTTTTGAGGAATTAATTTTTATAAATACTTCATAGTTTTATCCTCTACTAAAATTTGGCTATATTTTCTGTTGACTTATCAATACGTAACACCTCATTGGAAACTGCATCTATTGCAGAAATAAATAACATGCCAACAGGTACTGTTTTTAATGTCTCTGGAAAGAAATGTTCAGAATTTGAAAATGAATAGTTAGTAGTTACAGGAATTTTGAAGAATACATATATTCTGTCCTGTTAACAATTATACAGTTTTGAAAGTTAGAACTTTCAATTGAATTAAACTGTTTTCTGTTTTACTATGAGACAATAATAAAATATGTGTTCTTCAAAATAATGACAAGTATATTGTGAAAATATTGTATAGTTGGATCTCATTCAAGTTGATTACCCTATGATAAAGAAAGGGTAATTCAAATTAGATGCCATATTTTAGCTATGGTAAATATTACTGTGATAAACATAATTGTTCTGGTAGCTTTAGTGTGGCCTTGTTTGTGGTCACCTGGTTAAATGCCCAGAAGTGGGATTACTGAGTAATAGTGGAGCATTATTGTGTACATCAAGGATAATCTTAGTAGATGAGCAGAATAGCTATGTAAATATGACTGTATAAGGTGATTCTAAGTGAAATGAACTCCAAGACATGTTCTTTGTTGTTGTTGTTCTTAATGTACTAGGTGATTTATTTTTATCATTTTGTGTTTTCCCCACCTATGGTTTATCCCCTGTAGTCACTGTATTTGATTTTGATACCCTGGGTATTGTAAATATGTTGATCTGAACCTGGGAAGAGAAATGAAAAAAAACAAAATGGTGAGACAAAGGACGAAGGGGGAACCTATGCAACAGTGATACAAAACAATATGTTGGATATAATCTTGGGAGTTGCATTGGGAGGGAAGAGGGAGAAAAATGGGTGAAGGGGTAACGTTAGAAAAGAAATGAATTCATTACCTTACTTATGTAACTATAATCCCTCGGTACATTACCTTGACAATAAAATTTAAATAAAAATAAAATAAAATAAAATATATGAGAGCATCAATACAGTCGATGGGACTAGGGGAAATTCTGTACTATACAAAGAAGTGTAGAACAGCTGTGGAGAGCAGCAATTTGACTTTAACATAGGAAGTAATAAACTAGGATACAGATTTTCATCCCCATGTAAGTCACTATAAAAGAAAAACAAAATGTATAATCAGCAAACCAATAGAGATAAAATAGAAAACTAAACAATTAAGGTGAATAGATGACTTGGACCAAGAATAACAAATGACACAATTAGGAAACAATAACAAGCTGGTAAGTTTAAAAAGTATTACCCATAATTCTATTAAATGCTGTTTACATTACAATTTGTTAGAACTATAATTCAAATCACAGTTTAATAGTATATCATTTTGATATTAATATATTTATTACTTATTTCTTAATATTGAATTTTTAATAGATGATTTTAATTTCTGCATCTCTAGAAAATAAAAAGGGAAACTAATTTTAATAATATATTTCATGAATTGTAAAATTGAGAAGCATTAGATTTTAAACAAACAATATATCATCATTGTTTCATTTGTGTGAATTAGTGTATTAATTCAAAGTGTATCCTACACTCAGCACTCATCTTAACATCAAATAATAAATTATTGCACATGGCTCTTGGTATTACATGGAAAGGTTCAGTACTGTAGTAAAATTCACACTACACAATACAGGAGTGTATGACTCCTCTAATCTCACTTAAGTTGTGGAAATTTGATTTCTACATGCATGTTAAATTCCTTTCTAGGTGACATCTAAAAAGTATATACAATTATATACACGAGGGGTATTTCAGATGATACTTAGAAGTCATATTCATTAATTAAATTTTTACTATCTTGTACCAAATAAATATTTATAGAGAGACTGAATTTCTGAGTAGATGATGGTGTATGTGTGCCAGATTATTCATATTGAGGCTTATTTTATAATTCTGACATTGTTTCTACAGTTGGATTTAATTTTCCTTAAGGGGTTAAGTGTATTATATTGGATATATGAAAGTAAACTGAATGTCTATTCCATTATTCCTTTCCCACTTGTCTAATTCCAATATAATTATCCCTGTGTTTGAAGTAATGAAAATAACAACAGATATAAGCAAGATAAATTAGTCTGTAGTAGACAAGTATTTTTACCTTTATTTTGATAGTTGGTCTTCTTTACACTACAAAATATTCTTGGGAAAATGTGCTGCAGGCTGGTCACAACTGTAGAATATTATGGTTTGATGTATCATAAGAGAAGGAAAGAAGGGGAACCTTCCTTCAAAAAGTCTGCTCCGAGGAATATGATCTGCTTTATGTTGGTGACTTGGAAATGAAATTTTTTCAGTCAACCTTGAAAAGCCACCTTGATAGAATATTTCTGTAAGTTGTTACAGAGGATTATTGATGCCTTTGCAAGGATGTCAGATTGCCTCATTTTGAGAAAATTAAAGCAGGAATTTAGTCAGCTGTTCTTTCTATCTTTAGGAGAAAAAACCATTGAATCTAGGTCAGGGGATCACTGGGACCCTGAGAATCTACTATCTTGAATAGTAATCCTAGAACTCTAAAACAAAAAAAAAAAAAACCCACACAAAACAAACAAACAAAAACTCAGTCAGGGCTGCTATCACAGCCTACATGAAGTCAGGCAAAAAAAAAAAAAAAACAGAAGCTGACAGTCATTTTGTTGATAAATAATATAGTTTTTATGAGGCAGACTGAAATGAGGCTCCAGAGAGAAGGTCAGAAAGACGGATCAGAGAGACTAAAATTGATCACACAAAGTTTAGAAAGTAGAATTCCTTGTAGAACTAATACACCAAAAAAAGCCTGTGCTTGTAAGAACAAGACAACAGACCAAAATCGAGAAATGCACATTTCCTTAGAGGTCAGCTTAATGAATTTTCAATGGACATCTTTGAATTCTTAAATATTTGACTACATGTGGGAGAAAGCTGAAAAGAACGAAAATGTCATCACTCTGTTAGGAGGTCCAATATCACATTAGGAAGTAATCAAGCAAAGATTTGTAATAAAAAGAGAAAACAAATATTCCAAAAGAGGGTCTCACTTGTTTTGATGTAACAGTTCTTGATTTAGGTGTTAGCAATTGCCCTACAATTGATCCAGTTCCAAAGCTGAGTTGATATTGACTGCAGTATTCCTACATGAACAAAAAGAAAAAAAATATAAATGTCTGATGAAATGAGTTGAAGGTGAAGTGTTCTAATTGTGATATCTGAGGTCTAGACACAAGTGAAGAGGTGCATTTTCTTTTCTAAAAATCCCCGATTATTATCCTAGTGCCAGTGGCTCACAGCTGTAATCCTAGCTATTCAGGAAGCGGAGATCTGAGGACTGTGGTTCAAAGAGAGCCTTGGCAGGAAAGTCCTTGAGAATCTTTTCTCCATTTAACCACCAGAAAACCAGAAGTGGAACTGTGGCTCAAGAAATACAGCACTCACCTTGAGTTGAATAGCTCAGGGCCAGTGCCCAAGCCAGGAATTCAAGCCCCTGGACCAACAACAGCAACAACAAATCTCTCTTTTCTTGGACTGCCTGAATCTTTTCCTAATATTCAACAAAGAAGCCATTTTATCACCCATTACCTCTAAGTCCTATGCTAGCTACTGCAAATAGAATGATTTGGTATCTTTTGTCAAACAGTTCTTATTTGTGGAAACAAATACCAGCAGCGGTAACTTTTTTTTCCAGTCCTTGAACTCTGGGCCTGGGCAATGAACATGGTTAAACTGGTAGCCTTTCATGTGAGATTGTTATTTATTGGATTACTACCCAAGAGGGGAATTACTGGGTCTCAAGGGAGATCTATGTTTAATCTTTTTAGGGAACTCGGTATTGCTTTAAACAGTGGTTGAACAAGTTTAATTTCACACCAACAGTATAATAGAGTTTCCAATTGGCTACATCCATGCCAGCAATTGCTATTGTTAGTTTTCTTGATAATGACCATTCTAACTGGGATAAGGTAGAATATGTATTGTTTACTTGTAGATTTGTGGGCACTTTCTAGCTACCATAAATGAATGAATCCATGAAACCTACATTGTTCTGCGTCTGCATTCCTTTCTCTTTTCTCTTATTATAATTTTCCCAAGCCTTTCATTTTCCTTAAGACTGATGAAAAGTCATCCTTTCCGATGGGTGAATAGAATTACATTGTGTGTGTGTGTGTGTGTGTGTGTGTGTGTAAGATGACTATAGGCCCATGACTATAGGCTCATTTCTAAGCCTTCTGTTTCATCTGTAATTTTGTAATTCCATATTAAATTTGAATTGCTTTCTCAAATTCATTGAAGAATATTGTTGGGATTTTGATGAGTATTGCATTGCCAATTGTTTAGGGGCACTATTTCAGTTTTCAAAATGTTAATTCTTCCAACATTGAGCATTGAAAGACTTTCCATTTCCTTGAATCTCCTTCAATTTCCCTTTTTAGATTTTTAATGTTTTTAGACTAGAGGTCCTTCACACTTTTAGTTAAATTAATTAATTCCTAGTTTAGTTGTTGTTGTTTGGTTTTGTTTAGGTTTGATTTGATTTTGAGGTTAATACATGTGAGGTTGTTTTTTGGATTTCAGCCTGGAGTTTCCCATTTTTGGTCAGAAAAACTACTGATTCTTATGGGTTTTGCTGAAGGTTAGCATCAACTTTATTAACTTGAGGGAGGAAGCTATAGGGTCCTTTAAATACAAGGTCATTTCATCTGTAACAAGGGATAGTTTTACTTCTTCCCTGTTTGTATCTGCTTTATGTTTTTCTCTTGTATATTGCTCTTGCTAGAAAGTCCACTACCATATTGAAGAGTAGTAGAGAGAGAGGACATTCTTGTCTCATTCCTGATGTTAATGTTTTCATGCTTCCACTGTTAGGTAAAGGCTAATTATCTCTGTTATATACATACTATGTATTATATTGAGTAATGTTCCTTGCATTCCTAGCTTCTCAGACCTTTGAACCATAAAGTGGTATTCGAGCTTGTTAAAAGCTATTTCTATACCCCTATAGAGGTTCATGTGTTTCTTGTTCCTGCTTCTGCTGATGGTTTTTATTATATTTATTGACAAGTATATTGAATCCAATTGTATGAAAAATGAATCCTATTTGATCACACCATATGATTTTTTGTTAGTTCCTTAAATTGCTTGGTGAGAATTTTATTAATAAGTTCTGCATCAATGCTTATCAAAGATTTGGGTTTATATTTCTCTTACTTTGGTGAGTTCTTATGTGATTTGGGGAAGAGTCTAATTTCTAGCCTCAAAGAATGTGTTTTGAAAATTCCATTTCCCTTTCTATTCCATTGCAGAGTTAGATCTGAGTATTGTAAGTTCTTTGCAGGCCTTAATTTCATGATAAATTCATTGAGTCCTAGATTTTTCTGGAATGGGATATGGTTTATTGACATTAAATTTTCATTACTTCTTATGTGTTACTTCTTGGTTCAGATCGAGTATAGGAAAGCATCAATCTCTCCAGGATTCTCCAGGTGATTGGCATAAGGTTTTCAAAGTACTCTCTTATAACATTTTTAATTTTGCTTGTATCTGTTGTGTTGTCTCATTTTGGTCTCTAATTTTCTCTATTTGGGGGAGTTCTCTTATTTTTTTTTTTTTTGGATTTTATATCATGAATGTGATATACTTAGGGTTGGCTTACTGTTACATAAGTAATAACTACATTTTTAACAATGTTTCCCCTTCCTCATTTTTTCCTCCTTCCCCCAACCCTGACATCCTACACCCCAAAGTTATAAAGTTTATTTCTAACATAGGGTGTAGTGTATATTACTGTTGCTTTGGTTAATCTTTGTCCAACCATTTCTGTGATTTCCCTTCCTTCCCCAAATCACATTAATTTAGGTATAAAACAATGGTTACAGAAATAAAAAAAATGACTACAGGGAATAAACCAAAGGGTAAAAACTAAATAGAAATAACTAAAAACTGTTCACTATACAATCATCTTGTATCCATTTCTTGGAGCTCATTTCGATAAGCATCATTTTATACGCTGATATTCACGTTGTTATTGAGCTATTTTGAATATCCTAGACATATTCTAGTTTTTCCAAATGAGTGCAAATCTCTAGCCTATGATTCTTTGGATCTGGCTTGTTTGACTTACTATGTTTTCCAAGTGACTCTATTTTCTTACTAATGGTCAATGTCATTCATTCTGACAGAAGCATAGAGTTTTGTTGTGAATATATATGACGTTTTCTTGATCCATCATTGATGGGTGATAGGGGAGCTCTATTGAGGAACTTCTATATTTCATTACAGAGTATTTGAACAACTTTACATTTTGACCAATAGTGTAGTAATTTTCCTTTTGGGCCACATCTCCACCAGTCCAGCATCTGTTATTATTAATTTTCTTCATAATGGTCATTCTAACTGTGGTGAGGTGGAATGTCAATGTTGCTTTGATTTGCATTTCTTTTATGGCTAGAAATTTTGCATATTTCATCATGTGTCTATTGGCCATGCATATTTCTTCTTCAGAGAGGTCTCTCTTTAAATCTTTAGCCCATTTATTAAGAGATTTGTTGTTTCTTTGAGAATTTTTTTTGATGAGTTAATTTTTGGGGCTCTAAATATATTTGAGATATGAGGCAATTGTGCATTGCAGAGTAACTAAAGTTCTTCACCCAATCTTCGTGCTTTTTATCTATCTATCTATATAAATTCTATTCTTAGTCAGATTTGTTATGGGTCTGCCAAGTCTGTTCATTTATTTAAAAAAACAATTCTGATTTGTTGATTCTTTCTACGTTTTATTTTGACTATATTTATTTATTTCTCATTTAAATTTTTTGTTTCTGTCTACTGCTTTGGGTTTGGGGCTTTTTCCCGTTTTCAAGGAGCTTGAGATACATAATTAAAATATTCATTGGAGATTTCCCCAATTATTGATGTAGGCACTCTGAGCTATAAATCTTCTTGTAATTACTGCAAATACCAGAGGAGCTGGTATTTTGTGTGTTCATTTTTGTTGAATTCTAGAAAAGTTCAGATTTCCATTCTAATCCCTTCAGTGTCACACTGGTCATTCAGCAACTTTTTGTTCACTCTTCAGGAGTATGACAATTTTTTTTGGCTTTAGCTGTTTAATTCTAAGTTTATTCTGTTATGGTCTGATAAGATTTGGGTATTCAAATAATTTTTCTTTCAATTTGGACAGAATTTCTGTGTGACATAGATATGTTCTGTTCTGGAGAATCTTCCATGAGCTGCTGTGAAGAATGTATATTCTGACGCTGAATATATATTCTGTAGATGTCTGTTAGGGCTTGGTGGTCAATGAAGTTATTTAGGTCTGCAGTTTCTTCGTTGAGTTTTTCCTGGATAACCAATCCATAGATGGGAATGATGTGTTGAGATATCTTTTTTGGTTAAGTAGAATTTGGTTGATGAAGTGGGATGCTCAAGGATTCAGGTCATTTATATTTAGACTGGCTATATCTCCTAATGGAGAGTTGCCTTTATCAATATGTAATGTCTCTTCCTACTAATTTTAATTTGAATTATATTTTATCTTATGTTAGTAATTCTACTGTGGCCTGTTTATGGTGTCCATTTGCTTGAAAATTTTACTTCTATCCTTTTAGTTTGAGTATGAGTTTGTTTTTCTCAATAAAATGTGTCTCTTGAATATACAAGATGGATGTGTCTTTTTTGATACTACTATCTAATCTATGTCTTCTATTTGGATATTTAAATCCATTGATATTGAGAGTTAAGACTGAGAAATATCTGATAAGTCCTACTATGTTATACCTCTGCTGTTAGAAGCTGTGCCTCATCTACTGCTAATATATTTACCTTGTTCTTTGGTAGGGAGAATTTTATAAAACCAGGTCCTATTCTTCTTGATCTTCTCTATGTTGGATATATTTGATTAACTATTATCCTGCTGATTTGGTTGAGATACATTGTTTCAAGTTTTCTTTGTCATGAAATATTTTTATATATCCTTTAAATGTAAAGGAGAGGTTGGCTTGGGACCATAGTCGTGATTGGTAGTTATTTACCCTTAATGTTTGTCATATATCATGCCAGGCTCTCCTTTTTACCATATCAGCTAAGAAATCTATTTATTCTGACTGTATATTCTTCATACATACTCCGTCTTTTCGCGCTGGCAACTTTAAGAATCCTTTCCTTGATCTTTAATGATCCTCTAATGGATTATGATGTGGTGGTGCATTTTTCAGTTCTAGAATTATGTTTGGTGTTCTAAAGGCTTCTCTTCTCTAAATGAGTCTATCTCTTTGGATGTTTGTCATGTTCTCTGCTAGAATTATGTAATATGTTTCCCATCAATTTAGTTTCCTCCTCTTCTTTTTCTTGATACCTATCTCCCTGAAATTTGATCTTCTGAGTCTTGAAGTTCAGGCAAGATCTTTTCTTATTTCTTGGATTTGTTCTAAATGATTATCTCCTCTTTCCTGTTAGACCTATTCTGTCTTTGACCATGAGATTATCTTCTATGTCATCTATTTGCTGTGGAGACTTTCTACTTTGTTTTGGATTTCCCCGTCTTCTAATTTTGGTCATTTTTATTGGTTCTATCGCTTTATTAAAGCTTTGTTTTAGGTAATGTATGGACGTTTTGTACGTATTTTCTTTGGGTGGGGAGTAACAAGGGTGGTTTTCTTAGCTGTGTCATCTCTCATATCTTTTAACTAGGCATCTATTTTTTCTTGGACTCCCTTGCCTTCTCAGTATTTTTTATCTTTCTGTTTGTAGTCTACATGAATTATTTTGCTAAACTTTGGTTGGCCTCATCTTGTTCAAAAATTTCCTTGTAGAGGTTTTCTATCTTTCCTTTAATCACATTTTTCAGCAGTATTTGTAATGTATTTTGATAACTATCTTCAAGGTCCTTGATTGTCTGTTCCAATGTCTGGTTATTTACAATGTGATTTACACTACCTTGACATCATTTTTCTTGTATTTTTCTGATTTATTCTGTCCATTTGGAGATTTTCTTTTGGGGGATCTATGATCTTAATACATGACTCTCTGTTTTCTTGGTTGCTTTGCCAGGTGTTGGTTTTCTGTTGTGATTTGCTTTTCTGGAATTAGGTTTTTGTCTAGACCATTAAGTGTAGGAGTAGAAACTAGTTGTGGTGAGATGTTGTGATGTTAATACTTGTGGTTCCAGCCACAGTTCACACTGTCCAGTGGTATGGTGAATTGTCTCTGTATATGGATGTGGCCTTCTGTAATGCACATTTCTGTTCCTGCTTTTTCAATGTTGCTCTATTTCCACACTGCAGATGTGCTTTTGAATATGTTGGCCAACACAGTCACAACAGTCACCTACCTGGCTGGGTAACTTTTCATAGATTTCTGTTTTCTTCTGAAGACAGTACAAACTCTTCTTTCGAAATGTATATCTATATGTAATTATAGCTGACTTAGTTTGACCCTCTAGAACTGGAGTACCTGCTAGGACTCTAAATCTCTGTTTCATTAGAGAGAGCTAGGGTAATCTTCTGTCGTTGTTTTTCTTCATCCTGATTTATTTATTTATTTATTTATTTATTTACTTTATTTATTTATTTATATCATTTTGGGGGGGGGGATCCAGACATGGGGCTTGAACGCTGGGCCAGTATGCTGTCCCTCAGCTTTTCAGCTCAAGGCTAGCACTCTACAACTTGAGCCACAGTGACACTTCCATTTTTTTTTCTTTTTGCTTATGTGGTGCTGAGGAATTGAACCCAGGGCTTCAGGCATGCAAGACAAGCGCTTTACTACTGAGCCACCTTCCCAGCCCAGATTTATCTATTTTCATTGTGGAATTTTTTCACATAATTTAGGATTTGTGATTGTTGTTTAGGTTATTTTTGTTTTTCTGTGTGTGTTACTTTGAAGTAGTGATTTCAGGCTTGTATGAAGAGACAGTAAAGTATGAAATGTATGTTATTATATTGAAGGAAAGAGAGCAAATATTTTAACTTTTTGCTACACAATTAAATTAATATTAACAAAAGCTAATTAAAATGATTACTTATTTACATTTCAGAGGATGAGTATAGTACTCTTGGATATCTTGGAGGAAAAGACATTAGACTCATTATGACTGATGCCTTACATTGAAATTACTGTCTAAACTTTCTTCTTCAGAAAAGCAAAAGCTCCATTTCTTTCATATTAGCATTATAAAATCATACTAGCTGCATGTTGAATTGTTTTCCTCTGCTATTTTCAATTCAATTCTTCATCCATGAGTTACCTATGGCTCTGAATGACCAATTCCTTAAAAATATCTATATTGCTTATATTGTGATGTAAATCTCAGTAATATTAATATGAATTTATCTGATTCTCATCTTGAGCTACATTCATATGAAATTTATGAAATCTCAAGCAAGGAACCTATTTTACTCTTTTCTATGTTTTAATCAATAAATCCAATCTCTTTAGAAATATGTTCTCATATTTTATATTGCTCCGGTAAACATCGTGTGTTTCTAATACTTTTACTGAAGTAAATATAAAGTTTGGAATAGGAAGACTCCACCCCATTATCAATTTAAAGTAAACTCTTGAGCACTACTTTATATGTAAAAATAAAAAAGTCCAATGCACATGTTCATAAACAAACAATCTATTGGTTACGTAAATTAGACACAAGAACTACCACATCAATTCTCAATTTACTTAAAGGCACCAAAATATTGTGTTCATAAATATCACTCATTTTAAGAAAATGACTAGTCAATACAAAGTTTATATTATTTTTGTGATTTATTCAAAGACACTATGAACATTCATAAGAGGATTTGTGATCAGAAGTGATAGGTAAGCAAAGTAACTGGAAAACTGTATATGTACATTGAGGTTTCAATATAGGATGACAAGTTTTCAATACATGAGCCTACAGAAGTTGATTTTGTATCTCTCACATACATTTTCCCACATACTCCTGTTCTCTTACCTCCTTACTTGATCAATATTCCTCTAATTTCATGATGTCAATTTCTACTAAAATAAAAAGGTGGGTGTTTTCATTGGTCTAGAGATCCAATACATCTGAGTATTTTCGAGTAGTATTATGAATTCATGGAGTTTGACTTGAATGTACTTGATTTCAGGGAAAGATACAGGTCCAGGCAAGATGCTTAAGCAAAGAAAAACCTATGGAGGAAACATAAATCAACTATAATTACAAAAAAATGTAACTGATGTCTCATTTGTCTAGGTGGCAGCTGTGTGTGTGTGTGTGTGTGTGTGTGTGTGTGTGTGTGTGTGTGTAGAGAGAGAGAGAGAGAGAGAGAGAGAGAGAGAGAGAGAGAGAGAGAGAGAGAGAGAGAGAGAGAGAGAGAGAGAGAGAGAGAGAGAGAATTTTATTGTGGCTTCCATATTTACAGTCCATATAGCATTACTTGTTAGGGAGAAGGTGCTCATATCAGAGCTCTGATAGCACTATCACTTTTTATTGTGATAAACACTTGCTTAATATCTAATTAAAAAGGTAAAATAAACTAACATCTTAGGTGATTGTTTTGACTATTAATTAGTATATTGAAGGCCAAAGTTAGGAACTGGAGATCAATATAATTTTTTTCCTCTCTTCTCAATATTACACAGCAATAGCTGTGATTTCAGGAGTCTCCTGCCATGTACTGACAGCTGAATTACTAATATACTTAACAATATGAAACATATGATAGAGAAATAAATCAGCCAGCAAGCAAAAAGAACAAGTAATAAGATTGAACTTTTGAGCAGGGTTGCCACATCTTTTGGGAATGTAATTCCTTCATATGAACTTCAAAGTTTGTGGCTTTCCCTGTGTGATTATTGGTAAGAATGTACTGTAGAAACAAGAATTCTTATTCAGCCAAGTAAAAAGTGCTCATGATCCCATCTTCAAGTTGCAAATTTCCATTCCATGTACTTCAGCACCTCATCCTTCCCTGTGGGAGACAGGAAATAATACAATTTTCCTTGAATATTAAAGTATTCAAATTAGTGTGTACAAGCATGATTTGTATAATTACAGAACTTTGTAACAAATCTAAGTAGGGATTATGTCACAAATGTAAAATAGAATTAAAATCACATAACAAGACGTCACAGCATTTTGTGCAAGAAAACATACATTAGGTTAGTTGCAGAATTTATTTTTGGAGATAACTTTATATGAAAGTAAAATGAACTTTATCTAAGGATTGAAACATCTTATTGAAAAATATATGTCTTAGAGATATTTTGCTGCATAATTTTAGGGATACGGTGGACCCATTGCAACAATGAGATGTACAAGACGTTATGTCGAAAAGTGAACTTTATAACTTTGGCTGAAGGGTGGAGATGGGAAGGGATGGGAAGGGGAAACAAAGGAGGAGGCAAAAATGCTTGTGTACTCATTACCTTGCCCATGTAATTGTAACCCCTCTGTACGGTATTTTCACAATTAAAATAATAATAATAACTATTATTATTATTTATTTTATTTATTTATTTTTATTTTATATATTATTATTGTTATTGTTGTTGTTTAGGTTCAAAATGCAATTAAATTTTAGACCTACACGCTGAGCAAGAGATAGGATAAATGTGAAATAGAAGCTTGCTATTAACATTATAATTTGGTTATATGTAGGCTTAGGATTAGGTAAGGTGTTGCAGTTAGAGTTCGGGTTAAGATGTAAGATATTGTGTAAAACTGCAGCATATTTTAAGAAGAATGAATAACATCAAAGTTACAATGAATGAAAACCAGTGTCGGTGTTACTTTAAACATTCAGATATAATTTGGTTTAAAGTGTAAGTTACTGTTTTAGTTCTGGTTAGGGTTAGGGAAGGACAAGCTTTAGGGTAAAATTTAGTTTTCGACTAAGAAGTAGAAGCAAAAAAATGTGTGATTGATTAAATATAGACAATTTTCCTTACATTAATCATTCGGTTTTAATTCAGATTGTGATTAGCATTAGGTTTCTGCTTAAAGGGGTTGAGGATAGAGTAAAGAAAAGGATTAAACTGGTGGCTCATGCCTATTTACCTAGCTACTCAGGAAGCTGATTTCTGAGGATCAGAGTTCAAAGCCAGCTTAGCAGGAAAGTCTGTGATATTTTATCTCCAATTAAGCACCAGAAACCAGAAAGTGGTGATGTGGCTCAAGTGGCAAAGTACACACCTTGAGCCATAGAACCCAGAGATCGTCCCCATGCCTAGAACTCAGGGATAGGATCTAAGACCAGAGATGAAGCTCCACGACCAACAAAAAGATAAAAAAAAAGAAATGGGAAAAAATGTTAGGTAAATTTGAATTTATTTTAGGTTCTAGGAATTCAGGAAATGCTGGGATAATGGAAGTACAATGTATTTCATTATATTAGGATTTGAGATCAATGGGTACAATGATTCCTCTTATGGAATAAGATAGGTTCAGAGATAAGAATGAGAAAATCTGTAGGGTTTAGGAAAACTTGCAATTAATTTCGAGAATTACAAGTGGAATTTCAGTTAGGAGAATACAAAATGATCATTTTTCATAAATTTTAGAATTGGGTTAGCATTAGTGTCAAGGTTATGGTTAGGATTCCATCCATGGTTAGGGTTAGAGTGAAGGAGGAACAAAAATGGGGCTCAAATTGAAGGCAAATTTTAGAATAAGCCTGGTAAGAATTAGAGTGAATGTCAGATAGAATATTGCTACTAATATTAGAATTTACTTGCAATTAGGCTTATGTTTATTCTCAGTTTTCCAGTTAAGATTAAGTTAGGGTTAGAAAATGACTAAGATATTGGAAAAAAATTGTAAGGCTTATTTGAATCAAGTTAGGAGAGTGAAAAACTAGTGTACTTGTGTGAGTGTTAGTATTGATTATAATTGGGATTAAGATCAGGGTCAGTATTTTGTTCTGATTATGATTAGTGTTATGAATAGGAATTTTTAAATAAAATTTAGTTTTCACTAAGAGAAAGAAGCAAAAATGTCAGGCTGAATAGTAACTAGAGCATGATCATTATATTTATTTCTCTGTGATCATTCTTGTAATGATTAACGAGAGTTTTCCAGCCAGGTTTAAGATGAGTGTTAGGTTTAAGTAATGGACTTGGTGGTAAGTAAATCTGAAACTGTTTTAGGATACAGTGGTTTAGGAAAGGTAGATCAATGGATAATACAGTATTTTTAACGATAATAGAATTTGATGACAAGTAACAGGTTAGGGAACAAGAAAACTTTAGAAGTAGAGTTAGGAAATTTTTCGGAATTAGAGCAAATTGAAACTCATTTCCATAGTGCAAATTGGAGTTTTCGATAGAATGAATAAAAACTAGAGGATTTTTCTTAAACATTAATATTGGACTCTCATTAGGTGGAAAGTTAGGTTACAGTTCCAGCTAGGCTTAGTTTTAACATTAGGCAAATGGAAAATTTAGGGTCAAACTGGAAGTAACTCTTCGAATAACAGGTCAAGTTAGTATTAGGATGAATATGAAATAGGAAACTGCTAATAATATTAGGATTAGGGTATGATTAATGTGATGGTTAGCCTAAATGTTCCAGTTAGGGTTCAGGTTAGGAAAATGGCAAGATATTGATTAAAACTACAAACTATATTAAGAAAGATGAGTTGAAACAAAGATAGGAGGAGTAAAATCTAATGTATTTGTGTGGCTTTTTGAATCCAAAGGCAACCAGTTCTAGGGCTAGGGTTACTTTTATAATTAATGAACTAATGAATTAAAGGCACAATTATTTCATTCTTACAAATCAAGACAGTCATGATTTTGAGAACAAACTCAATTTTCTGCATGAAAATATGTCTTGTAACCAGGATTAAATAATAATGAAAAGGGTGTCATTTATTAAAATTAGGTAAGTTGATGATACATCCAAACACATAGGACAGTAACTCAGACATGTTACTGGGAAAACAGACATTCTACTTGCTCTAACTGGGAAATGTGTGTGTGTGCGTGTGTATGTGTGTGTGTGCACGCACGCGCATGTGTGTGTGTGTGTGCGTGTGTGTGTGTGTGTGTGTGTGTGTGTGTGTGTGTGGTGGGTGGGTGGGTGGGTGTGTACACCCACAGGTCTTCAACTCAGCCCTGGGTCCTTTTGTCAGCTTATTCTGTGAAAAGGTCTCACTAAACCATGTAGCCACAGGAACATCTTCATAGATACTAATATTGGAATCGCTTAAGTGGAATTGTTTTATTTAATTTGTTATTTTCACAAAGAAATCAAGATGATTATGTATTTTGTTTCTTTTCACTGCTATTGGCTCTTACCTTGAGAATATTTTTTTTCTTAGCAAAGTAGAAAAAAGCAATTGGATTGAGGAAGTAATATATGACTTTCATAGAATGCAGATGCATGGATTTGGGTCTTCTGTAATTTGCTAAAAGTTTCTTCCAGAAAAGGTTATCAATTAATTATAAGTGATGCATAATTCCTAGATATTACAGTTATCACATACACTTTTTGATTGAGGTATCTCTGTATAAACTAAAAAAAAAAAAAAAAACGTACCAAAAAACTCAAAATACAAAGAAATCACATCTTTGTTTTAAACCCTGTAGTTTACAAAGAATTTTTAGCCAACACTGAAAACATCTTTTTAGGTATTCTGCAATTTGTGTGAAGTATTTTAACAATAGTTTTCTTTTTTTCCTGCAATAAAAATCACATGCAATATATAATCTCCTTTTCTTATATACATTTTAGTGCTTTGGAAGTAAATTGTACAATAATAAGTTTTCCATGCCTAATTTTCACAAACGTGCATTTCCTCAAATAGAAGTGCTGTAAATTTTAGAACATACATTAAAATAGATATAAAATTCACTTATAGGAATTTGTCCAGCATACATCCTCTATACTGTGTCTTTTCAATTTTGTTTTTGGGGATTATTTCCAGGATCTCACACATGTTATTCAAGTGCACTGTCAATGAACTACATTCCCTGTCCAAACAAGTTTTTTACTTCTCTTTAATACATATATAGAAGTTTAATGGCTCTATCATATACAATTCTCTTTGACCTTTTGAAGACTTGAAATCTTGCTTGCTAAAAGGATCGCAGTATTATACAAATCATTCTGCTATGTAGAGGTTATCAATTTCTCCACAAATGCATTACTATATTTTGTGCATCTTTTTATATTAAGGTAATACTAGTGAGTTTTCTTTGTCTTTTTTCTTAGATAATAAAGAGGAACTTATTTCAAATGCTGCTCCTATTCACTATTAATTTACATATGTTCTTCAAAGAAATAGCCTATTCAGAGAAAATTTATATAGCATTAGAAGATATAAAAATACTTACTATTCAGAATCATTGTAGCATTAACAAATATGTTCCCTGTATCTGTTGGATATGTTTTCACTTCAGTTATAGTCTCCTTTGAATTATGAACGGCTATTGCTTAATAAAATCCAGTTTATTCTTGCTTTTCGTTAGCCACTAATGCTTTCCATGTCAAATTTTTAGAAACCTTTACTGATGCAATGTCATGAAATTTTACATTTATGTTTTATAGGTTTTCACATCTCACATTTAGTTTGATAATCACTTTTTAGTTTAAATTTTTGTATAACGCTGGAGGTAGGACAGGTGCCTGAGGCTCATTATCAGTAAATCCTGAGATCTGAGGATCACAGTTTAAAGCCAGCCCGGGCAGGAACGTCCATGAGACTCTTATATCCAATAAACCACTAGAAAAACCAGATCTGGTGCTGTGACTCAAGTGGTAGGGCACTCGCGTTGAGCAGAAGAGCACACGGACAGCGCCTAAGACCAGAGTTCAAGCCCCATGAATGACAAAAAAACAAAACAAAACAAAAATGGATTGAGGTAGTAGTCTAAGATCATTCTTTAAATCTCGAGAGACAATAGTGCCAATATACCCATGGAAGATTCTATTTTATTTCATAAAATCATAGGACAGTTTTCAAAATCTTTTTACCATAAAACTGAGAATTTATTTTTGACAAATATTACATTCTTCTATGTGTCTGGTCTTGTAGTAGAACTATGTTGTCTTCACTACTAAATATGGTAAAAAGATTCAAAGCTAGTATGAAGCCTGAAGCTACACAATTTTACAAGATTGTTCTGACTGACATGTATTCCTTGAATTTACATACGAGTTTATTGAGCAGGTGGACCAATATTCTACAGAGATAGTCACTCATATTTTGTACCTTGGAAAAACACAAGATCCCAGATATTATATATAGAGAAATGTCTTTAGAGAATACTTGAAACAACTAAAATTAATTTAGGAATGAGTTAAGATTTAGATAATGCTGTAGCATAATAAATCTGAATGATAACAACTTGAGCTGTACAACAGAGGAAAGTGAGAGGGGAAAGAATGATGGACCACATAGGAGGTATATGTCATTGCTCTTGTGTTTCAAAAAACAGAAAGAATTCAGAGAAAAGAAGGAGAAAAGTAAAGTGTCCTGAGTCAAGTTTCTTTTTAATCCATCAAATAGTCTGGACCAAAAGTCAGTGAAAATGGGAAAAAATAAAATAGAAAATAAAGCATTGTATATACCTGTTACAATGTAAGGAAATTGTAATAGGAATATGATAATTAATTCGCAAAGAAATAAGAGAAAGATTAGCTAAACTCTAAAGGGAAAAACAATGAAGAGAGAAAAGAAGCAAAGTAAAACCTTTATCAATAACAAACACAAGAGTTTGGAAGTGGAAAGGCAGTGGGAATATTCTATGTAACAATAAAAATTGTTAGCGTGGATAGAATATGGATCACATTTTATCATATATAATTTTGAAAAAGCATACTAGGAATGAAAGCTTGAAACTCATGGTTTAAAACACTATTTGCATTATAACTAGGCAGTATTGCTCAGTGGTAAACCATTGGCTTTGCATATGTGAAGCAATGGTGTTATCTCCCAAGCATTACAAAGTACACACAAAGCACACACACACAAAAACCACATAAACACGCACATATACACCACATACACACATTTGGAATATTGATATTATCATATTAAAGGGTGGAAATTATCACAAATAGTAAAAGTATGTTAATATATGAAATCATAATATTGCTCATACTATTTAAAAGTTTAGTAGAAATAAAATAATCACAATATACTTGGATTTTAATAGATTAGGTAAATTGAAAATTAATAGAAGAAAAGAGAATATTTGCAATTAAGTTTAAATAATTAACATTTTGAAACATGTGTCCTTTTATTTTGACAAAAGATTGATGTTACTGGTGTTTTAACCCAAGATTTAGAATATGATAGGGAGGTGCCCTATATAACACTAGCGATGACTATATCTCTAATCAATTCACTCTGAATAGTTTTATAATAAGGTGACATAGTTTCTCAGTATCTCCTGAATTACAAACCATATTTACACTTCCCACCATAGCTAGAAAATGGATGTTACAAATCACCATGCTGAGTTCAAACTTTTTTTAATTCAAGTAAAAATACTTCCAAAAAGTGACCAAGTAATGAAGCCTTTTTTTTTTGGGGGGGTGGTCTAGTCGTGGAGCCTGAACTCTGGGTCTGGGCATTGTCTCTCAGCACTTCAGCTCAAGGCTAGCGCTCTACCACTTGAGCCACAGCGCCACTTCCGGCTTTTTTCTGTTTGCTTATGTGGTGCTGAGGAATCGAAGCCAGGGCCTCATGCATTCGAGGCAAGCGCTCTACCACTGAGCCACCATCCCAGCCCAATGAAGCCTTTCTTAATACATTATGTGCTTCTTGAAAATACAGTATTTGTTACCTGGACAAATATGTTCATAACTATAAGAATATAAATTTATTTCAAATCATTAACCATATAAAAATTAAGAAAACAATTTTTAAATAGTCACATGTTAAATATTATAAAAGCAAAATATATTTGTGTGAATAATTTACATGTGTAAAAATCATGCAAAAATAAATAAACTAATTCTACAACTCTGAAAAAAATGAATTACCCTAAAGAGACAAAAGAAAACATTCAAGCCAAAAATTTGAAATTTAGAAAGTAAAATGAAGTGTACTCTTAAGTTGACTTAATTAAGTGTAAATCCTCTTTATATCAATTTTATAATAAAATTGCATTAAGAAAGAAAGCAAAAGTACCCATGGACCATTAGCAACAGCAAAAGCATCACTAGTTCTTGTTTTGAGTGTAATAAAAAATCAATGGAAGAGATAACAAAGTTCCTTCCCTAAGAAATGTACTCATTACCTTATTCGTGTACCTGTAGCCCCTGTGTACATTACCATTAAAATAAAATTAAACTGAAATGAAAAATTAACCAAATGATATACCAGTTGAGAATTCTTAGAAGCCATTGGTTAAAAACTTTATAAAATACTGCCCTAAATACCCAAGGAATATACTTTGATGATACTATTTAAATACTTCAACTGCAGCAGAAAAGCAAAAAGTTTAAAAACTGTTAAAAAGTAAAGTAGTAAATCAGAATATATTATTATTAGTAATAATCATAAGATGAATTTATAGTGGTAGTCAAATATGTAAGAAATGAGGCGATTTGCCATTCATTTGCACTTAATAAGTGAGAAAGAATTTTCTAGGTCTTTTTAAATTATCATAAGTTTAATGAAGAAACTATTCTTTCACATCATATGATAATCAGATAAAGCTGATATTAGAGCAAAGAACAGATTGTACTAAGTTTTTTTAATTTAATTTAATTTTATTTGTGAACATACTGTACAGAGGGGTTACAATTACATGGGCAGGATAATTCATACCTTTCTTACCAAGCATTGCAGCCTCCTCCTTTGTTTACCCTTCACATCCCTTCCCAGCCTCCCCCCTACCAATCCCAATCCCAATCCTTCACCTCCCCCCCTCCCGCACCGACGTTGTAAAGCTCGTTTTGGACATGACAACTTGTACTTCTCATTGTTGCAACAGGTCCACCTGTATCCTTAAATGACTTGTTTTTCCCCATCTCCTCCACAAGTTATACTGACATCAAATATAGTGAAAGCAGGGGTTATACTGTGGGGGAGGGACATACAAAGCAACAAATATGTAATCTTATAAATGTGTTAGAAACACATGCATGAAAGAAAAAAACCATTTGTTAGGAAATGGAAAAACTTGGAAAAAATTATATTAAGTGAAGTAAGCTAGGCCCAAAGAAACATAGGTCCCATGGTTTCCTTTATTTGCAATATCTAGTATATGTGTGAGTCCAGCGGAAAAGGTCAGATAATGTGATGTTAAGAGAATGAACACTTAGATATGTATTTTAAAGTACTAAGTTTTTGAATGTTCACATATATACTTATTTTGGTTGTGGGAAATTGTGGGTATTTCAAGTCTGGGTGTATTTTTCTAGCTAGGCCGGAGTCATATCATTGGCTAATTTTAGAATAGGTGTTTCCTTTCCGCAAGAACTTGCACCTGATCTCTCCTTTTAGCCTTCCCATCATCAATGGCATCTGAGATGAACACCAACTTGTCTAGCCTGCAACCTTGACTGGCCTGGATCCCCAGTCCTTCCAATCATAGTAACTAGATAGTGAAGGATGGTGGAAATGATCGAATGCACCCACCTATAGATTGAGAAGGAATTCCACTAAACTTTTGTCCTGGCTTCTATTCTCAAGCCTCCTATGTAGTTAAGAGTATCAAGGGCAATCCCTGGTGCGAAGCAGTAACAGTATTTTTAAAACAATTAGACATATATAAGACTTAGGCTTGTGATTACCTCAGGAAATGAATAAAAGAGCAGTGAAGCATAGAGGACAGGCAGAATTTTGATTAGCTACTCAGAGGCTGAATAAGCTTATCTAGCTACTCAGGAATCTGAGATCTGATGACCAGGGTTCAAAGCTAATCCAATCATTAATATACAAGTGATTATTTAAAAAAAAAAAACAGAAGTGGCTGAAGTGGTAGCCCACTATCCTTGGGCACAGAAGCTGAGGAATAGTTGCCAGGGACTATCAAGCCTCAAGAATGATGAATACATGCATAAGCACATGCACATGTGCGTTTGCATACTCGCATGCACATGAACACACACACACACACACACACACACACACACACACACACAAATTAGTATTTCAATGTGAAGTTCTTTAATTTTTTACCTTGCTGTACTTTATTTCCCTGTATTAGTTCACAAATTAACAAAATCAGCTAAGGACCTATTTACATAAAATTCAACATGTTTCTCTAAAATCTACTCTCTTTTTGGAAGCCTGCTTTTATTTCACCCCAAAGTAAATTATTCAGGATGTCAATTCATCACTCTTAAGTCCATAGTATTAGGTGATTGCTTAGGTTCTTCCTAGCAATGTGATTTTGTGAAATCCTGCATCAAGCAATATATTTCTTTCACTAGAAGGGAAGCCTCTGTCAAACAATTAATAATAGGTTCTTCTCCTCCTGACATGCATCTGTACTTATATTATCTTCATATATTTCAAGATCTTTGTATGACAAAGACTACCATGAAAGTAAAAACACCCTTCTCAGCGCTTAGCATTTTTATATCATTCATGGATATGAAGGTGTTTAAATGTCACTGAAATTGTTTGGAATAAATAAGGTTCCTCCTGACTATCTTGAGAAAGAAGAATTGGTTTCTCAGCACTTTAGGTAAGAACTTGAGGGAAAGAAACAAAAGGAAAATTCAGGAACAACTCAACACATACATTCAAATGAAACAAAACAAGACAAGAAAACACAAATTAATTCAGTACTCAAAAACCTGCAGGAAATGCAAAGATTTAAAAATAATCAGCTATGACAAGCTTATGAAAATCCTGACGACATGGAAGTGCACTGTTGTGAGAACAGTGGCTAAAGCCCAGACTAGACAGAAAGATCTGTACATAATACCATGTACTTATTATTCTAAATTCAAGGAAGAATAACATCAAATGGACGGGGGCCAAAATCATACACAGTAGGAAGCCAGTTTAAATAATCAGGACAGTTTAGGGCTGGCACATGAAAAAGTGGTAAGAACACCCATTTAGGGGGCACAAGACACTGAATTCAAACTGTAATATTAGGGGTATTAAAGAAAAAAAGCTATGATTTTAAATAATTGGAATAATTATAACAATTGAGTATTTGAGTTGAGAAAAATCCATGAAAGATATAGAATGAACCCACGTTCCAATGCTTTGTACTTAAGTGATATTCTTTAGTGGTACTTCAGACAAAACAGAGTTACCTTGCAAATGAGCATGGATGTGCACTTGGGTGATGGAAATACTCTACTTACAAAGGTGTAAATTAAATAGATTTTTTGGGTAGATTGTAGGTCTTTAACTAAGAGGCTAGGTGATGTCCCTGAGCTTTTTTTTCTCAAGGCTTCCCGTCTATTACTTTGAGCCACAGTTCCAATTCTCATTTTCTGTTGGTTGTGTGGAGATAAGAGGCTCATGGACTTTCCTGCCCAGGATGGCTTTACACCATGTTCATCAGATCTCAGCCTCCCGAGTAACCAGAATTCCAGGCATGAGCCGTCGATGTTTTTAATAATTTAGTAAATTGTATAGTTACAGAAGTTATAAATTATCATTGTAACCTGTGTAATATATGTATGTATGTATATATCAATACATACGGATTGAAATAGTTTAACATATTTTTGTATCTACAGTACATATATGAAATAATCTTTCATTATAAAAGAAAATGGAAACAAAAGTAAATGAGGAACAAAACAAAGGGAATTGTTACAGGTTTTTTGTTGAATGAAATATGAATCCGTTTGGGAAAACCATCTCTATTTTAACAAAATGCGTAATTGCTATTAATTCCAATCCATCTATTTGCCCATGTTGTGCATCCTCACACATGAGTGTCAAAATCAAACCACACTTTTTGTCTGTATTTAACTCGTCTCTTATAATTTAGGGGATAGATGAAGTAATCAAATAAAGAATAAAATAATAGTAAGTAAGTCTATGAGTTAGAGCTGAAAAAGATTTTAAATATGATAATAGCTTATTAAAATGCATATTTCTTACTTTTTCCTCTGTTGTTATGTCTCTCATTCCCACATTAGGAAAGTACATAGAAGGTTCTCACTAAATTTATGTAATTATTAAAAATGTATTGAAAGAATATGGGCACAGTGTGGTCTTAGCTTATTGAGAACTGTATGGGTTAGTGTGTTTTTGAGGACTTGCAATACGTTGTGATGGAGATAAAGGGAAGGATGTGTTTATTCTGGAAAACTGGCTAGAGGATTGCTCCCAGAAAGATAGTGATGAATTCTTCCAAAAAGTTACAGTAAAATAACTTTCACAACCATGTTCATTACTGCACTATTCACCAGAGCCAAGTTATGGAAACAGCCAAGATGCCCTTTGGCGAAGGGATGGTTGGAGAAAGTGTGTCATATATACACAATTGGATTGCACCTATCCATTATGAGGACTGTTACATTATTTGCAAAGCAATGGATAGATCTAAAAACATGTTAAGTAAACGAAGTCAGAGCCAGACACAGAAAGGACCATGTTCTGTCTTGTACTTGGAAGCCAGAATTTTATGCAAGTTAAACAACAGTATTAACCAAAGCTTTCATTTTTCACAGCAGTATTTAAAAGGTGTAATTTCTTACAAAATTAAACTTTTAATGCAACAAAATGAATACAAGAAAACTATCACTTGGAAGATGTGAGGGGAAGTCAAAGGGAAAGAATAAAGAGAGTTATGGAGTAAGAGTGAAGACATTATATTCAATGCAAATAATATGAAACTACAAAAAATAAAAATTCGGTGAGGTTTGCAAGGGTAGGGAAAAGTTATATAAAGATCCATTATACTTAAAAAACTCACTTTTTCAATGGAAATTTCCATGTACAACTAGTTAAGATAATAAAAATATAATTGAAAATAATGGAGGTATTTGATCTTAAACTGTATTCTCTTAAACCATGAGTCAATATAATAGTTTCGTCCTCAGAAATTTTCTTTGAAGGTATTTTCCTCATAGTGACAGAAAAGTGATCAATACAATGAATATCAATACATAACATTGCACATATAAAATCACAGTAAAAATGTTAGAATTCGTCACATGATAAAACAAGCGGTAGAATTTGCCAAATGCTAATTGATTGTTTTTCCAAGTACTTTACCTATTGTATATAATTTAATCCTCACAATAATTGCATAAAGTGGAGCTCTATACATTTTTAATTCTCAGATGATAATATTGAAGTCTTCAGAGTTAGAATTACCAGTACAACATTGCACACATGGTAAGTGTTAGCCTGTGGTTCATCTCCCACTGTATCAATTAACCTCATACTATTTTATGACTAAAATACCAGCACTTAGTCTACTAATTCTAGGAAAATTTCCCATAATTATTGTGTACACTCATAATATTTCACTTTATCTTTGTTAGAAAATAGGGAACTGTAATATGAAAACTCAAAATTCATAATCAATGCATACCTCCCTGGTGAAAGGAACTGCTATAGTATAACATTCTTGATATCTAGCTAAAAATAGTAGAAATCATATTATATCTGGTCACTCAACAGTGCACGGCCTGGGGAACCTATCTCTGTTTAACACTGTCTTACTGAAAGAATGACCTCCCCAATTCCTGATGGAAACATTCTGCAGGTCTTATGGACCAATCATTTCCACATTGTAGCTCAACTAAGTTGTTTACCATAAGAAGTATTTTGATTTCTTTTTATACCCAAGATTTTGAGAGAAATGTTATTAAAGCAAGACTGATATAAAAATCACTTTTAACCCTAGATAAATATTTTACTTTTCCTATACCCAAAAATGCACTCTGACCTATCATTAATGTTAGGAATGAGAGGTTAAAAATCATAGACACCAAGATCTAAGTATGAATTAAAGACTCTCCAACTTGTGAACTACTATTGGTATAAAAAGACATGAAGGTCTGGGAAGGTGGTTTAGTGGTAAAACGCTTGCCTTGCATGCATGAGGCCCTTGGTTCAATTCCTCAGCACCACCCAAGAAAAAAGAAAAAAGCTGGAAGTGACGCTCTGGCTCAAGTGATAGAGCGCTAGACTTGAGCTGAAGAGCTGAGGGACAGCACCCAGAGTTCAGGCACCACAACTGGACCCTGCCCCCTAAAAAAAGACATCAATACTACCAAATTATTTCAAAATTTCTTATGATACTGAAGATTCAATTATAAACTATTAACACTTGAAAATAACTCATTTTCATGGAAGTAGAACACAAAACACAAGATTAATCCTAATCATTTTAAAATGCCTTTATTTATACTACAAATTCACTTTTATAACTACAAAGATTCTTACAATAAATAAAGCACAGTGACACAAAAAATAATTTAACTGCATCATCTACATTCAAAGGACTGTGCTAATAGAAAGCAAAATTATACTAATAATTAGGTTACCCAATTCACTTACATTCTTTTATTCTATTTCTTTTAGTTTCATAAAAACTGGCTTTTCATAAAATGATGCATCAAAAGCCTATATACCCACTTACATTTTCAGATCTTAACAATATTTATTTCAGAAATGTCTTTAGTTGTATAGTCAATGAAATAAAATAATACTAGAATAGTTAAATGGTTTTCAGAAATTGCAAGACTCACTCTGGGATGTTATTTATATTGGAAAAGATATTCAAAAAGCCTTATTTGTTAAAGTTGTGATAGTTACTCCCATAAAAGAACTATTAATGAAGAAATCTATGTATGGACAAAACAACTTCAAATGCATCCACAATCTGGAGGTGACACATGTTTTTGGTTTTATTTAAAATATATATATCTAACAAGCAAAACCACAATACTGATTTTCAGTCAATAGGATGCCATATTCAAACCTTAAAAATACGGGGTTTATTATCTTAGTGTGAATAGATATGATCTTACAAAGAAAGTTGTTTTCAACAGAAATCCGGAAAGAGTTTATCCACCTTGAGTTTCCCAGAAATAATCAAAGAGTAATAACTATTTGGTCAAGTCAGTCAAAATTACTCCATGAGTATTTCTTAAAAATATAACCAATTAAACTCCCTGTGCCTCCCCACACCAATCTATTCCTATTTTTTACCCACATCTCTCCCTAACCCTAATAATTTCTGGTTTTCATTATTCTTTTCTGCGGTTCGAAGTCCATTAACTTATAGTTGTTTGATATTGAATAGATGTATCTGTTGAACTAGATTGTATCTGTAGAATATTGACTGTACAAATGCAAACTTTGGTTGATGGTTGCCTTAAGATAGTGTTCCAGCAGAAAACTGGTGCTATCTTCATCTCAAATGGGCAGAGTAAGCCGGAAAAACACACAAAAAATGGCAAATTCGTGTATCTCAATTCCCAATCTTGATAATCAGGAATTAGAACAGATAATGAATAATCCAGAGGAGAGTTCCCAAATAGCTCTACAAACACTACTGGCAAACATGATAAATGAGAATTTTGACAACGTACAAAGGACTCTGTATGAGCGTGATAGGGAGAGAGAGGAGGCATCCCAGAAGTTTATACAGGAATATCATAAGCGTGAGGAAGCTACTCAAAAACTGATACAGGATTTGCGTGAACAAATTGAGAATACTCAAAGAGAAAGGGAGGAATGGCATGACAGGCAGAGAACATTCAAAGAGAACTGCAGGAATCCCACGAACGTGAGGAAGCTAATCAAAGAATAATACAGGAATTGAGAGACCAGGTAGAGAATACACAAAGATCACTAAAGGTATTCATGGAATCCATTAACAAAAGCTGAAGGAAGTCAGGGAGACCACAAAGGGAAAGCTGAATGGAACCCAACAGAAGGAATGGGAGTCCAAAGAAACCATAACCAATCAACTAAGTGATTTGAGGACAAACACTGAACACCAAATTAAGGAAGTAAAGAGATTCATACAAGACCTAAAACAGAGCTTCAACAAAGAACTTGAAGCCATCAAAGCTGACCAATAAGAAGGAAAAGAGATAAAAAACAAAGTACAGAGTCTTGACATCAGGTTAGACCATGCAGAAGATCGAATCTCAGGGACTGAAGACAGCCTAGATATTATAGAGAAAGAACATACAACCATCCAAAACAAGTCCAAGAAATATGATAGATCTATCCAACACCTGGAAGACACCATCAGAAGGCCTAATCTAAGGATAATGGGTGTAGAGGAGCACCTAGAAACAGAAGTTAATGGTCTAGGAAATTTGTTTAACAGGATCCTAGCAGAGAACTTCCCAAACATGCAAAAAGTTAGGCCTATTCAGATACAAGAAGCCTTTAGAACCCCAAAAAGACCAGACCAAAATGGGACATCCCACTGTCACATTATAATCCACACAGGATCAACTCAGAACAAGGAAAAGATTCTTAAAGCTGTCAAGGAGAAAAGGGTAATCACCTACAAAGGGAAACCTATTAGAATCACCTCAGATTTCTTAGCAGAGAAAATCAAAGCAAGAAGAGCCTGGAATGATGTATGCCATTCCCTAAAAACAAACAAATATCAACCAAGAATTCTATACCCAGCAAAACTCTCCTTCATAACAGAAGGCCAAATAAAAACCTTCCACAGCAAAGAAAAATTGAAACAATACATCTCCACCAAACCAGCCCTACAAAAGATTCTAAAAGATGTCCTACACATAGAAAACGAACAAGACCACAACAAAGACCAAGAAACAGCACCCAACTTGAGAATCCAAGAACCATAAGAAGAACCCAGTTTTCGCAGCCCCCAAGAAGGTAGATAACATGTCAGGAACTCCCAAATACCTCTCAGTCCTATCTCTTAAGGTTAACGGACTGAACTCTCCAATTAAGCGACATAGACTGTCTAGTTGGATTAAAAAACAAGACCGTTCTATCTGCTGCCTGCAGGAGTCACATCTTGCCTATAAAAACAAACACATTTTCGATGTTAAAGGCTGGAATAAAATCTACCAAGCAAACGGCCCTCATAAACTGGCAGGAGTTGCAATCCTAATATCAGATAAAATAGACTTCAAATTAAAATTCGTGAGAAGAGATAAAGAAGGTCGCTACATACTAATTAAAGTATCTCTCCTTCAGGAGGATATTACAATTCTAAATATCTACTTGCGAAACAATGGAGCACCCAAATTTATAAAAGAAACACTACTTTCCCTCAAATCCCATATAGATCCAAAGACATTAATTGTTGGGGATTTTAACACATCACTCTCCCTACTAGAGAGATCAACTCGGCAAAAACTCAAGAGAGAAACCGCAGATCTAAACAGCTGCATAGATCAACTAGACTTAACAGATATCTACCGAACATTTCATCCAGCAGCATTAGAATACACGTTCTCCTCAGCAGCACATGGAACGTTTGCTAAAATAGACCACATTTTAATCCACAAAGCAAACTTGTCTAAATTCAAAAACAATGAAATTATACCTTGCATTCTCTCTGACCACAAGGGAATAAAATTAGAACTCAACACCAAAAGCCACCAAAGAAAGTCTGGTATCACATGGAGGCTGAACAACACACTGCTGAATCAGAAATGGGTCATGGAAGAGATTAGAAAGGAAATTCAAATGTTCATGCTATTCAACAAAAATGAACACACAAATTACCAGCTCCTCTGGGACACAGCAAAGGCAGTACTCAGAGGCAAGTTTATAGCTCTGAGCTCCTACATCAACAAATTGGAGAGATCTGAAACTAACAATTTAATGACACATGTAAACCTCCTTGAAAAAGAGCAGCAAGATAAACCCCAATCCAGTAGACGGAAAGAAATAATTAAAATTAAATCAGAATTAAATGAATTAGAATCCAAAAAAAAACTATAGAAAGAATCAACAAAACAAAGAGTTGGTTTTTCAAAATAATTAACAAAATTGACAGACCCTTATCAAATCTTATCAGAAAAAGAAGAGAACACACCCAAATTAATAAACTCAGAGATGAGAATGGAAACATCACCACGAAAACAACCAAGATTCAGAACATTATAAGGGAATATTTCTCAAAACTTTATGCTAATAAGTTTGACAACTTGATAGAAATGGACCTCTTCTTAGCAAATATTGACATGCCAACACTAAACCAAGATGAGTTAAACTATCTTAACAGGCCCATATCAAGCATTGAAATAGAAACTGCAATAAGAGACCTCCTAGCTAAGAAAAGACCAGGACCAGATGGTTTTACAGCGGAATTTTACAAGGCCTTCAAAGCAGAGCTCAAACCAATTCTCCTCCAACTCTTCAAGGAAATTGAAAGAGAAAGCTCACTACCGTACTCATTCTATGAAGCCATCATAACCCTCATCCCAAAACCAAGCAGGGACTCATCAAAGAAAGAGAACTATAGACCCATTTCTTTGATGAACCTTGATGAAAAACTTCTCAACAAAATATTGGCCAACCGACTTCAACAAATCATCCAAAAAATCATACACCACTATCAAACAGGATTCATTTAAGGGATGCAAAGCTGGTTCAATATACACAAATCAATTAACATTTTTCATCACATTAACAGGAGCAAGAATAAGAACCACATGGTTATCTCAATAGATGCAGGAAAAGCATTCGACAAAATCCAAAACCCCTTTATAATGAAGGTTTTGGAAAAATTAGTAATCCATGGAACATTCCTCAATACAATAATCGCTGTAAATGACAAACCTACAGCCAGCATTATACTCAATGGTGAAAAACTAAAGCCATTTCCTCTTGAATCAGGAACAAGACAAGGATGCCCACTCTCTCCACTTCTCTTCAATTTAGTATTAGAATACCTAGCTACAGCAAGAAGACAAGATGCAGACATAAAGGGGATCCAAATAGGGAAAGAAGAAATAAAACACTCCCTCTTTGCAGATGACATGATCTTGTATTTAAAGAATCCCATAAACTCCACTCCCAAATTACTGAAGCTGATTCAAAACTTTGGCAAAATAGCAGGGTATAAAATTAAACCTCAAAAATCAATGGCTTTTCTGTATGCCAACAATGAGAAAAGTGTGGCTGAAATTAGGAAAGCAACTCCATTTGTAATAACCCCACAAAAAATAAAATACCTAGGAATTAACTTAACTAAAGGAGTGAAGGACCTCTATGATGAAAACATTAAAATCTTAAAAAGGAAATCAACACAGAACTTAACAAATGGCAAAACCTTCCATGCACCTGGACTGGCAAGATTAACATCGTCAAAATGGCAATACTTCCCAAGGCTATCTACAAATTCAACGCAATACCTATCAAAATTCCACCCTCAGTCTTCAAGGAAATAGAGGAGGCAATCCAAAAATTCATATAGAACAATAAAAGACCCCGAATAGCAAAAACGCTCCTCAACGGAAAGAACACTGCTGGAGGAATATCAATACCAAATTTCAAACCCTACTATAAAGCCATAATAATCAAAACAGCTTGGTATTGGGATAAGAACAGACCTCAGGACCAATGGAATAGAATTGAAAACCCAGAAATGAACCTACAGACCCATAGCCATCTAATCTTCGATAAGGAAGCTAAAACAATAGAATGGAAGAAAGACAGCCTCTTCAGTAAATGGTGCTGGCAAAATTGGTTAACTACATGTACAAAACTTAAGTTAGATCCTTATATATCACCCTGCACCAGAATCAACTCCAAATGGATCAAAGACCTTGAACTCAAAGCAGACACTCTGAAAACATTACAGGATGGAATAGGAGAAACCCTAGGCCTCCTTGGCTCAGGCCAAAATTTTTTCAATAGAGACCCGGAAACACAACAAATCAAAGAAAGGTTGGACAAATTGGATTGCCTTAGGTTTCAGAGCTTCTGCAGGGCAAATGACCTAGCTAGCAAGATCAATAGAAAGCCCACGGATTGGAAGAAGATCTTTATTAGCCATACAACGGACAAGGGTCTCATATCCAAAATATACTTGGAAGTCAAAAAATTAAACCACCCAACAACAAATCCTCAAAGAAACAACTGCCCAATAAATAAGTGGGCGAAAGACTTAAAGAGAAGCTTCTCTGAAGGAGAAAGAAGGATGGCCAATAGACACATGAAGAAATGTTCAACATCCCTAGCCATAAAAGAAATGCAACTCAAAACAACATTGAGATATCACCTCACTCCAGTTAGAACAGCAAAAATCAAGAACTCTAACAACAACAGATGCTGGATGGGATGTGGACAGTAAGGAACCTTACTTCATTGTTGGATAGAATGTAAACTTGTTCAACCACTTTGGAAAGCAGTATGGAGGTTCCTCAAAAGACTTCACATAGAATTCCCCTATGACCCAGCAATCAAACTTTTGGGCATTTACCCTAATGTTTACAAAAAAGAACACACTAAAGCTACCAGCACAACTATGTTTATTGCAGTATTATTTACTATAGCTAACATCTGGAACCAACCCAGATGCCCCTCAGTAGATGAATGGATCAAGAAAATGTGGTATATATACACAATGGAATTCTATGCCTCCATCAGAAAGAATGACATTTCCACATTTGTTAGGAAATGGAAAGGCTTGGAAAAATTTAAATTAAGTGAAGTAAGCCAAGCTCAAATAAACATAGGTCCCATGGTTTCCCTTATTTTCAATATCTAGTATATGTCTGAGTCAAGCGGAAAAGGACAGATAATGTGATGTTAGGAAAACGAACACTTAAATATGTATTTTAATGTTTTCATTTCTTTCATGCATGTGTTTCTAACGCATTTATAAGATTATTTCTTTGTTCCTTTGTATGTCCCTCCCCCACAGTGTAACCCCCCCTTTCACTATATTTGATGTCAGTATAACATGTGGAGGAGTTGGGGACAAACAAATCGTTTAAGGATTCAGGTGGACTTGTTGCAACAATGAGAAGTACAAAATGTCATGTCAAAACCAGATTTACAATGTCGGTGTGGGGGGGGGAAGGGGGAGGCTGTGAAGGGAGCTGAAGGGTAAACAAGGAGGAGGCTGCAATGCTTGGTAAGAAATGTATGCATTATCCTGCCCATGTAATTGTAACCCCTCTGTACAGTATGTTGTCAAATAAAATAAAATAAAATAAAAAATATATAACCAATTTAAGAGGTCAAATAAATATTTTGTACTGACAGTCAGCTTACAGCAATAACTTATTGCCTAATTATATGTGTATCTTTTACCTAACATATACTAAGTGCTGAAAATGATCTCTTTTATCTAACATAATGTTTTAAATGCTTTGATTATGATGATGTTATAAACAAATAAAATGTACAGAAGGGTGTTTCCACTGAAATGACAGAACACAACACTGATAAATAAAAAACATTGCAACACACCTCTTTTCAGCCTCAACCTGTTCATATTGGCAAGCAACATTGCAACAGCACACACACACACACACACACATAAACACACATGTGTGCAAATGTACACACATATACACGCATGCCAAATTCAGGGTTTATTGTACAAAAAAGTTCAAATAAAATATTAGTGATTAGGACAAATGATAATTTGCCCCATTACAAAATAATACATAATCCAGTCACCATGGTTGTTACATTTTACCTGCCCCTCCACATGTGACCACTTAATTTATTTTAGGTAATTGATTAACTAATTCATTCCTTCATTAGTTTAATACTAATACTAGAGCGTGAACTCAGGGCCTAGCTCTGTCCCAGAATTTGTTATTTTTTTGTTTTAGTTTTCTCAAGGCTAGCATGTTACTGCTTGCACCACAGCTCCATTTCTAGCTTTTGCTGGTTACTTTCAAACCAGAATCTAATGGACTATTTTTCTTGCTCTGGTTTCAAATCACAATCATCAGATTTCGTCTTTCTGATTAGCTAGGAATAAAGACATGAGCCACCAGTGTGGCTCTTACTTTTTCCTATACTTATTTATTGCACATACTTAGATAGCAATTTTAATATTGAAAGTATAAAAGCAAGATATATAGTGATTATATTTTTCTGTCAGAAATTAAGTTACTAATGTAAATTTCTTCTTAAGACCATACACAAAAAATACTTAATTAGAAATATGATGTGTGTGTGTGTGTGTGTGTGTGTGTTTGTTGTTGTAATATGTTTCACATGTAAGCACTGTGCAGGGGTGTCCAGACATTCACAGTAATCGTGTGAATATCTGCCTTGAGCTACCAACTCATAGACAATGTCTAAGTGTCCACTCTAGGCTTCCCAATGAAGAAGGGTATACTCAAGCTCATCCCTACTATTCATATGAGTGGCCTGTTTGGAAAGTTGTCTCCGCACTGTAGTAAACTGCAAGAAAAGCACTCTACCACTGAGCCACCTTCCCAACCCAAGGATTAAGATTCTTGTCTGTAATTTGGTCAAAGCTATGTCTCTTTATGTAGGCTACTAAAAATATATTTACTTAATTCCAGTAAATACATAAATTCTACTTCCATCTTTTTTAACAAATAAAAAATAAAATTGTTTGCTTTGTAAATTGATCAGAAGCATGGATTTTGTGGCTAGCTAGGTGATTGCACATCTCTGTCTCTCTCTTCCTCTCTCTCTTTCATGATTCTCATAGACTATATGGTTGCTCCATAATTATCCTAATTTATTTTCCTTTTATATTTTTGGTTGCATCATTTCACTATCTGCTCTGCCATTTCCCAAATCAGCACCACATAAACAGAACCATAGAAGTGATTTTGTGTCTCAAGTGGTAGAGCGTTTGCCTTGATTTGAAGAGCTCTAGGACTGTGCCTCAGCCCAGAGTCCAGACCCCACAACTAATTTTTAAAAAATGAATCTAATTCCTTGTTAATTCTAGGAACAGATCTGACTGAAATCATTTGAATCACACTTTTCCTGCACAGTGAAAGAAAAGGTCCAGGCTAGGAAAGCAGCTAGAAAAGGCAGGCAGATTTTATCTGTGACAAAACTTTGTGGAAAATAGTATCGAGGATTACTTACTGGTGATCCACTTGCATTGGAATTATGATGCTGAACTATTGTTTGCTGATTCTGAACTATTGCTTTGATCATTATATTATCCAAGAAGAAAAAATGAAATTTAATTGATATCAAAGGACTACTAATACATGTTGACTTCTCATTAAGCATCTTCAATCATCAAAATCACCTGAAGACAATAGATAGGCCTACTTTTTTAGATGAAAACAAGTGTCTTTAAAAAAACAAGGAATTAAAGTAGTCACGCAAAGGACTTCTATTTTACTACTGCATTATACATTTTTTTCTAATGTTCGGTACCAATAAATAATGGATCTATTAGAAAGCTCTTAAAGCTCATATATTGAATAGTAAGTTCTCTTATACTATATCATGGTATTTCCCAAATCATTTAGGTAGAAGGCAATGTTTCTATTTTCTCATACCTAGAATAAGCTACACATGAAGACACAACTGGTCCTCATTTTCAGTCTGTGCATTTGAATACGGAGGAAAATCTTTCCTCTGCTCTCTATCAATTCACTACTCTCCAGTTAGATAATTTAAAATAGTAAAAATGGAAAAAGAGAAAATAAATCATGGTGAAAAAACATATGCAGAAAATTCACCGGATTTTTCTGACCATTTCAACCAATGTGAATTATTGGGGAAATACATGGACATCTCATTCCCACTGGTATTCAAAATCTCTGGTTAGGCAATTCTGATAAAGACAAGGAACAAGATGAAAACGTGAGGAATGGTATCAATTGCAAGAAAATAATGGAGAAGTTTCCATGCAAATTTATTCTTTGGGATGCCAAAATTAATCGGTTTACTACAGTGCTTAGACTACTTTGCAAAAAGGCCGCATATGTATACTAGGATGAGGTAAGTATACCCCTCTTCATTGGGAAGCCTAGAGTGGACATTTAGACATTGTCCATGCGTTGGTAGCTCAAGGCAGATATTCATGCAATAACTTTGAATGGCTTGGCACTCCTGCACAGTGCTTATATGTTGAATAATACCAGAATGGATGCTTTCTTACTTCATCATGATGCAGATAACAATCCCCAAACTAAAGGCCTCTTGACCCCACCTTGTATGTTGCTGCTGGGAATAGAAATAGGCAAGATATGCTGTATCTCCTACTGTTGAACCATTGTATCAAACCGGGTCTGAGGAACAAGTTGGAAGAAACTGCATTTGATATTGCCAAAAGGATAAGTATGAATCACTACCTCTTTGAAGTTATGGAAGGCTGTACTATTTGTTCTCCTACGTAGTAATGGTTTGGTTAAGTTTCTTACATTTCAAAAGTGCCAGTCCATCCTTTGTGTCCCTACAAAATATTTTCATTATACAAAATAACAGCAATATCTTAATTTAAAAATTCATGGATTCCATGGTATTTTCCACGTCAATTGCCTGACTTTGATGTCAAAATGGATTCAAGAGTTGTTTGTCCAACTAAAAATTGTTTTTATGTATAAAGTTCTCAATGCTGTCTCTATAAGAATCTTTTAAAACATTCTTTTGACATGACTTCTACAATTTCCATAGAGGCAAACCTGAAGACTATATATTAAATATTCTAATCATCATATGAAATAATTAGGAAGGGCAAATCAATAGAAACAATGAAAACTATGTTAAACACAATGAACAGGACAATTACCCATCAAACAGATGCTTATCATCTTTGAGAACAACAGTCTGAAAATGTGCAGAATTACTGACAGGACAATGTTTGAATTCAAAGGAAAGAGGAAACCCCTTAAAATATTGAAAGACAAACATGCACCAATATGTCATGCCTGTTATCCTAGATGCTCAGGATGCTCATTTGTGGCTAAAGTAAAGCAGGAATGAATCGGATAACATCAAATGATAACCTTTCATAATTCAAAGGACACTATAACAGAAGTGAAAATATATCCAACAGATAGAGGGCACATATTTGTTAATGCTACAATGATCCTGAGTCTTAAGTATTTTTATATCTTATAATTATCTCTATATATTACTTTGAGAGTCCAGCCATTGGGCTTGAACTCTGGGCCTGGGAGCTGTCTCTCAGCTCTTTAGCTCAAGGCTAGTGCTCTACCACTTGAGCCACAGTGACATTGGCTAATTTTTTCTTTTTGCTTATGTGGTGCCAAGGAATCGAACACAGGGCCTCAAGAATGCAAGGGAAGTGCTCTGCAATTAAGCCACCTTCCTAGCCCCTAATTCTGTATATTTTTTTCTGAATAGCACATTTTTTCAATTGTGAAAATACTGTACAGAGGTTTTACAAGTACATGAGCAAAGTAACGAGTACATTTCTTATCAAGCATTGTTGCCTCCTCTACAGTTACCCTTTCACATCCATTCTCATCCCCCCACCACGTGTTCCCCTACCCCGCCCCCCCCCCCCGGCCAAAGTTGTAAAGTTCATTTTTCAACATAATGACTTGTATAGCTCATTGTTGCAATGGGTCCATCCGTATCCCTATTTAAACGATTTGTTTTTTTCCCTTCCCCTCCACAAATTATACCAACATTAAATACCGTGAAAACAGGGGTTATACTGTGGGGGAGGGACATACAAATTAACAAAGAAATCATCTTATAAATGTTAGAAACAATCACAAGAAAGAAAAAAACATTTGAATACTTATATTGGGGTTCATTTCACCTAATATCAACTTATCTGACGGTTTCTGCTTGTCTCACAAATATACGTTATTGCAAATAAGGGAAACCATGGGACCTATGTTTAATTGGGCCTGGCTTACCTCACTTAATTAAATTTTTTCCAAGTCGTTCAATTTCCTAAGAAATGGAGCAATGTCATTCTTTCTGATAGAGGCATAGAATTACATTTTGTATATATACCACATTTTCTTGATCCATTCATCTACTGAGGGGCATCTGGGTTGGTTTCATATCTTACCTATGGTAAATAATGTTGCAATAAACACAGTCGTGCTGGTAGCTTTAAAGTAATCATGTTTGTATCATTTGGATAAATGTTCAGAAGTGTGATTGCTGGGAAATAGGGAAGTTCTATGTGGAGTCTTTTGAGGAATCTCCATACTACTTTCCAAAGTGGTTGAACAACTTTACATGCCCAACAACAATGCAGTAGGGTTCCCTTCTGTCCACATACCATCCAGAATCTGTTGTTAGAGTTCTTGATTATAGACATAATTGGGGTGAAGTGTAATCTGAATGTTGTTTTGATTTGCATTTATTTTATAGCTAGGGAGGTTGAGCATTACTTCATGTGTCTACTGGCCATCCTTCTTTCCTTTTTAGAGAAGTTTCTCTTTAAGGTTTTAGCCCACTTATTTATTGGGCAGTTGTTTCTGTGAAGATTTGTTGGTAGGGGATTTAATTTTTTGCGTTCCAGGTATATTTTAGATATGAGAACCTTGTCTGTTCTATGGCTAGTGAAGATCTTCTCCCAATCCGTGGGCTTTCTATTGTTCTTGCTAGCTTCATCCTTTGCCATGAAGAAACTGCATTTTCATGCAATCCCATTTGTCCAACCTTTCTTTGATTTGTTGTGTTTCTGGGTCTCTTTTAAAAAAATTTCGGCCTGTAACAAGGAGCCTTATAGTTTCTCCAATTCCATCCTGTAATATTTTCAGAGTGTCTGCTTTGACTCCAGATCTTTGATCTTTTGGAGTTGATTCTTTTGCATGGTGATATATAAGGATCTAATTTTAGATTTCTACAAGTGATTAACCAATTTTGCCAGCACCATTTACTGAAGAGGCTGTCTTTCTTCCATTCCAATTTTTAGTTCCCTTATCGAAGATTAGATGGCTATAGGGCTGTAGGTTCATTTCTGGATTTTCAATTATATTCCATTGGTCCTGAAGTCTGTTCTTGTGTCAGTATCAAGCTGTTTTGATTACAATGGTGGTGTAGTAGAGTTTGAAATTTGGTATTGATATTCTTCTATCACTTTTCTTTCTGTTTTTGATCATTTTTGCTATTCGGGGTCTTTTATTGTTCCATATGAATTTTTGGATTGCCTCTTCTATTTCCTTGAAGAATGAGGTTGGAATATTGATAGGTATAACATTGAATTTGTAGACAGCCTTGGCAAGTATTGCCATTTTCACGATGTGGATCCTTCCAATCCAGGAGCATGGGAGATTTTTCCACTTTCTAAGTAGTGTTTTGATTTTCTGTTTCAGGTTATTAAAGTTTTCATCAGCTGGGCACTGATGTCTCACGCCTGTAATCCTAGCTACTCAGGAGGCTGAGATCTGAGGATCATGGTTCAAAGCTAGCCAGGGAGGAAAGACCTTGAGATTCTTATCTCCAATAAACCACTAGAAAACCAGAAGTGGTTCTGTGCTCAAGTGATAGAGCTCTCCCCTTGAGCTGAAGACCTGTGGGAGAGCACCCAGGCCCAGAGTTCAAGACCCATGGCTGACAAAATCAAAAAAGTTTCCATCATAAAAGTCCGTCACTTTTTGGTTAATTCCTAGGTAATTTATTTTGGCGGGGCTATTATAGATGGAATTGTTTTCCTGGTTTCCGCCACACTTTTCTCATTGTTGGATTAGAGAAAAGCCATAGTCTTTCAGGGTTAATTTTATAACTGGCTATTTTGCCTAAGTTTCGAATCACTATGAGTAATTTGGGAGTGGATTGTATGTTTGCACCTTGTTTTAATGTTGTAGCTTGGCATTCTAATACTAAATTGAAAAAAAACTGGAGAGAGTGGACATCCTTGTCCCCTTCTTTTATTATACAAAGGGGTTACAATTACATGGGCAAGATAATGAATACATTTCTTATCAAGCATTGTAGTCTCCTCCTTTATTTCCCCTTCCCATCCCTTCTCATTCTCCCCCACCCCCACCCAATTCTCGCCCCCCCCGCCCCGCATCAAAGTTGTAAAGCTCATTTTTGACATCACGACATTAATCTCATTGTTGCAAAGGCTCCACCTGTATCCCTACTTAAATGATCTGTTTTTCCCCTTCCACAATTTTACTGATATCACATACAGTGAAAGGAGGGGATATACTGTGGGGGAGGGAACAAAGCAACAAAGAAATAATCTTGCAAATGTGTTAGAAACAATCGCATGAAAGAAAAAATAACATTTGTATACATATCTTAGGGTTCATTTCCTTAATATCAAATTATCTGACCTTTTCTGCTTGACATATACCTAGATATTGGTAATAAGGGAAACCATATGACCTATGTTTCTTTGGGCCTGACTTACTTCACTTAATATAATCTTTTCCAAGCCATTCCATTTCCTAACAAACTGGGCAATGTCATTCATTGTGATGGAGGCATAGAATTCCTTAGTTTATATATACCACATTTTCTTGACCCATTCATCTACTGAGGGGCATCTGGTCAGTTCCATATCTTACCTATAGTAAATAATGCTACAATAAACATATACATGCTGGTAGCTTTAGTGTGGTCTTGTTTGTGAACATTTGGGTAAATAGCGCATAGGCTGAAATTTTCTTAATAGAGACACAGAAACACAACAAATCAAAGAAAGGTTGGAAAAATGGGATTGCATGAAAATGCAGAGCTTCTGCATGGCAAAGGTCATAGCTAGCAAGATCAATAGAAAGCCCACGGATTGGGAGAAGACCTTCCCTAGCCATACAACGGAAAAGGGTCTCAAATCTAAAATATACCTGGAACTCAAAAAATTAAATCCCCCAACCACAAATCTTCAAAGAAACAACTGCCCAATAAATAAGTGGGCTAAAGCTTTAAAGAGAAACTTCTCTGAAGAGGAAAGAAGGATGGCCAATACACACATCAAAAATGCCTCCGTTGCAATAAAAAAATGCAAATCAAAACAACATTGAGATATCACCTCACTCTAATTAGAATGGCTAAAATCAAGAACTCTAATGACAACAGATGCATGAGGGGATGTGGAGAGAAGGGAACATTACTGCATTGTTGTTGGGAGTGTAAATTTGTTCAACCACTTTGGAAAGTAATATGGAGGTTCCTCAAAGACTCGACATAGAGCTTCCCAATGACCCAGAAATCCGTTGTCCCCTTCTTGATTTAAGAGAAAATGGCTTTAGTTTTTCACCATTAAGTTTAATGTTGGCTGTAGTTATGTCATATACAGCCTTTATTCTATTGAGGAATGTTCCCTGGTTTCCTAATTTTTCCAGAGCCTTCATCATAAAGGGTTTGTTGGATGTTGTCAAATGCTTTTTCTCAAAAAATTGAGATAACCATATGGTTCTTATCCTTGCTCTTGTTGTTGCGATGTATTATATTAATTGATTTGCATATATTGACCCAACTTTGCATCCCTGAAATGAATCCTGTTTGATCGTGGTGTATTAATTTTTGGATGAATTGTTGAAGTCAATTGACCAAAATTTTGTTTAGAAGTTTTGCATCAATGTTCATCAAAGAAATGTGTTTAAACTTCTCTTTTTTGATAAGTTCCTGCCTGGTTTGGGGATGAGGGTTTTGATGGCCTCATTGAATAAGTTCTGTAGTGAACTTTCTCTTTCAATTTCATTGAAGAGTTGGAGTAGTATTGGTGTGAGCTCTGCTTTGAAGGCCTTGTAGAATTCTGATGTAAATCTGTCTGGTCTTGGGATTTTTTTTTTTAGATAGGACTTCTCTTATTGCAGTTTCTATCTTAATGCTTGATAAGGGCCTGTTATAATAGTTTAACTCATCTTGGAATAATTTCTGCATGTTGATATTTGCTATAAAAAGGTCCATTTCTGCCAAGTTCTCAAACGTATTAGCATAGTTTTGAGAAGTATTCCCTTATAATGTTCTGAATCTTGGTTGATTCTTTGGTGATGTTCATTCTCAACTCTGAGTTTATTTATTTGGGTGAGTTTTCTTCTTTTTCTGATAAGATTTGTTAAGGGTCTGTCAATTTTTTTAATGTTTTCGAAAAACCAACTCTTTGCTTTGTTGATTCTTTCTACGTTTTTTTTTTGGGGGGGGGAATCTAATTCATTTAATTCTTATTCAATTTTAATTATTTCTTTCCATCTACTGGATTGGTGTTTATCTTGCTGCTCTTTTTCAAGGAGGTTCAGATGTGTCATTAAATTGTTGGTTTCATGTATCTCCAACTTGCCTCTGAGTACTTCCTTTTCTGTGTCCCAGAGGAGCTGGTAATTTGTGTGTTCGTTTTTGTTGAATATCATGAACAATTGAATTTCCTTTCTAATCTCTTACATGACTTACTCGTGATTCAACAGTATGTTGTTCAGCCTTCATGTGTTACAGGACTTTGGCTTTTGGCATTGGAATCTAATTTTATTTCCTGTGGTCTGAGAGAATGCAAGGTATAACTTCAATGTTTCTGAATTTGGACTTTTGTTTTGTGACCTAAAATGTGGTCAGTTTTTGAAAATGTTCTATGTGCTGCTGAGACAAACGTGTATTTTGATACTGCTGGGTGAAATATTCGTTAGATACCTGTTAAATCTAGTTGATCCTTGCAGTTGTTTAGATGTGCAGTTTATTGAGTTTTTGCCGAGTTGATCTATCTAGTAGGCATAGTGATGTGTTAAAATTCCCAACAATTAATGTCTTTTGATCTATGTGAGCTTTGAGGGAAAGTAGTGTTTCTTGGATAAATTTACATGCTCCATTGTTTGGTAAATAGATATTTAGAATTGTAATATCCTCCTGAATGAGCAATCCTTTAATTAGTATGTAGCGACCCTCTTTTTCTCTTCTCACTAATTTTAATTTGAAGTCTATTTTATCTGATATTAGGATTACAAATCCCACCTGTTTATGGGTGTCATTTGCTTGGTAGATTTTGTTCCAGTCTTTCACTTTCAAAATGTGTTTGTTTTTATGGGCAGGGTGTGACTCCTGAAGGCAGCAGATAGAAGGATTTTGCTTTTTAATACAACTAGACAGTCTATGTCTTTAATTGGAGAGTTAAATCCGGTAATGTTGACAAATAGGACTTGGAGGTATTTTTTTTTATTGTGAAAATGCCATACAGATTGTTTACAATTACATGGACAAGATAATGAGTACATTTCTTATCAAACATTGTTGCCTCCTCCGTTGTTTACCCATCCCATCACTTCCTAGACTCCCCTTACCCAATTCTCTTCCCCCCACCAAAGTTGTAAAGTTCATTTTTCAACGTAACGACTCGTACATTTCACAGCTGCAATGGTTCCACCTGTATTCGTATTTAAACAATTTGTTTTTTCCATTCCCCTCTACAAATTATACCAACAACAAATACAGTGAAATCTGAAGTTTTTTTTTGTTATGTCGAAAAATGAACTTTACAACTTTGGCCGGGGTATGTGGGAGGGAGGCAGTAGGGATCAGTGTGGGGGGAGGTGAAAGGAATGGGAATAGGAAACAAAGAAGGAAGCAACAATGTTTATAAAGAAATATACTCATTACCTTGCCCATGTAATCATAACCCCTTGGTACAGTATTTTCACAAAACAACTTCAAAAATGTTTATCACTTATTATAATTCAAATACCAAGCAAGAGTAATTTTATATAATCATTACAGGTATCATTTTATAACTATCATACAACAGAATAAAAGACCAGTCCCAATTATTACCTACCTAGCATAATTCTTAATTCCTAATCATTACCTAAATACATTAAATAATCTAAATATTCATGTCTTTAACATAGACATAAATATTCTATCCTTTTTACGTAAAATTTTCAAGGGCATATATTCATGTTTGTAAGAAATGTTCACAGCAGTTAAAAATGCTTTTGTGAAATTGTGAGACATGTTGTTGTTGTTGTTGTTGTTGTTGTTGTTGTTTGCAAGTCCTGGGAATTGTCCCTAAGCTTTTTTGCCCTCAAAGCCAGCACTGCACAACTTGAAGCACAGGGCTAATTTCTGGTTTTGAATGGTCAATTGGAGATAAGAATCTAACATGTACTATTCTGTCGGGGCTACATGTGAAATCAATTGTTAGATCTCAGCTGCCAGAGGAGCTAGAATTATAGGCGTGAATTACCGGCACCTGGTTCGATGAAATTTTAAATTTTAATAATGTTTAGGATGTTTGTTTCACTTTAATGCACATAATTCTATACATAAATAAATAAATAAATACATATATATGATGACCAATTCCCTCTAAAAATGTATGACTTCCTACACATAACATTTATTCACACACACACACACACACACACACACACATTTCTGAATACATACACTCTCTCTAAAACTTCTATGCTACTATTTTTTACCCTTTTCATTTCAATGATATATAGTCTGTTTTTCCAAAAGTTTCCTAGACTAAAATGACTAATATTTCAATAGAAAGTAGAATATATTATTTTCAAGGTAATTTTAGATATACACATGATGTTGTAGTAATATTTAGAGTATATTACTTGAAAAAATTCTGTTCAAACCCTTAAATATTTGTGTGTAATGACAGGGAGAGAGGAAGTTAATTCATACTGGTTAGAAATGTGCAATGCTTCAAAATCTGTTCAATAATTTGTTATAATCACCTAATCAAGCTACTTGTTATGGTTTAGTTTATTTATTTATTTATTCAAAAATTTAACATGGATGCATGCAAAGTGGTAATATTTAAAGTATTAATCGAAATAAAAATAATACAAAATCATAGACACATACCCGACTTTCAATAATTAGCACTTATGATACTAACAATAATTTTGTTGAAGATGATGATGACCAGAGTGACGCTGATAATGACAATGTTATGATTGAAAAGGAAAAATTTTTAGTCATCTTTGAAGCTAGATTTCCCACATTGAATACATAATAATAAACAGTGTTGTATTATATACAATAACAAGAGGAGAGTTTCAATATCAAGAAATACAATCAGATAATCAGATGAGACAGTAAATCCCTAATGTTATTCTTACAGTCTCTCTAATGTATACTCACTTTTCTTGGTGGTATTGTTTGTTTATAAATAAAATGGTTTATTTTCACATGGTTATTATCCCACATAGATAAAATGTAATAAGCTGAGTGCTTTGTTATCAAATGATCTCGTTTGTTCAAGCCTTGGGAACTTATGAGAAAGCCTTTCACCACCCACATAGCCAGTGGCTTAGTTATATATACCTAGAAGGTGACAACACATGCCTCACGCATGGTTCACTCATTAGGCAGAAATCCTTGGTCAGTTTTAGTTTCTATCCAGTTCACTGAAGAAAATCTATGTATAAATTTATGAAGAACACTTGACAACACATAAAGCAATAAGAAAATTTCGATGGACTAAGATTAATTTTCAACTTAGTGTGATTAGTTCAAGTAACATTCTCATATAGATACTATTCAATAACCAATGCTTTCCAATGATATGTTGAGTATGTTCTTCAATACAAATGTACACACATGAACCAATTTACATAATACCACTTACATATCTGTAGTTGCCTTAAAAGGACACAACCCTTAGAGCCAGGAGGTAAACTTTATTTTATTTCTGCATGAAACAATTTGTGACTTTATACTAACAAACTGAATTTGACTCTTTCCTTATTTGTGAGCTAAGGTGGAAAATGTAAGGACTCTTCACTTTTCTTTTTTCTTGCTCTAGGAGTAAGCAAATGTATTCTTCAATATTTCTGGTAGATTACATCCATTTACAGCTGAGAAATGTAAGGCCAACAGTTAATGTAGTGAGTAAGTAATGATACTAGAATTTGTGTCTGAGCTCTTCCCTCTGCATACTTACAAGGAGCAGTAATTTGTTGATTGAGAGTACCAATATGAAAAGACTATGGGGAACAACATATTTTATAAAAAGTTGTTTAAGACTACCTGAAACAGACTTGTGTCAGGGGCATAAAAAGGAGTACATAGAAATCATATTAGTGCTGGGCGCCAGTGGCTCATGCCTGTAATCCTATCTACAAAGGAGGCTGAGATCTGAGGATCACAGTTCAAAGCCAGCCCGGGCAGAAAAGTACATGAGACTCTGATCTCCAATGAAAACCACTAGAAAACCCGAAATTGGTGCTGTAGCTCAAGAGGTAGAGTGCTCGCCTGGACCTGTAGTGCACAGGGACAGCACAAAGGCCCAGAGTTCCAGTCCCACGACCAACAAAAACAAACAAACAAACAAAAAAGAAATCAAATTAGTAACAGAAACTGAAAACATCTTGATCATTCATCTTATATAATGGGTGGGAGTAGAAGGGTAAGAAGAAATCTAAAGGATTCTACATCTATGGCCCGGCAAATGTGTTAGTGATATTCTTGGTGGTGATAAGGATTACAGGTGAAAATGATGGATTTAGGGAAAAAAACTCTCTGATAGTTCTAAAGTTTATATTAAACAGATGCAAAGATTGATCTGTTTAGGTATCATCAAAATATCCATGACCATGAATATGAAAAAGAATGATAAAATTAGGGGCAATATTAAAGGGAAGAGGAAAAGAAAAGTTATGATATAAGTGTAGCAATGTGAGCACCAGTGTGGACAAGATTGGAAGAAAGAGATAAGGGCATTTGTCGAAATTGTCTCTAGTTTGCTAATGGATGAAGAATGGAATTGAAAATAGCAGAGGAAAACAAATCAACATGCAGGTATTATGATTTTATAATTCTAATATGAAAGAACTGAAGGTTTTGTTTCATGAAGAAGAAAGTTTAGCCTGTAATTTCAATGCAAGGCATCAGTTGTAATGAGTCTGAAGTCTTTTCCTCCAAGATATCCAGGAGTATTATTCTCATTCTCTGAAGAGTAAATAAGTAATTATTTTCATTAGCTTTGCCTAATATTAATTTACTTGTAGAAAATAAGTTAAAAAATCCTCTCTCGTGCTGGGAAGGTGGCTAAGTGGTAGTGTTTGCTTTGCATGCAAGAGGCACTGGGTTCAATTGTTAAGTAAAAATAATTCTTAAGCAAAAAGAAAAAAGCCAGAAGTGGCACTGTGGCTCAAATGGTAGAGCACTAAACTTGAGATGACAAGCTGAGGGACAGCGCCCATGCCCAGAGTTCATGCCCCACGACCGGACTCCACAAATAAAACACTAAAACTACCAGCACAAGTATGTTTTTGCAGCATTATTACCATATCTAAGATATGGAACCAATCCACATGCCCCTCAATAGATGAATGGATCAGGAAAATGTCCTATATATACACAGTGGAATTTCATGGTTCTATCAAAAGGAATGACACAGCCCCTTTTTTAAGAAAATGGAAATACTTGGAAAAAAAATCATTATGTGAAGGAAGCCAGACTCAAAGAAAATGAGGTTTCCCTCATTTTTATTAATTAATATATGCTTAGTATAGTCCTGGCAGATAGGTTCATTTTTTACACTCTTCATGTTCGCTTTTTTCTCTCCATCCTCCTCTCCCATTCCCTTCCTTGTGTGTGTGTGTGTGTGTGTGTGTGTGTGTGTGTGTGTGTGTGTGTGTGTGTGTGTGTGTGCAGTAATGAAACTTGACTCAGAGCCTAAAAATCTTGCTTGTTTTTTTTTTCACTCATGACTGGCTGAATCTGTACTATTTTAACTAAGGTTTCATTCTGTGTTTGAATGAACAATTGAGCATAAATGTCTCGTGGATTGCTACCCCAGCCATCTGTGAACCATGATCTTCCAATCTCAGCCTCATGAGATGAGATACTGGCATCTAGCTCTATTGCCAAGTGTCATTTGCTTTGTTTTGTTTTGTTTTTGTTGCTTTTTTGCATCCAAAATCTGTATGGAAAACAAATCATTTATAATCGGGACTATTCACATAAAATGTGTGTTGTTTAAAGATTACCTTAATAATGTAATCCTTTTGCATGCACATTATGGATTTGATGTTTCGAACTCTATTGTTGCAGTCAAGTCACTTATATATAATTTGAATCTTCTTGTCTTGATGTTATAGGGTGTTACGTGTTTAAAAACAGAATTTATCAAGGTTTAACTCTGCAATACTGAAGCAGGACCTTTATAATTATTCAATGTCCTGTAAATCATAAGTTTACCATTTCTTGAGGCACCATATGGGCACAAATATTTTCCTATAATACCTCCTCATGTTTTAGACCTCAATGCCATGCAATGCACACTTCTGCCAAATATGCAAGGGCATCCTTTGTAATTTTCCATGGATTTTCACTGTTCTTCTCTCTACTCTCCAGTGCTAAGTCCTGTGACGCTCATGTTGATTTCCTCCCCTGTTACATTCATCATTGCATCTTGGGAACTCCTGGTATGCATTACTGTACTTCTGTTCATTCTCCTTGTGCTTCAGATTGTACCCCTCTCACCTCGAAGGGCTAAAAATTGGGGATATTTGCTTTACTCTTTATCTCAGACATCTATCTTTACTTCCTAGAAATACATTCATTGAATTCCTTCTGTAAAGTCTAGTGTTTTGAAAATTATTACTGCATCTTCATGGCTTTGTTATGTGGCATAAGGGAAGAACATAGATCAGTACTGTAACTTAGGTAAAAGATTATTGCAATCATACTTCAATAGATGTTGTTCATTGGATAATGTTTACTTCAAGGTCTGCCTGCCTGCTTACTTTTCACTGTTTTGTTTATTTTTCAATGTAGTCCTTTCTTCTGGAAAATATTTATGGGCCTAGTGAAGATCAATTCCTACTTCAATTAGTCATTAATTTTATTCTAACTTAATTTCACAGATCCTTCTGATCTTCTTCAGTGTCTGTGTAGTGCTTCACATTTTTAGATATGTTTTAACATCGATGCATCAATGATGAAGGCACATTCCTTAAGTCACCATTTTGTTGACTGAAAAGAAACCATGCTGCAATCTCACTATATGGCAATTTTCTGGTTTTGAATTCTTTAGATTAAAATTGATGCTGGACAACAAACATTCTGTGTATAATTTTATATTTTCCTAATTATTTTAGTATATTTCCCAATATCATATAAAGTTAAAACATTATCACTTACTTAGTTTTAGGATTTCTAAAACAGTCAGAGTAAAAATTCTATTCATTCACAATTTTAAGATAATAGAGGGTCCATTATGACCAAGTGAGATATTTTAAAAATTTTATGTGTAGTCCTTAAAGGTTGTGCTGGGGAATCAAGTGCTGTGTTTCATGTGTCTTAGTCTACTGGCAGCCTATGAGCCTGATGTGACCTGTGGTTTTATTTTCACTCAACTGGAATAAAGAAATATTTCACTAGAAAGGAATTATTAATTGCTTACTTTCACCAATATCTCTCACAAACATGAAAGTAATATAATTCTACACTGACTGAAGATGGTGTTCCTATTAGAGTAATTGCTTATTTTTTGTAGCCCCACTCTTCACTAAGTCTTGTCCCTTTCTTATCTCCCCTTCCCATAAAACTTGACTGGATCCACTGGAAACGCACTTCCAGTCAGCCTCGTTCATAAAGAACCCAACCTTAACTAACCTACTCCCTGGTAGTCCTGCTATAAATTTCAAAGGACTGACTGCAACCAGAATCCTTCCTGGAAGTCCTACTCCTGCTATAGGGAAAGCCTTCTTCCACTCCACCCCTTCCTGGAATCCCTGCTCTGCACCACCAGAAACCAGGCCACATCCATATCTCCTCCTATGATCTGCCTTGCTGCACCAAGAATCCCGCTTACATGGGGCTCCTCCCTCTAATCTTAACTTCATCCACCAGATACCCCGTCCCTAACTATTCTATTCACTCATAGTCCCATTGCTCACATATTCTATTACTTACAATCTCCTCTTGTCCCTTTCATACCCCACTCCCAACCAGACTTCTCCCTCGACCCCTCCTTGTTTCATCCATAATTAGTCTACTTCTTAGTGGCCTAATGTCTCAAACCCAGCCCTGAACACACCTCTTCCCACAAAGCCCTTCATGCTAAACTAAAAATACTCCACCTCTCTATAACTGCCCTTGTAGCCCGTCTTAGTTGACCAGAAGCTTCTCACACAGCCCATCTCCTGCCTGGAAAGCCATCCCTGCTCCACCACAGGCTTCTCTACCTCCCATATGGACTCACTCAATGGTGGCTGCATTGTTCCCGAGATGAATCCTCCCCTTATTGGATCCTCCCACAGATCCACATCCTACTCAACCAATTACCCTGTCCATAATTACCCTACACCTTTGTAGACCTTCCACTACTTTTCAAAGTCTCTCTTCCAATTAACCCCATGGCTCCAAGCCCTGACCTGCTCTAGAAAACCCCCACTAGACAACCCCAACCACACTATCCCATCTCTCGACACCCACATTGTTCCACTTCAAACCACTGCATCTGTTGGCTTCCCTCTGGAAGCCTCACCAGGCTCAACTGTAAATCCCTGTCCCTTCATACTCCCTTTTTGAAGGTTGCCTTGCCCCACTGGAAACCCTGTCCAAAGTCTAATGTCCTACCTTGCAACACTGAAATCTCCACCCAACCTTACTACTCTTTTTGAAGTGGTGACTGGCTACACCAGAAACCCTGTCCTAACTAGTCTAGTCCACTGGATCCTATCCCTTTTCTCACAAAGCTCTGGTCCTGAAAAATTCCTCCATACATTGTTATTACATCCTGCTCTGCCAGAAACCCCACCTCCACCCTAACACACTTCCCAAAGGCCTGCCATTCTCCACCAGAAACCACGCCCGTTCCTTGCCCACTTCTTCCCAGCACCGCTATGCCCTCTCACAGACCCTGAAAAGCCTCTCCCTCATAGCTCTGCATTCCTGCACCAGAATCCCCATCTTTTGTCAGCCTCTTGCCTTCATTCTCTTCCCTGCCTTATGGGAAACCTCACCCTACATATCCCACCAGATTTCAGAGTGCTACACCACAACCCTCCTCTAAGTAACCTCCTCCTTTGTAGCCTTGTACTTCCTTTTCAAAGCTCTGCCCCAAACAGGCTCCTCCCCAGTGACCCTGCCTTCTTCCACTGAAACCCCATCCACCTGCCAGTCTCCATCCTAAAGTCCCACCTACTCCACAAGAGACCCTGCTCCTAACAAGCCAAGTCTTTCCTCTCCCCTCCCTGCTGTCTCAAAGCCCTACACAGACTGGCTTTCACACACAAAGCCCCACCCAGCTCTACCACAGAGGCTGTGCCAATAGCAACTCCTCCATTGAAATAGACAGGGCACCACCAGAAACCCCACACCACCTCATCCTTGAAGTTCCACCTAGGAACTTTTATTACGAATGTGATTTTATAATGGTCACAGGATTCATACTAATCAATATGATAAGAAGCAGTATTGCCAATAGACAACAAAAATTAGATAGCTATTAGATGCCTTAGTCTAGTTTGGGGTTCTGTTACCAGGCAGATGCAAATTGTGTGAAAATGTGTGAAGATGATTCCTCTAACTGGAAAACATTCTGTGAAGTATCCGTAAGGTTTCATGAGTGATCATTTTTAATATTTCTAGAATTTTTGTGCACATTTGTGTCCATTAACTTAAAAATTTTAGTTATTTTAAATCCTCTGGTTTGGTTGAGGAAAGAGTATTAAGATGTAATAAAATGACTTTCAAAACATCTTTCTAATGAATAATTTTGGATTTGCTTACTTTACTATGTACCAGAGTTTTTAGTAACAGAAATTCTCTACCACAATCCACTTTGAATTTCCTCCTTCCATTAAAGTGCCCATTGGAACAGATTAAAGTGAGATTATACAGGTAGAATGCCAGAAATATAAACGTATTTGAGATCATAACAAAATCATGATGAAGACCCTACCCACTGTGGTTTAAATTTTCTAATGAAAGGAACTTAAGCATATTTAACTGCAGATTTTCTGAAGACTAGAAGACAAAAATATAAGAAATACTCTCTTATACCATGGTTCTGAAAACAAAACAAAACCAAGGAAAGACAACATAATGAGACAGAAGGGAATGATGAACTTGTACATGTGATATAGAATGTAAAAATACACTGAATCAGGTAAAAATAATTTTGGTCACAATGCCTGGTTGTTCAATATATTTCATTGTATATATTGTTCTTTGTTAACCTGTGACTTAATAAAGGTTTCAGCAGGGATCTGCCAAAGTAGTTGTGTAGTTAGTCAATTTAATCATTGCAAGATCATCAGGAGGATAAACTCCCACACACCTTAACATACCTGCAACAGCACTAGACATTCATTCCTATTGGTCCACTTGTGTAAGGCAGACCTGTATTTAACCCAAGGTTTGTATGTGGTATGCTATGGTTTTTTCAGGCTTGATACAAAATATCCCTGCCCAGAATTAAATGATGGCATTTATAGCTCAAATGATTTAGTGTCATTGTTAACATCTAAGGCATGCTGAGGTTTTTATTTATACCTATACATTTCCCTTTCTTTCTTCCACCTTTCTTTCTTTACTTTTCCTTTCTTTCTTCTTTCTTTCTCTTTCTTTTCGTTTTTTTTTTAATTGTATTTTATTTTATTTGAGAACATACTGAACAGAGGGGCTACAATTACATGGGCAGGATAATGCATACATTTCTTACCAAGCATTGCAGCCTCCTCCTTTGTTTACCCTTCACTTCCCTTCCCCGCCTCCCCCCTCCCCCCACCCAACTTTACCCCCTCCCCCCACCCAATTATACCCCCCTCCCCCCCCCACACCGACATTGTAAAGCTGGTTTTGACATGACATTTTGTACTTCTCATTGTTGCAACAGGTCCACCTGAATCCTTAAACGACTTGTTTGTCCCCATCTCCTCCACATGTTATACTGACATCAAATATAGTGAAAGCAGGGGTTACACTGTGGGGGAGGGACATACAAAGCAACAAAGAAATAATCTTATAAATGCGTTAGAAACACATGCATGAAAGAAACGAAAACATTAAAATAAATATTTAAGGGTTCATTTTCCTAACATCACATTATCTGACCTTTTCCGCTTGACTCATACCTATACTAGATATTGCAAATAAGGGAAACCATGGGACCTATGCTTCTTTGGGCCTGGCTTACTTCACTTAATATAATTTTTTCCAAACCTTTCCGTTTCCTAACAAATGGGGAAATGTCATTCTTTCTGATGGAGGCATAGAATTCCATTGTGTATATATACCACATTTTCTTGATCCATTCATCTACTGAGGGGCATCTGGGTTGGTTCCATATCTTACCTATGGTAAATAATGCTGCAATAAACATAGTTGTGCTGGTAGCTTTAGTGTGGTCTTGTTTGTAAACATTTGGGTAAATGCCCAAAAGTGGCATTGCTGGATCATAGGGGAGATCTATGTGAAGTCTTTTGAGGAACCTCCATACTGCTTTCCAAAGTGGTTGAACAAGTTTACATTCCCACCAACAATGAAGTAAAGTTCCTTTCTGTCCACATCCCCTCCAGCATCTGTTGTTGTTAGAGTTCTTGATTTTTGCTGTTCTAACTGGAGTGAGGTGATATCTCAATGTTGTTTTGATTTGCATTTCTTTTATGGCTAGGGATGTTGAACATTTCTTCATGTGTCTATTGGCCATCCTTCTTTCTTCTTCAGAGAAGCTTCTCTTTAAGTCTTTCGCCCACTTATTTATTGGGCAGTTGTTTCTTTGAGGATTTGTTGTTGGGTGGTTTAATTTTTTGAGTTCCAAGTATATTTTAGATATGAGACCCTTGTCCGTTGTATGGCTAGTAAAGATCTTCTCCCAATCGGTGGGCTTTCTATTGATCTTGCCAGCTATGTCATTTGCCCTGCAGAAGCTCTGCAATCTCATGCAATCCCATTTGTCCAACCTTTCTTTGATTTGTTGTGCTTCCGGGTCTCTATTCAGAAAATTTCGACCTGAGCCAAGGAGGCCTTGGGTTTCTCCTATTCCATCCTGTAATGTTTTCAGAGTGTCTGCTTTGAGTTCAAGGTCTTTGATCCATTTGGAGTTGATTCTGGTGCAGGGTGATATATAAGGATGTAGCTTTAGTTTTCTACATGTAGTTAACCAAATTTGCCAGCACCATTTACTGAAGAGGCTGTCTTTCTTCCATTCTATTGTTTTAGCTTCCTTATCGAAGATTAGATGGCTATAGGTCTGTAGGTTCATTTCTGGGTTTTCAATTCTATTCCATTGGTCCTGAGGTCTGTTCTTACGCCAATACCAAGCTGTTTTGATTACTATGGCTTTATAGTAGAGTTTGAAATTTGGTAATGATATTCCTCCAGCAGTGTTCTTTCCGTTGAGGAGCGTTTTTGCTATTCGGGGTCTTTTATTGTTCCATATGAATTTTTGGATTGCCTCTTCTATTTCCTTGAAGAATGAGGGTGGAATTTTGATAGGTATCGCATTGAATTTGTAGATAGCCTTGGGAAGTATTGCCATTTTCACGATGTTAATCTTGCAAACCAGGAGCATGGGAGGTTTTGCCATTTTTTAAGTTCTGTGTTGATTTCCTTTTTCAAGATTTTAAAGTTTTCATCATAGAGGTCCTTCACTTCTTTGGTTAAGTTAATTCCTAGGTATTTTATTTTTTGTGGGGCTATTACAAATGGAGTTGCTTTCCTAATTTCAGCCACACTTTTCTCATTGTTGGCATATAGAAAAGCCATTGATTTTGGGGGGTTAATTTTATAACCTGCTACTTTGCCAAAGTTTTGAATCAGCTTGAGTAATTTGGGAGTGGAGTCTATGGGATTCTTTAAATACAAGATCATGTCATCTGCAAAGAGGGAGAGTTTTATTTCTTCTTTCCCTATTTGGATCCCCTTTATGTCTGCATCTTGTTTTATTTCTGTAGCTAGGCATTCTAATACTAGATTGAAGAGAAGTGGAGAGAGTGGGCATCCTTGTCTTGTTCCTGAGTTAAGAGGAAATGGCTTTAGTTTTTCACCATTGAGTATAATGCTGGCTGTAGGTTTGTCATATACAGCCTTTATTGTATTGAGGAATGTTCCATGGATTCCTAATTTTTCCAGAACCTTCATCATAAAGGGGTGTTGGATCTTGTCAAATGCTTTTTCTGCATCTATTGTGATAACCATGTGGTTCTTATTCTTGCTCCGTTTGATGTGATGAATAATATTAATTGATTTGCGTATATTGAACCACCTTTGCATCCCTGAAATGAATCCTGTTTGATCATGGTGTATGATTTTTTGATGAATTGTTGAAGTCAATTGGCCAAAATTTTGTTGAGAAGTTTTGCATCAATGTTCATCAAAGAAATGGGTCTATAGTTCTCTTTCTTTGATGAGTCCCTGCCTGGTTTTGGGATGAGGGTTATGATGGCTTCATAGAATGTGTTCGGTAGTGAACTTTCTCTTTCAATTTCATTGAAGAGTTGGAGGAGTATTGTTGTGAACTCTGCTTTGAAGGCCTTGTAAAATTCCGCTGTAAAACTCTGGTCCTGGACTTTTCTTAGCTGGGAGGTCTCTTATTGCTGTTTCTATTTCAATGCTTGTTATGGGCCTGTTAAGCTGGTTTAACTCATCTTGGTTTAGTTTTGGCATGTCAATATTTGCTAGGAAAAGGTCCATTTCTGTCAAGTTCTCAAACTTATTAGCATAAAGTTTTGAGAAATATTCCCTTATAATGTTCTGAATCTTGGTTTTTTCCGTGGTGATGTTTCCATTCTCATCTCTGAGTTTATTAATTTGGGTGTGTTCTCTCCTTTTTCTGATAAGGTTTGCTAAGGGTCTGTCAATTTTGTTAAGTTTTTCGAAGAACCAACTCTTTGTTTTGTTGATTCTTTCTATAGTTTTTTTGGATTCTAATTCATTTAATTCTGATTTAATTTTGATTATTTCTTTCCGTCTACTGGATTGGGGTTTATCTTGCTGCTCTTTTTCAAGGAGGTTTACATGTGTCATTAAATTGTTAGTTTCCGATCTCTCCAATTTGTTGATGTAGGAGCCCAGAGCTATAAACTTGCCTCTGAGTACTGCCTTTGCTGTGTCCCAGAGGAGCTGGTAATTTGTGTGTTCATTTTTGTTGAATAGCATGAACATTTGAATTTCCTTTCTAATCTCTTCCATGACCCACTCATTATTCAGCAGTGTGTTGTTTAGCCTCCATGTTATACCGGGCTTTCTTTGGTAGCTTTTGGTGTTGAGTTCTAATTTTATTCCCTTGTGGTCAGAGAGAATGCAAGGTATAACTTCAATGTTTCTGAATTTAGACAAGTTTGCTTTGTGGCCTAAAATGTGGTCTATTTTAGAAAACGTTCCATGTGCTGCTGAGAAGAACGTGTATTCTGATGCTGCTGGGTGAAATGTTCGGTAAATGTCTGTTAAGTCTAGTTAATCTATGCAGCTGTTTAGATCTGCGGTTTCTCTGTTGAGTTTTTGCCGAGTTGATCTATCTAGTGGGGAGAGTGGTGTGTTAAAATCCCCAACAATTAATGTCTTTGGATCTATATGGGATTTGAGGGAAAGTAGTGTTTCTTTGATAAATTTGGGTGCTCCATTGTTTGGCGAATAGATATTTAAAATTGTAATATCCTCCTGAAGGAGAGATTCTTTAATTAGTATGTAGCGACCTTCTTTATCTCTTCTCACGAATTTAAATTTGAAGTCTATTTTATCTGATATTAGGATTGCAACTCCCGCCTGTTTATGAGGGCCGTTTTCTTGGTAGATTTTGTTCCAGCCTTTAACCTTGAAAATATGTTTGTTTTTAGGGGCAAGATGTGACTCCTGCAGGCAGCAGATAGAAGGGTCTTGTTTTTTAATCCAACTAGACAGTCTATGTCGCTTAATTGGAGAGTTCAGTCCGTTAACCTTAAGAGATAGGACTGAGAGGTATTTGGGAGTTCCTGCCATGTTATCCACCTTCTTGGGGGCTGTGAAAACTGGGTTCTTCCTAAGGTTCTTGGATTCTCAGTTTGGGTGCAGTTTCTTGGCCTTTGTTGCGTTCTTGTGGTTTTCTATGTGTAGGACATCTTTAAGAATCTTTTGTAGGGCTGGTTTGGTGGAGATGTATTGTTTCAATTTTTCTTTGCTATGGAAGGTTTTTATTTGGCCTTCAGTTATGGAGGAGAGTTTAGCTGGGTACAGTATTCTTGGTTGATAGTTGTTTGTTTTTAGGGCATGGCATACGTCATTCCAGGCTCTTCTTGCTTTGATTGTCTCTGGTGAGAAACTGAGGTAATTCTAATTGGTTTCCCTTTATAGGTGATTAACCTTTTCTCCTTGACAGCTTTAAGGATCTTTTCCTTGGTCTGGGTTGATCCTGTGTGGATTATAATGTGACTGTGGGATGTCCTATTCTGGTCTGGTCTATTTGGAGTTCTAAAAGCTTCTTGTATCTGAATAGGCCTATCTTTTTGTATGTTTGGGCAGTTCTCTGCTAGGATCCTGTTAAACAAATTTCCTAGACCATTAACTTCTGTTTCTAGGTGCTCCTCTACACCCATTATCCTTAGATTGGGCCTTCTGATGGTGTCTTCCAGGTGTTGGATAGACCTATCATATTTCTTGGACTTGTCTTGGATGGTTGTATGTTCTTTCTCTATAATATCTATGCTGTCTTCAATCCCTGAGATTCGATCTTCTGCATGGTCTAACCTGCTATCAAGACTCTCTACTTTGTTTTTTATCTCTTTTCCTTCTAATTGGTCAGCTTTGATGGCTTCAAGTTCTTTGTTGAAGCTCTGTTTTAGGTCTTGTATGAATTTCTTTACTTCCTTAATTTGGTGTTCAGTGTTTGTTCTCAAATCACTTAGTTGATTGGTTATGGTTTCTTTGGACTCCCATTCCTTCTGTTGGGTTCCATTCAGCATTCCCTTTGTGGTCTCCCTGACTTCCTTCAGCTCTTTGTTAATGGATTCCTTGAATGCCTTTAGTGATCTTTGTGTATTCTCTACCTGGTCTCTTAATTCGTGAATTACTCTTTGATTAGTTTCCTCCCTTCTGTTGGATTCCTGCAGTTCTCTTTGAGTGTTCTCTGCCTGCTCACGCCATTCCTCCCTTTCTCTTTGAGTATTCTCAATTTGTTCACGCAAATCCTGTATCAGTTTTTGAGAAGCTTCCTCACGCTTATGATATTCCTGTATAAACTTCTGGGATGCCTCCTCTCTCTCCCTATCACACTCATACAGAGTCCTTTGTACATTGTCAAACTTCTCATTTATCATGTTTGCTATTAGTGTTTGTAGAGCTATTTGGGAACTCTCCTCTGGATTATTCTTTATCTGTTCTAATCCCTGATTATCCAGGTTGGGAAATTGAGATACCCGAATTTGCCATTTTTCTTGTGTTTTTCCGGCTTACTCGGCCCATTTGAGATAAAGATTGCACCAGTTTTGTGCTAGAACACTATCTTAAGGCAACCATCAACCAAAGTTTGCATTTGTACAGTCAATAGTCTACAGATACAATCTAGTTCAACAGATACATCTATTGAAAATCAAATGACTATATGTTAAAGGACTTCGAACCGCAGAAAAGAATTTGGCAAACCAGAAATTATTAGGATTAGGGAGAGATGTGGGTAAAAAATAGGAATAGATTGGTGTGGGGAGGCACAGGGAGAGTTAACTATGTCCTAATCACAGTGCAAGAAATGGGTTGGGTAGGATGCAAGTAGAGAGAGAGAGAAAAAGAAGAGACGGAATGGGGAATAAAGAGAGACCAGAAAAAGAATAGAAACGTAAAAATTAATGTTATTTTAGAGGTTAAAAGACCGTCTATTTAGAGAGGAATGTGAATATGTTCAGAGAAGGGGAGGGACATAGAGGAGATGTGAAAAGCTTTAAGGATGGGAAAGGGAGAAGAAAAGATCAAAAGTTCAGTAGAGCTAGATAAAAAACAAAAAGATAATTAAGAAAGAAAGAAAAAGAGAAAGAAGACAAGAAAAGAAATGAAAGCTCACATTCACGTATTCCTAAAATAAAAATTATAAGATGAGAAAATAAAAGTTACTGGAAAACAATTATTTTTTCAGAAGAGGCAAAAATTAAAGATTAATAAAAGTTTTAGAAGGGAAAAAAATTTATATATATATATATATACATATATATATATATATATGTATATATATAAGGTAACAAAAAACAAAAAACAAGCAAAAAAAAGAAAACAAGAAGAAGAAGAAAAAAAAAAGAAAAAGAAAAAAAAAGTCTTTTGATCTTTTTTTTTGGGGGGGGAGGAGTGGGAAGAATCCTGTATCTCCCTTTTGTCTGCAACCAGTCTCTTGTTGGAGTCTCTGGTCAGCTTGAGGTCCTGTGGCTTGATTGGTTTCTTAAGTCGGTTGGTTGGAAGAGGCAGAAAAATGCTCTGCTTTACCCAAGATTTTGAGATCCCCCTCCCAGGTTAGTTTTCTGGGAGGGTGGTCTGCTTTGAGAGTCACAAAAGAGGGGGATGTGGTGATGAGGCTAGGTTCTGGGTAGAGTTGAGGCCTTTCAACAAACAGTAGCTTTTCCCTGGGGCTATTTTGTGATAAAGCTCACAGCGCCCAGCCTGGAGCCATTCTCAGAGTTTCTGTTTTTCAATTGATTGTGGTGGCTGCTAGAGGGAGGGGCAGCCTCTGGCTCTGGTTACCCAGTGAGGCAAGGCACTCCGATGGCTGGCGCCTGAGCTGGGTGACTTTTCCCTGGATGGAGCTGAGTCTGGCAGGTCACTTCGCCGTTAAGTTCTTGTGACCTGCTAAATGACTCATTTTATTCCAAGGCCTGAGCTGGAGCTAGCAGCTCCTCCGAGCTTTGTCGGTATCCAAGATGGAGATCACCGGTGCTGGGGGGGGAGGGTTGGCCTTCCTTCCTCTGCTCCCTGAGGAGTGAGGACTTCGGGCTTGTACTCACGCCGAGTCTTGGATCCTGGGTCGTCTCTGGTCTGCAAACTGCAGGATGAAGATGTTCGCTCCTTGTCGGTTCTTGTTGGTGTTGAGTAGAATCCGCTCGTCCACTGCTTCTGGCTCCTTCGTCCCCGGCTCTCTGTGTCTCAGGTATGACTCCGCGGCGGTGGTTGCCGCCGCGACCCCGCCGCCGGAGCGGCAGCTGATGCGTTTCCTTGGCTTCCCCTGTCTTGTCTAACTCTCTGTCCTGTGATGGCACACTTGGTGTGATTCTCTGGCTTAGGACTGTTTACTGGAACTCTAAAACTACTTTCTATGCGAGAGCTTGTTCAGATTCCAGCTTCTCCTCCGCCATCTTCCCGGAACTCCGTCCTCTCTTTCTTTTCTATCTTTCTTTCTTTCTTTCTTTCTTTCTTTCTTTCTTTCTTTCTTTCTTTCTTTCTTTCTTTCTTTCTTTCTTTCTTTCTTCCTTTTTTTCCTCTTTTAAGAAATAAGTATAAATTTACATATCTTGTTTGCTGAACAAGTATTCTACAATTAGAATAATCCTTTTTCGATTTATTTACTTTGTTCATAGGTTATCCATTTTGCTGAGGGCTGAACACAGGCTAAGTTCCTCAGCTGTGTCTGCCAAGCAGAGGTGATCACAAATGCATTCCAACATGCGAACCTTTAGGATGATATGAGACTCTTATCACTTTCCTTGAAAACGGGTTCTGATCTATGATCCTCTCAAATTCTACCTCTTCAATTAGTAATGTGAGTTCTAGTAGTCTGTCCTCAGTATAGATCGTCTAAATGATTACTGAAGGCAATTTCACGTTAATCTCTTTCTTTGCCAGTCCAGGGGCTGTTATAGCTTTATTTCAAGACAAATTTTGTGTATATATGCAAATTAGCTTTAAAATATTACTTTTTCCCCCCTTTTTTTCCTTTTTGATTTTCTTGGTCAAGGGGCTTCAATTTTCGGTCTGGGTGCTGTCCCTAGGCTCTTCAGATCAAGGCTAGCACATTACCACTTGAGACACATTGCCACTTCTGGTTTTCTGGTGGTTAATTGGAAGGAAGAGTGTCATGGATTTCCTTCCAGGACTAACTTTTAACTACTATCCTCAGATCTCAGCTCCTGAGTAGCTAGGATTACAGGCATGAGCCACTGGCCTCCAGCTGAAAATGTTACTTATTTTAGGTTCTGTGATTTAGTTGAGGGAGTAACATGAGTGTGTAGAAGGGTAAAATTCAAGTTACCTCTCTAAATAATTTCAAAGTTTAATTTTCATATTCTTTGCAGTTATTAATAACAGAAACTCCCAAAGTAACAGAATTACCCTTCATTTTCTCCTTCCCATAGGTACTATTTGAAGAGAATGAGTAAGATCTAAGACAATATGTACTTGAAATTATAAAAAAAATATTTTGATGATACATAAAGAGCCAGATCACATAATGTACTATTCATTTTCTAAAGAAAGGAATGTCATAAAAGTATATATATTGGCAGGCTTCTCACCTGAAAAACAATATCATAAAAAAGCTGAAGGGGATCAGCAACCATGTAAATGTGATATAGCATTAGGGACTTTAAGACATAAACTGGTTCATGTAAAGTAATAGTTTAGGAAATTTATCTGTGCAATTAATTTATTCATTACAATTTTTTAATTTTTATTTACATGTTATTTAATATATAAATGCATACATGTGATGTATATATACATATATATACACACACACACATATATATATATATATATATATATATATATATATATATATATATATATATATATATATATATATATATGTATGCATGTATCAGCAGTATCTCTCCAGTTAACTGTTAGGTGATGTATGGTTAGGTAATTTCATCATGTCAAGTTAATAAAAAAGATGGACTTCCATAAACATTTACAATCCTGCAGCACCACGGCACATGCGAATTTAAGTGTAAACTAGACCTGTGTTTAACCAAAGATTTATATACATGTTGTTATTTTTTCATCTAGTCTTAATACAAAATGTGTGTGCTCCTAGAAATGAATGATGGCATTTATAACTACAATAATTTAGTGTAAATCATTACATTGATCACATGCTCAGTATGAGTTGTTCTTTCTTTCCTTCTCTTATTTTAACTTTAGGAAGTTGATTTGAGTTTTGATGTTGTGTTTGCCAGACAAGTATTCCACCACTGGAGTAACTCCACCAATCCTTTCCTGTTTAAGTTACTTTAATCATAGAGTAGCAATTTTTGCACCCAGTCCAAAAAGCAGGGTTCATGATTGCATTCCAATATCCCTACCTAGTAGGTTGATGTGGGTGATACTTTACTTCCTAGACTGATTCAGAACTGTGATCCCCTCAAATTCTACCTCTTTAGTTAATTGTGTGAGCTCCAGTTCTCCCTACTTCTAGAAGATAGGACAGACATAAATGATTACAGGTAATTTGAGTGAATCATTGGCTAATATAGGTGATTTGATATTAAAGTGTAGGTTAAGTTTGAAAGTATAATCACAGTAGTGAGATATTTTGCTAAGTAATTTTGTTTTTCATTAATAACACATCTTGACCAGAATTAAGGACTTACTTTCGCTGTCTGTCAACTTGTATGTCATTTGGTAAAAATAAACTTCATGTCTTCCATGTGGGATAAAGAACTTTGAATGGTCTGATGTGCTGGTTCACATCTATAATCATGGTTAGCAATCAGAAATGAATAGATCACAATTTGAACATAGCCTAACCAAAAATGTAAGAAGTTCCAATCTCAACAAACTAGTGGATCATGTTAATCATGCCATTAATCTCAGCACCACAAGAGGCTAAGTCTCTGTCTAGTACCTGTGTCACTTGAGTAACTAGGACTCTTGGAGGCAGTCACCTCTACTAATGCAGAAACTGGGCTGAGATTTAGTAAGAGGAGGGAGAAGTCTTCCCCACCTTCCCAGGGTGGACCTCACAGAATGCAGTGAGCGTGCTTGCTTTCCTCCTACACATGGCTTGAGATGCCATGCTGCTTAGTGTTCATTATTTCATTCCAGTGACCTGTGGTAGAGGTATAAGAAAGCATTAAATAAATTTCACATGTGCCAATTGAGCTGTTCTCCCAGCTTGTGTGTTCAACTCAGCAAGTGTTCATTATTTGAGAGTTGAGAATACCTACTTAGGGGAGGGTGGGAGGGTGAGTGAAAGAAAGGAGAGATAGAGAGAGACCTGTGCACCGGTGGACCACACCTGTAATCCTAGCTATTCAGGAGGCTGAGATCTGAGGATTGCAGTTCAAAGCCAGCCTGGGCAGAAAAGTCCGTGAAAACCTTATCTCCAATAAACCACTCAAAAACCAGAAGTGGCACTCTGGCTCAAGCAGTAGAACGATCGATTTGAGCTCAAAAGCTGAGGGAAAGTGCCCAAGCCCAGAGTTCAAGCCCCACGACCAACTAAAAAAACAAAAGAGAGAGAGGGGGAGGGATAAAAGAAGGGAAGGAAGGAAGGAAGAAAGAAAGAAAGAAAGAAAGAAAGAAAGAAAGAAAGAAAGAAAGAAAGAAAGAAAGAAAGAAAGAAAGAAAGAAAGAAAGAAAAAGAAAGAAAGAAAATGACAGAACGAATTGTTTGGAGTCAGGAGTCATATGTCAGAGGTACTACCTTTGTTTGTTGTTAGGTCTGCCTCAGGTCATGCAGACCCTATACAATCACCTTCCCAATTCTTGGCTAAGTTTGAAACCTTTATGTGTTGCCTAGTGTCTGGCACACCTGGAGGCAGCCACCTCCAGATCCTGTTAAGTCACAACCTGGTCAGCCTCTGGTCGCACTTTCCATCTGACCAGAGTTGAGTCCCGGAAATTGAAGTCACATCCAGATCGAGTGTGGCCAGAGTTTCCCCCAAACTGCCACACCTCATCTGGTCTTTCACATAGATACATCCTTGCCCGAGGTTGGGTCGCTCCATTTTTTTAACATGCATTTCCACCATGTATGGCATGGGCAGCAGTTCAGTAAATAAACTTCTTTACCTGACTGAATACTGTGTGGTGTTCTCTTTATTGGCTACCTAATGAAACTCACCTCATTAATAAACTTTAACTTCAAAGTTTCTAGTTATGAATGCATGGATATTTTTGTGACACATGTGAGATGAGTATCTACAAAACATATTTACTATCATCATTTAACAGTATAATTCTGCCTGGAATCTTTAATAGCAGCATAATTAACCATAAAGTCTATTTTGTTTGCTTTGCTTTGCTTTGCTTTGTTTTTGCTTAAAGTAATAGAAGAGTAGGTGAGACAATCTGTGTGAAGCCTCATGGTCTGTGTTGGAGGGGCAGAATGATGTAGGCTCCGGCCTCAGGATTATCTGAGGACTGTGTTTGTGTATGTGGAAAGCTCTTGGCATGCCAGGCGATAGAGGGAACATGTTCTCTCTATCTCAAAGCTCTTGTCAGACTCTTGGGAGCTGAGGAAGTAGCTCTTCTGCTTACTTAAGCATAGACGAACAGCTAGTCAAGCATTTTCCTGAGTATGGGGAAGTGGTTTGAGCTTTCTCTAAAATAGTTTAGATAAAAATGTACAAAGACTTATCACATAGTTTAAGCAAAATTGTATCTGTTGAAATTCTTTGTGTGAATGTCTCCTGACTAAATCTTGGCAAAGATAATACTTGCTTGTCCTTAAATACCCACTAGCAATAAAACACAGCATGCAGTGGCAATTGCTATTTGCACTCTGCAACCCCTGTGTCCTGGTGATTTTGCGACCCTTACCCAGGGACCCCAATGCCTGAGACGTTGACAATTGGCACCCAAACAGGAACCCTGCAGTGATGAATACAGGAAGGGATATTCAGGTAAGTACTTTTAATTACATGGTGATGGGACAAGTTAAGTCTACTCCATACTTACATATGCTAAAATATTTACTTGCTGCTTATGGTGTAACTATTTCTTCTTTTGACATAGAAATGTGTATTAATGTAGTTAGGGAATGGAATCCTTGATTCCCCGACAAAGGGACGTTAGATGTTGATAATTAGAAATGAGTAAAGTATAATGTAGAAAGAGCTGTTCGAGAAGGGGAAAGGATTCCTGATAGATTTCGGTCCATTTGGGCTATTTTAAATAGCATTTTTAAAGCTTTAAATGAGAAAAGATTAATAGTGGACTTAAAGAAAGAGGCCACGCCTTCTATTGTAGATTTTATATTGGACTCTGAAGTCAAGGACACAATAGATAAGGCTGCATCACAATTAACAGAGAAAAAAACAGAGGTAAAGAAAGCTGAAAAGGAACAAACTGAAAGCATAAATAGAATGTCTGAGCAAATGGAGTTGATTTTATCAAGATTACAACATATGGAGTTAGAAATTAGCAGAGTGAAAGGAGAATCTGAGAAAGTGAAAGTAAAACAGCCTTCGGCTCCTCTGCTTGCTGAAGTAATTTTTACCGCGTCACTCCCTCACAAAACAGAAGGCTCAGACAGTGAATTTGATGATGAAATGCCTATTTTTTCGTATCCTGTAATTTGACCACCTCCTATGAATGGTATTGCTCAACCAGCCAGATATGACGGTGTTGCTGTCGATGATATTGGTAAACTAAAGAAGGCAGTGATGTATGGTCCTCAGTCTCATTATGTTAAGGAATTGCTTAATGCGCATCAGCGACATTATAATAATTTTGTTCCCGAGGATTGGAAGATGCTTTGTAGAGCCTTGCTTACGGAACCTGAATACCTACAATGGCAAATCTGGTTTACTGAGTTATATACAGAAAGGACTAGACAAAATGCACAGAGCAATAATCCACACCTGCAGGTCATAACCTGTCCCATGTTGAGTGGGACAGAACAATATGCAGATGCTCATATGCAAGTGAACTCTCCTGAAGAGATCCATGAGCAGTTACGAGACATTGGTATTGAGGCATGGGGGAGGATTCAGCTGACAGGAGAGCATTATGGCTCCTGGACTAGAGTAATTCAAAAACCTAATAAACCCTATGTTAAATTTTTATCATGATTGACACTGACCTTGGAACATACTGTTGTGGGCAAGGCTGTACTGCAACAACTACTGGGCATGTTGGCTTATGAGAATGCTAATGAGGACTGTAGACGAGCCCTATTGCCTATTAAAGAATCTGGGGATGTAACTACATATAAGGGCATGTAAAGAAATTACATCCGAATCCCGGCGTATTCAGTGGTTTGCTGAAACTATGCTCACTACCTGGCATGCATTACAAACCATCTAATCTAAAATGTTTTGGATGTGGTCAAACGGGACATGTAAAGAAGAATTGTAAAAAGGCTACTGATGTTAACAAGAGAGGACCAGGAATTTGCCATAAATGTAAAAAGGAAAGCACTGTGCAAGAGTGTGTAGATTAAAAATAGACAATAAAGGAATTCCTATAAAAATGCTTATCCTATGCAGGGAAACTCTCTATCCTGCCAGCCCCGGGGCCAAGGATTAATAACCGAGGGTAGCCAACCATTTTTCTTCCTTGTCCCTGCCACAGCCCACAGCGCCTCAATGGACATGCCGATTCATTGATCTACTGAGAGGCATATTGGTATAAAACCTGCTTGCATGTAAGTATTAATTATGGTCATTCAAAAATGACAGATGTCAGCTCCCCAGACATACTAAAATCTTGATTTCTAAGTAAGATAAGATTTTATGGTGCTACAAGTGTTGAGATATCTGGATGAGTCTAATGTGTATCTTGCACTGAATTAGACAAGAACATATCCATTATCATATGGGATAAAAAATGGCAGTAAGAAGATATTCCCTTGAGAAAGATATAGGAGGCTGCGAGAAGTATGGAGAAATTCAGATAATTTTGAAATTAGAAATGCAAGCTCAAGTATGTCTCTTTAAGTGGAAGGGCAAAAGAAGGGGAAGAGAAGAAAATAACTGAAAGCAGATCATTGTCCCAACTTAGAGTATAGAAAGACATAACCTATAACTTCCAAGTTAAAGAGAGACCAATATAATACGTCCCACTTAATTTAGATACATGCAAAATATTTATTTGGCTTTTTCCCACTTTAATGCTCTAAAATAAATGAAGACTTATAAGAAACGTTATGTGATTGTTGTTAGTTCAACCTGAACACTAGTTGTGATGAGCCCTCTTTTTCTCAGTATGCTCTTGGAAAATACTCCCTAAATTGCTGATGCTGTAACTGATTAGAGAGTCAGCGTAACAGGTTTCTACTTGTATGATAATTCCATGATAGTTTAATGTAGTTTTTTCTCAAGATATCCAACTATATTGTCTGACGGTGTACTTTGAACACACCCTCACACCTGAGCACATTATTTGAAATTGTACGTCAGCATTTAATTGGCATATTCTATTTTGTGCCTTTGTCTTTTTTGAATGTTCCTTTTGATTGCTCTATTTCCATTTCATCTGTACAAACTGCTAAAAATATTGTTCAGCTACCACTTCTTGTTTGCAAACACACAGTCTATTTATGAAGGTACTTTGTCCATGTTAAGCAATAGGGTAGTACTTACTCTCTGAGGAGAAAAGTTCCAAAATATAACTGTATGCCAACATTTGAAGATGTAGAATTTAAGGCATTTTGAGACAAACAGTGATATTTGAATTGAAAGGCTCTTAGGGACATTTTCTTGGAGCTCATTAGTTTACCCAGGAGAAATATAAATATCCACACAGTTTGGAGCTAATTAGTAAGTAACTGAATTAACACTAGATCCTAGATGTTGTGTTATTACAAGTCACCATTGTATTATTGTTATATCAGAATCCTTCCCTACATGCATATGTGTATCAGAAAATGAAAGAAAGGCATTAAAAATGTCTTTTCTTTTTAGACATTTAATCCTTGTGGTGATGGTAATGTCTGAACTCTTCCATCCAATAAAAGCTTGAAGTTTATAAGAGCACTTCCTACATATAAGAATGTGTGGCAGTTTCATTGAGAAGGTTATTTCAGCATGGAGATATCCCTAAAAAGAATTATATTTAAATAGAGTGTATGGCAGTTATGACGTATCAATGGCTATTGAGGCATTTTCTATTCTAAAGAAGAATCAATTGCGGAGTCTTCAGTAACATCAGTAAAACTGTATGTTCAACCTATACTTGGTATTACTTGTCTTACATTTATAATGAATAGCCTGATAAGATGACCAAACCTATCTAACGATATTTCAGTAAAATCGCAAAGTGATGTAGATACATGGGTCACTCATTGGAACTGTAGAGCAAATTAGGTTTGTCTGTGCTATAGTTCAATCCATAATCTCCTGGTTAAATAGTCTTCAAAAATATTCACAGACAGTTACATCTGTATAATACTCCTAAGGTCAGGATAAAAACATTTGTTCCCAACATTTAAAATAAAAAAAGATCTGTTGAATTCATGGATCTAGAATTTTATGGCTTCACATTCATATCTCAAAATTTCATCAATACTACTTACATCTCTACCAGTTCACCAAAACATTGTTCTTATTGAATTTGTCTATGTCCTTTTAGTTTTCAAATCCAAATAGCATATTTCCTTCAATGTCTTTGTAACAGTTTTGACCATTTCTTCCTGCGAATTCTTTCCTTTCTTTACTTCTGTAAATCTGTTTTTATTACTTTCTTGTTTCCTTATCTCTTTCTTCCAATCTTGTCAACATTGGTGCTCACATTGCTACACTTATGTCATAACTTTTCTTTTCCTCTTCCCTTTAATAATGCCCCCAATTTTATCATTCTTTTTCATATTCATGGTCATGGATATTTTGATGATATCTAAAGAGATCAATCTTTGCCTCTGTTTAATATAAACTTTAGAACTATCAGAGAGTTTTTTTCCCTAAATCCATCATTTTCACTTGTAATCCTTATCACCAAGAATATCACTAACACATTTGCCTGGCCATAGATGTAGAACCATTTAGATTTCTTCTTACCCTTCTACTCCCACCCATTATATAAGATGAACGATCAAGATTTTCTCAGTTTCTGTTACTAATTTTGTTGGTCGTGGGACTGGAACTCTGGGCCTGTCTGCTGTCCCTGTGCTCTTCAGCTCAAGGCAAGCACTCTACCTATTGAGCTACAGCACCACTTTAGGATTTTCTATGTACTTTCCTAGCAAGTCCATTAAACTTCCCCCTTGAATTTGGTTGTCATGAATACCCAACTTCTATGTTAATGAGGAAAAACTCTAATGTAAACTTTGTCTCCAAAAAACCAGTCCAAGAAGCCGTGATCACAAATATTTGGCTATACTTCTTTACTTTTTTGTTTTTTTTTTTACCTTGAAAGTCTTTTTGTGTCTAAATTGCCCACAAAAATAAGTAGTCCACTTTTTGGTGCAATCGTTTCTAACCTCAAAAATATATTTTGGTAACAAGATGCTTTGACGAAACCAAAGTATACTCCACTTTTTATCTTTTCTCTTAAGTCTCTCCTTAGATAAAATATCAGGAAAAGTGAAGTTATTCTTTGCAAAATTATTTCAATTGATTATTTTTCTCTTGGTCTTGCATTTGTTCAACAAGATGTATCGAGGAGAATAGAGTTAAATCACCCATACCTTGGATGAGTGTCTGTTACAAAGCACAATGCTTCTATGTCCTACTTCTATGTCCTCCTCTTAGCTCTTTCCTGATTTCCGATTAATCACGGCTTCTTGGCTTCAAGTTTAGGGAAGCTGAAGGACTATAAGGCCTCCCCCATTGCTCCATGTTCATGTTTTCTCGTTTAAAACTCTTTTAAGTTGCCTCATTCGGATGTGGAATTTATTTTCATGTCTTCATTCAAACTGTTCTGCATCGTAGTGAGCCAAATAGGCTCTGTAAAATCACTTTAGGTAGCTAAAATATTAAGAGAATCTATATCATAAAGTTTTGTCCTCTCTCCACTGTTGAAGCCAATATGTTTAGCTAGAGCTTCTAAGAAGAGTTTTGTTACCTTTTCCATTTCCTCAATTCTTTTCTGATCCCAAAATTTGTGGCTTATGTAATAAGAGAAGTGTTCACTATCTCATCTTAATAAGGATATTATTTTTTGTGAGCTTCTTAGAAATTTGAAATCATTGGTTTGAATTATCCTATTAGATTTTTTTTTCTGCGTTTCAGTGCTTCATGTGCAAAGACAGTGTGGAAAGAATTACAAACAGAATAATATAAACCTAATACATTCATTCATTGTGCAGGGCACTTTCTCTCTAAATATTTTGACTCAAAATATATTTTTCAGAGAATTACAGTTTGGTAATTAAAGGTCAAATCACAAATTTTCATGTCTTTTTCTTTAAAGAACTTTGAATTTAAATTCCACTACAACCTTGTTTTACAAACTGAAAGTATATTTCCTGGGTAAGGACATTTTCAAGGGAACCTACAGGATTCCCAGCAAGTTTTCTGAGGTTTATTGGTTTGTTTGTTTGTTTAGTTTAGTTTAATGAGCCATCTTCACCCACATTGCTCTCTCTCCACTAAGTCTCCATGGATTTCTTTGCATGAAAGCCTCTTTCCCAGGCAATTTTAAATTTTCTTAATAGGCTAAGTTGTTAAAAATCTTGAAGAATTAAAATTTACCTGTCATAATTGTAAAACTCTTTTGAGATTAGTTTATCAGAATCGCAATTTCACCAATCCTAATTCCACCTTTACCATCAGAAACAGTTAACGTTGTTTTCATGATATAGTATCCATACAACTATTCTTTTCCAGTGGCTTTGTTATGCATATATATTACCATATAAGCTGATGCAGAGCAAAATGAACTCCAAGATATGGAAACAGAGGCTTTTTGCTTGCGGTTGCTGTTTTTAATGTAGTATGTGATTTCTATTTTCTTTTGGGTTTTCTCCGTATGGTTTATCCTCTATTGTATTTGATTTTGATACCCTGTATTTTGTGTATACATTTACCTTAATTAGGGAATGGAAGAGGAAAAACAAAATAGTGAGAAAAAAGACAAAGGGCAAACCAATGCAATAGCAATGCTCACAAGACAATATATGAGAAATGTACATAACAACTTCTGAGAGGTATTGAGGAGAAGGAAAACTGTGAGAAAAATGAGGGAGGAGGTAACCAGTATGAAAAGTTATGTATTAAGTACTTTACATTTACTGACGGGATCAATGCAAGATAATGTTAAAGCATGCATAGATGCCTCACCAGCAGTCATTCAAGGAATGGCATATGCTGCAGCAATGAAAGGAGAACCATTCAGTGCTTATGAACAAATATTACATAAGAAATGACCTCAGGCCAGAAATGGGGTCTGTTTTTCATGTGGCCAGTCAGGACACATGAGTAAAGATTGTCAACAAAAGCAAAATAAACCTAGTAACAATAAAAAGGGTAAAGCGCCTGGACTTTGTCCATAATGAAAGAAACGCAATCATTGGAAAAATGAGTGTAGATCAAAATATCATAAGGATAGAATTTTCCTAACAGCAGAAGAAAAGGAGACAAAAAACAAGAATAGGTGTGCTCCCTCAGCCCCGTAAACGAAAGAGGGGAAACACCTACTGTTACACAAAAATCCCCAAAGGGATCAGATCCATTAAATCCCTTGTCTCCCCATTTACAGTATGGGATTTGCCAAGAATTACTCCAGGAAGTGCAGGGTTAGATCTGGCAGGAAAAAGAGATTACATTATCTCTATCATGTATGGTGTTCAGCTAATAAACACTCAAGTTTATGGTCCTGTAATTGAAGGAACTGTGGACTTGATAGTTGGTAGAAGCTCAAATTATAAGAAAATTTTGAGGTATTACCAGGAGTAGATGATGCAGATTATCAAGGGGAAATTAAAGTAATGGTAAGGTCTTTAAAAGAAAATATGCAAATACATATGGATCAAAAAAAAGCTCAAATCTTAATTTTAAATTATGTCCATCTTCCAAATCAAATCCTAAAAGAAGATCGAGGTACAGGAGGTTTCAGTTCCACAGAAACTGTGGCCAGGGTACAATCTATTTCTAAGGACCGACCCATAAAAACTATAAAAGTGGATAGAAAGCCAATTAAAGGTCTCTTGGACACAGGGCCAGACCCAACATGTATTGTAGGAAAAGATGGGCCCTCATCCTGGCCAATTATGAAGACAGAATCTATATTAATGTGATTGGGTATGGCTAACAATGTTGCTCAAAGTTCAAAAATTTTAAAGTGGGAGTGTGAAAATAGATTTGGAAACTTTCAACATTATATTGTATCTGCTTTGCCCTTACATTATGGGGCAGAGACATTATGCAAAACATGGAACTAAAATTAGTTACTGCAGATTCCTTTAGTGTACAAATTTTTTTCAAAGAGGCCGCTGATGAGAAGTTTGCTGATGCAATATCATGGAAAAATCATCAGCCTGTGTGGGTTGATCAGTAGTCCCTAACTCAAGAGAAGATACAGGCTGTAGATCAATTGGTAAATGAGCAATTACAGAAAGGACATTTAGAGGAATCCAATAGCCCTTGGAATACTCCAGTTTTTGTAATTAAAAAGAAATCTGGGTAATGGAGGTTGTTACAAGACCTCAGAGCCATTAATAACACCATGCATGATATGGAGGCTCTTCAACCAAGACTTCCATCTCCTGTTGCTATTCCTAAAGGACATTATACAATAATCATTGATTTTCAGGAATTTTTTTCAATAAAATTGGATCCTAATGATTTTCAAAGATTTGCATTTCATGTGCCCTCATGTAATTTGAAAAGGCCCTGGCAGAGATATCAGTGGAAGTTCTTGCCACAAGGCATGAAAAATTCTCCTATATTGTGTCAAAAATTTGTGGATAAATCTTTACAAAAAACTGGGGAAGAATTTTCTAATGCTTATATTATTCATTATATGGATGATATTTTAATAGCTGCTGAAAGTAAACATTTAACAGAACAAATTTTAACAATTAACCATTGAGCAATTAACCAACTTTGGTTTGCTTATTGTTCCAGATAAAATTCAACATAATACACCTTTAAATTATTTAGGAAATATAATACATCATGTCACAAAAATGAGTTTCAAGCTAGATAAATTAAAATATTAAATGATTTTTAAAAATTACTAGGAAACATAAATTGGGTTAGACCCTACTTGAAAATTACAACAGGAGAATTACACCCATTGTTTGAAGCCCTAAAAGGGGATTCTAATCCTAAATCTAAGAGACAATTCACTCCAATAATGTTAGAAAAAATTTCATTGGTGGAAGAAAAGTTACAAGCAAAAGTGGTCCAATTGGACTATAATAAAGACTGGGATTTTATAATGTTAAAGACATCTTATACACATAAAAGATGTTTATGGCAAGATGGAGTCCTGGAATGGCTTCACTTGCCTCACAGTCAGACAAGAATGATAGCTTCTTATGTATATTTGTGCAGCCAACTCATTGTCAAGGCAAGGAGTAGGTCCCGAGAGTTATTTGAGAAAGAAATGAATAATATAATTATGCCTTATAATAAAAAACAATTAAAATATTATTACAGAATGATGAGAATTGGGGATTAGCATTATTAAATTATACAGGACAAATAAAATTTCATGTTCCTCAATATCCTTTATTAAATTTTGTGGAAGAGGTAAAAACCATTTTTCCATTAGTGGTAACAACACCTTTAGAAGGAGCTCTAACAGTTTTTACTGATGGGTCATCAAATGGAACTTCAGTGGTATACATTCCAGACCACTTCCCTATTATTAAAAGGGCATCTGACATTTCAGAGCAACAGACGGAAATTATTGCTGTAATTTTAGCTTTAACCATATTTGTAAATAATCACCTTAATACTAATGAACAAAACCTTACACTTATGCAAAAACATTGGAGCGAAATTGGATTTAAAGTTCAGCCAAAAGTTAAAAGGAAAGATTTGCTCACAGGCACCAGGAAAGGGCCAGATGTATTAATCACCTCGGGAAGAGGGTATACATGTGTGTTTCCACAGGATGCCGAGTCACCCATCTGGAATCTCACCCGACTCGTGTGCCCTAGAAAAATAAGAGAAACCCAGGCGAATAAAAACCCAGAAGCAAGAAATGAAGAAGGCGATGCACAAGCTCAAAAGTCTTCACCTTTCTCCTCAACAGGCCATGGCAACAAAAGAAGCCCAACCACCAACCTGGGAACAAATTAAGAAGCTCACTCATTCTGCGGGGGAGATTGTTGTTTCTACAGGAAAGACTATCACTGTTTAAATTAAGTTTCTTGCTATACTTGCCATTATTGCTGTGCAGGCAGTGTCTGTTTCAGGAGAACAATACTGGGCATATGTTCCTAATCCTCCTCTTCTACATCCCGTGGGATGGGGGAGATGAGGATATAATACAAGTAATGAAAAATAATAGTGATCTGCTAGGGAGTTTGGAGGACTATTCTAATTCTCATATGACTTCTCAAACTATTAATTATGAAGGAATGACAGATACCACTCCAATTTGCATAACGCAATCAGGAGAAAATATCCCCGGGTGTTTGCCTATAAACTATAGAACTTTTTTGACTGATGATCAATCCAATGATAAAAAGTTCAAAAAAAGATTGATGTGGGAAATTGGCATATTAGGTTTTCATACTTATAATGAATCCTTTTTCATTCCCAAGAGGAATAAAAATTTAGGTAACTGCCTACAAAAATATCATGACAAAGATCAGTTTGGGGATGTATTAATTACCTCACCATAATTGTGGGAATGTGGATTTCAAAAGGCCTGTTTTTTACAACCTATGGGGCACCAGATAGTATTTTTGATTTTTCCATTGGTAACCCTGATTATGATTATGCTGCCTACTTAAAACATAATTCAGGAAAGTTTAATGGCTATGCTCCTGATACTCATGGGGAACCCCTGAAAAGATGGCTCACTCCAGGGTGGGTGGCTTCCATTTTGGTGAGTCACTCTCCCTTTCACAATAAAATGGGCATTCATCTGGATTTGTTCAGACTTTTTGCAGCAACAAACATGATTTTACTGAAAAAGCACAAAGAAACTAAGAGTACTGCAATTGGGGTAAGACCATGTGTGGGATATCCTATGGGAATTTTAGCTGGAAAACTAGATAATTTAATCATTATTAATCAAGGAAAATCTTATTATATTAGCTGTAAGGATTGTATTTTTACTAATTGTCTTACTTCTTCTCTAGATAAAACTTATTCTGTAATTTTTATTTTAAAAAGACCTTCATATGTAATGTTACCTGTAGATCTATAAAATGACAATTGGTTTAAAAATTCTGCTTTACAAATGCTGAAAATTCTGGATATTATGTTGCAGCCAAAACGCTTTGTTGAGGCCTTGATTTTAGGAATTAGTGCTCTAATAACAATAATTAGCTCTAGCGATTTCTACAGCAGCCTTCGTAAATGAAGTAAACACTGCTCGTTTTGTTACTGATTTAAGCAAAAATGTTTCATTAGCCCTAGCAGAACAACAAATTATAGATAAAAAGTTAGAAATGTAAATAAATGCTCTGGAGGAAGTGGTTCTGGTTATAGGTCAGGAAGTTCAAAATTTAAAAACACAACTCTCAGTTAAATGTCATGCTAGTTTTAAATATATCTGTGTTACTGCTCTAAAATATAACTTTTCTTTTAATTGGAATGCCACCAAAAAGCATTTGTTAGGAGTTTGGAGAGATAAAGATATCTCTCATGTTATGGAATCTTTACAGGACAAAATTATAGCAGGTAGTAAAGCTCATTTAGATGTAAAAATTTTACAATCTTTGGAAGCATTATTTAAGCATAACGAGGAGGCCCTCAATCCTCTGGATTGGATTAGTGTAATAGTTATAATTGCCATTGTCAGATCAATTCTCCCAATTCTTATTCTTACATTTCCAGTCATTTTCCGGATGATCTTTAGATTTGTCTCTTCTGTGCATGGAGACATTCATGAGCTTCAATTAAAAAAATTTTTAAAAAAGAAGAAATGCCATGACACCTCCTGCTGAATCTGCGTGAGAGATCGTGCCAGACAAAGCATAAGCTTCATGGAAGCATGCCTGCAGGAAGGGGGTGTTGGTTCAAGGCGTCCTATACACTTGGCTGCACCTTTATTGACTCTACCTTTATTCAAACTCTATTTTTCTTGGCTGTACATTTGTTGCCTTTATTCTCATTTTGGCTATTTTTCTACTGATCCACAAACGGAGCATATGAAGCCACTTCCCCTCGTGCCTGTACTCGCTCCTCTCTGCTCTCTCTCTCTCTACCTCCACTCCTTTCGCAGGATGCCTCACACCCTCTGCGAAGGTGCACCTACCCCTGCGAGACCCTGGCCACTGCTGCTTCCACAGTGTGGCCCCTGGGCCCTGCTTCCTCCTCCCCTCTGCCCAGAACGCTCTTCCCCTTGGCTCTGCCCCCTACCCTTTCCCACAAGAGCAGCCCTGACTGGGCCCTAAGGCTTCTAGGCCATGGGAATTACAGCCTCACATCAGCTCAGCACTCCCCGCCAACCCTAGCACTTGCTCAGGGGATCGAATCTCCCCTCAGCCCCACCACTAGAGGTGACTCTCCTCCAAGCCTCTCCACTACACATATCAAGAACATGCACAGTGACCCAGTGAGTGAGAGAGAGAGAGACAGAGAGACAGAGACAGAGACAGAGACAGAGACTGAAAGACTGAGAGAGATTATTGGGGAAAACTACCTCTAAAGGACTCAGAACATAGCACCCTTTGGGATGACTCAACACACAGCATACTTCAAAAAACAGCACAAAGCACCCTGAGTAAAAGACTCAGCACAATGTGCCCTTTGAAGGACTTAGCATATAATAGCCTTTGGGATGACTGAGCACACAGAACCCTTTGAAGGAAGGAGTCCATAGCACGCAGTGTATAGTTCTCAGTGCATGGCACGCTTTGAAAAACTCAACACGTAGCACTCTTTCCCAGGACTCAGCACATAGCACCCTGGGTTAAGACTCCATACACACCACACTTTGAAGGGCTGAGTATGTAGCACCCTGTGTAAAACACTCAGTGCACAGCACCCTTTGAAAAATTCAGCACATAGCACAATTTTGAAGGACTCAGCACATAACACCTTGTGGAAGAACTCAGCACAGCACCATTTGAAAGACAGTACAGAGCAAACAGTCTACAGGACTCGGCAGACAGCACTCTCCTCATTCTTCTCTTCTCAAGGATGCAGCATATTGCACCCATTGGGACAACTCAGCACACAGCCTTCTTTGAAGCCCTCAGCAAAAGTACCCTGTGTAAAGGACTGGGCCACAGCACCCATTGAAAAACTCACCAGTCCCTCCCTTCTCATGGGGTCAGCACATAGCACCATTTGGGATGAATTAGCACACAGCACTTTTGAAGGACTCAGCATAAAGTACATTGTGTAATGGACTAAGCACACAGCACCCTTTGAAAAACCCAGCACAGCCCACTCTTCTCAAGGACTCAGAACATAGCACCCTTTGGGATGACTCAGTACACAGCATGGTGTTTGAAGACTCAGAAAAAACATGCTATGTGGGAAGGACCCAGAAAACAGTAACCTGTGAATGATTCAGCACATACCTGTATGTCACAAGTTCAGCTGTCATTAGAATTAGGGTGCTTTCTTCAGTATCACCATTCTTCAGAAACACTTCACAAATTCTACTAGTTCTCATTTAGCTAATGTGTGTTTTATGGAGGAAGGTGAGCTGGGGGTCTTGAACTCAAAGCTTGGGTCCCTGTCCCTGAGCTCTTTGGTTCAATGCTAGAGCTCTACCACTTTGATTCACAGCTCCAATTTTGGTTTGTTTTTTTTAGGTTGTTCTTTGACAGGCCTTATGGTAATCAGGAAGGCCAAGTTGGGGTGCCCATGGGCAAAGGCTCTTAGCTGGGCCTGGAGCTGACTTCTCACTTTCTTGTGCCCCTGGGAGCAGGGCCTCCTGGAGCTCTCTTGGCCTAGGGTGGAACAGATCTGCTCTGGAATCAGCACTCAGGGTGATTGAAAGTCAGGTTGGCCCTGGTCACTTCCCCAATTTGAACTCTAGCGGAGGATAGTCCCCCACGATAGCACAGGATGCATGTTCCACGTGTGGCCACGAGTAGGCAGGAGTTGCCCACCATAGGGATTGTGTTTACTCCTGTTTCCCTGGGCCCCCATCATGCTTTGAAGCCACCCTGGACAGGAAAGTCCTTGAGACTTACCTAAAATTAACCATCGAAATGCAAGTGGGGCTGTGGCTCAAGTGGCAGAGCACTAGCCTTGAGCAAGAAAACTCAGGGATAGAGCCTAGGCCCTGAATTCACACACACACACACACACACACACACACACACACACACACACACACACACACACACACACACACACACATACACACACAGGACATGCATGGAAAATCAAAGATTTCTACACTGCAATCTTTGAGTATTCTCTACCTTTTCCCCACTGAGTCTGGTGGCTGTTGGCCTAGGTGTTTGATGCATCTAACACCACCTGGAATCTTTAATTTTGGGGAGGAACAGAATGGCTAGAAGGTCAGCCTTCCCCATCCCAACTCCTTGATTGTGTCAAAGTCTATCCATGCCCTTTGTGTATCCTTTTACAGACTCGCCAAGACACCTTTAAAAGGTTTCAAATGCTGGGCACTGGTGGCTCATTCTTGTCATCCTAGCTACTCTGGAAGCTGAGATCTAGAAGATCACGGTTCAAAGCTAGCCTGGGCAGGAATGTGTGTGAGACTCTTATCATCGATGAACCATCAGAAAACAAGAAGCGGCCCTGTGGCTCAAGTGGTAGAGTGCTAGCCATGAGAGAAAGAGCTCAGGGACAGTGACCAAGACCTGAGTTCAATCCCCAGGACTGGAACAACAAATCTTCATTGGAGGCTTGTTTTCCCTTTGAAAACAATTTATTCTTTGTGATAAGCATAACATGGCCCTCTTCCCTGGCCACCAATAGGCCATAAGATGTCCCTTGAATATGGGCAACCTCCCGGCAGCCTTTGCCCTACCCGACCCGCAGTTTACCCTTCCCATGACCCAGCAGATGGAGGCCTGAGAGAAGGCTACCTGGCACCTACTTATAGTGGCTGCTGAGGCTTTGGAGAGTCATTATGTCACATAGTCATCATCTGCATCAGTCTACCGAAGAAAGGGAGGGAGCGCTCCTCACCTGAGTCTGTGAGCTGTGGGTGGCTCTGGATGTGGGGCAGCTGCATCAGGATGTGCTTTGTGGGGGAGTCCTCTATGGGGTTGGGAACCTCGATCTCTCCTCTGGCAGTTTCCACACTGCGTTGAAGTGGCAATTCTTCAAAACCTTTCTGCTCCTCCCTCATTTCGCCCACCCTGGAGCCTGGAGGCATCCAATGCAGTGGCAGTGAGAGGAGGCTCAGCCTGTGCTGGCATCTGGAGCCCATTATCCATGTCTTCCCCTGTGAGGAGTGACAGCGGCTCCCGCAGCTCTCTCCTTTTATCCATCTTCTCCTAGGACAGCTGGTACACATGCTCAGGTTTCTTCTGACACAGCTCAGCCCGAATGAACATCTGCTCTTTACATGCCATGAGGGACTCCTCAACAGTACGATGTGTGCCGACAGTTGGCTGCATCTGTGTTGAAGATCACCCGCTGGACTCTGGAAGTCCATTTCATCAGAAAGGTCGTGGACAAAGTAGATTTTCTTCTTGGACGACCATGTGTCCCGCTCCCCATCCCCACACAGGCTGTGGTGCCAGCTCATGGGATGGAGGGTCTGTGGCTCAAGCTTTCTCTGCAACTGAGCTGCCAGGTGAACCGGGTGACCGCAGCAGGCCTGCCACTCCTGCTACAGGAGTTTCCCCCTGTGGATTTCAGCCACTAAGAGTACTCACAAATTCACATCCCACTCGGTTTGGGGATTGTCTCCATCCTCTGCAATGGTCATGTTTATGGGGGGATTCGACTACTCACCTATTGCTTCTCCAGGGTTTTTGAATTCCCCTTCCCCAGGGAAGGGAAGAAGCTCAGCTGGGCCTGCAGTCGCTCTTCCTGTGGTCTGATTGCTTTCAGGCACTTCAGAGTGTCCTGTCACTTTGGGGGAACCACATGGTCTCCCCAGTTGTTCGTGCCATGCACTTTCTTCAGCTGCTACAGGAGTTGGGTCTGCCTCTTTAAGGTGCTGCAGCAGGGCATCCTTCTTGGAGCTCAGCTGCTAATTGGAGGTGTGTGCTGCTCACAGGTGGTTCTGAGCTCCTGCAGCTGGGCCAGGGACTGCTCCTGCTGGTCATGAGATGCTTGGCTTTCTTTCTCTCTCAGCCACTTCTTTCCATTCCTCTATCTTCTCCTCTGTGTGAACCAGGTGTTCCCCCAGGTGTTTCTTCACCACCTGCTCTGTTTCCAGGATGCTGTCGAGCTCCTTCTCACCGCTCACCCTGTGGAGAGCGTCCCACAGCAGGGCCAGCTGCTCCTCCAGCTGTCCGTCACACACATTTGCGCGTCATGGGGTCTCAGGGATCTCCTGCCAATCCTTGGCCTTCTCCTCCAGTCTCCACCATTGCTCCTGCTGCTCCGGGTTCTGGAGATGGAGCCTCTGGTTTTCCTGGACCTGGATGTGAAGTTATTCCTCCCGGTTTTTCAACTCCATCTGCGTGCAGTAGGCGTGGGCTTGCAACTGCCACTCGGCCTGAGATGGGCCATGGTTCCTCCAGCCTGTTCTCTAAGAAGAACACCTGCCTCGCCCCTCGCTCCTTCTCCTCTGTCAGTTGGTTCACCTGATGGGTCAGCTGCCGGGCCTCCTCCTTCCACGTGGACCTCTCAATGCTCAGGTCTTCTGTGAAGGTGTCTCTCTCTAGATTCGCTGTGCTCACTAGTCAGCTCACATTGTCCAGTAGTCTCTTCAGTACCTCATGCTCCACCAGTGCTTGTTGGAACTTGCGGATTCCTTTCTTCCTGTTGTCCAGAGCACTTCCAGCTTCTCCTATAACTTTGAGTTCACTTGCTTCAAGTCATTGAAGCTTCTGGCCTTTTCCTTGAGCAGAAGGGTCACATCATGCAGCTGTAGAACATTTCAGTCTCATTCTGTGATCATTGACCACAGAAGCCAACATCTCCAGCTCGGCCATGCACTGCTCTGCAGCCTGCAGGCAGCTGGTGAGAGCTTCGTGCTCCCTTTCTGTTCATCAGTAGCCTGCTGCACACACGCGGGATTGTAAATTGCTTTCTGCCGAAACCAAACTCTGTATGGGTGCCTTGTGGATCTATAGCTCTATTTTAGGTGCTGCAGGCACCTGGGCTATCTTCTCCCTCTCTTTTTCCCATTGATCCTGAAGGTCTGTCTTTTCCTGCTTCAGTGATTGGATCTCGGCATAGAGTGCCTGGTTTCTTCTTTTGCTGGGGTCCAGGGTGGGCACCAGATGTCGGTAGCACCTCTGCAGATCCTTGGTGGTATCAGGAGGATTAACACTCTGGAACCTCGTGGCTGTGACTGTGTCCAAAAACAGGGGAAGCCCGTGGTGGGCATCACCTTTGGCCTGGACCCTCCATTGAATCATGCTCTCCAGTGGTGTTTGCCTTGGGGATCCTTCCCTTTTTCATGTTCTTTGTTTTCTTGAATGTTGCAGGTCTGTCAGGAGGATTCTTCTACTGGTGTTCTGGCCACAGTTTCATGCCCCCCATAGTTTTCTCATGGAGTCTTGTTGTTTCAGACATCTGAGCACTGAGTTGGGAAAGATAGGCTGGCCACGTTCCTAGGCTCTGGGAAATCCTCTCTTCTCCCACTCACTGATTAGGAGGTCAATTTCGTATTCTACTCCAAAGTCGCCTGGAGTCTCTTGCTCACCACTTAGCCACCTCTACCTTCCTCAACTGCTGGTAGTGGTGTCAACCATCAGAGGGAATCCCGGTTCTTCAGGGCAGCGTGGAATGTGGCTGTGGCCGCCATTCTTGTATCCCATTGGTCAGAAAAAATCATGAAATAATGGGGGTGTGACCAGAATACTGTGATGCAGGCAGAATGGGCAGAGTCAAGATGAGAGCAGCCGCTCTCCCAGGAAACTCTGTCCAATCCAGTGGGGACAAGAAGGTGACCTGCTTTAGCTGGATGGCTGCACAGGTTGTTCTGTAAGTCTGTTTGTTGCCAGTCCCGGACCTTTAACTCAGGATCTGGGCACAGTCCATGAGTTGCTTTTGATCAAGGCTAGCCCTCACCCTCTGGAGTCACACGGCTCTACTTCTGGCTTTGTTGGCACTGAAGTTGGATTGGGGTCTCAAGGACTTTCCTGTCTAGGGTGACTTTGACCATGATCCTCCTATCACAGACTTGTAAGCATTAAGGAGGACTGCTGAGAGCCACGGGTGCCTGCCTAATCATTGGTCTTGCTGATGTTCTTGGACAGACCTTTGTGTTCCCTATTCTGGGGATTAATTGATTGAAGCTGGAGCCCACAGTTTGAATCCTGTTCCTGCCACTTCCAAATGGCAGGAGATCCTAAGAAATTCATTCTTATCCATATGAATTCCAATGGAATGTGATGTATGTCATGATTGAATGGGGACTTCTTGAACGATTCTAGCATAAAATTATACACAATTATATCCTAGGAATCTGATCGATTTTAACTAACACTTTATGAATCATTTAAACAATTATATTCATTAAATGGAGGCATAATGAAATATCTACGAATTTGGTGTCACATAGTATGAAGGTGCCATTTTTTCTGCCAGGACTGGGATTGGAACTCATGGTCTGGGTAACTCTGTTGCACTGTGTGGGAAGGGGAAGCTCACCTCCGTGAAGTTAAGAAATTCAAGTCTGTTCCTTAGGCCTGAAATCGATCCCCAGCACTAGAAAACATCTTTGTAATGTATATTTTATATAAATTATTTATATTTAGACACATATATTGACTATTGCATTTAGTGTAGTTATTCATTTTATTTTTTGTTTTATTCAAGTATTAGCCATTTATTTTATTGACTATTATGGCACATAGAACATTTATTACATTGATTACATAGGATATAGGTCTGCATATGTATTCCACTGCATATGTATTCTACCCAGGATTTCACAGAAAAAGAAAACCTGTCACCATCAGCTTCTTACTCCATTATTCATTGTTTGGGAGTGCTGGTGTCTGAACTCAAAGCCTACAAGGCCAAATTCATGAATGGGTAAGTGTCAGCACCCATCCAGGGGCAAATTGAGCTGACAGGCAGTTTCCAGGATCTGAGATCAAGTCTCTAGGGTTGACAAAATAAGAACAGATTGACATGTAGATGACATTATGCTAATAAATATATATCTTTATAGAGTGCCAGAGATGTCTACACATTATTCAGTTATATAGAGTACATTTCTACCAATTCTTGGGTATTTATTATGCCTCTATGTAATTAATGTTATTGTTTTAATCCTTAATAAACTATAAAGTAAATCAAGGTCCTGAAATTATTGTATCCCTGTAAGACAGAGTATTCATTTAATGATTCATATTAAATAAAATCTGTCTACTGAAATTATGATAACTAATTTTATACGAGTAGCATTCATGATTAGCTCATTCAACTGTGACATTGATAACATTCCATCGTTATTCCTATGGATGGGAACGAGTCTCTTAGGATCTTCCACTATCTGGAAGTGTCATGATTTGGATTTGAACTCTAGACCTATGTTCCTGTGCAGGACTATGTCTTCCCCAATAGCCCGCCAGCCTTCAGCAATGCAAGATGAAGTACCCTTTAGAGCCCTGTCATTCAGACCCAGATGGTCATGGTACAAAGGAAGAAATGCAATAATGCAACTTTTTTTTTTTGTCGGTCATAGGGCTTGAACTCTGGGCCTGGGTACTGTCCCTGTTCTCTTCAGCTCAAGGCGAGCACTCTACTGCTAATGTCACAGCAGTACTTCCGGGTTTCTAGTGGTTTATTGGAGATAAGATTCTCATGGACTTTCCTGCCCGGGCTGGCTTTCAACTGCGATCTTCAGATCTCAGCCTCCAGTGTAGCTTGGATTACAGTTGTGAGCCACCGGCACCCGGCTCTGACACTTTTTTTATGTGCATATTTTTCCCATTTGCAAGGTTTGGATATCTAGGATCCCAGGATCGTCTGTGGCTCCAGTGGCTGCACCCCAGCCTAGGATGATGGAAGCTGAGGCAGAGTTGCCATGACCTGAGTTCAAGACCTTGCTTTGCAAAAAAAAAAAAAAAAATAGATCCCTGGCTTGCAATTCACGCTGTTTTTTATTACCAGGCATTGGATTTGAAATCAGGGTCTGGGTAACTCTGTAGCACTGTGGACGAAGGGGAAGCTCACCATGCTTGAAGACAAGAAAGTCCCGCCTGGTCCTTACGCCTGAATTCCAGCCCAGCCCTGGAAAACATACTATTTATATTCATTGTAAAGATAGAATTTTTATTTACCTATAGATGTTCAGTCCATATCCTGTTTGTTGTGGTTATTGATTGTATTTTTGTTTTATTCAATTATTTACCGTTAATTGACTGTGATGATATGCATTAAATTTATTATACTGATGACATCCCATCACATAGTATCTAAATTTGTAGACATGTTGTCCATCATGTCTGACAGCCAGGACACTCAGAGAAAAGGAAAACAGGTGTCACAGTTGGCTTCTTATTCCAAAATCCAATTGTTTGCAGTGCTGGGATCTGAACTCAGGGCCTAGCAGACACAATTCATGAATGAATGTGTCAACACGGCAACCTCTAGCCAAGAAAGGTACCAGGCAGTTCCCAGACCCTGAGATTGAGCCACAGAGGTGAACAAAATAACCATACATGGATAGGCAGGTGGCAGTATACCAATAAATATATATTTGTATCGAATTCCAGAGACATCTACTTAGGATTCAATTACATCAACTACATTTCTACCAACTCTTAGGTATTTATTATGCTGCCATTGAAGGAATAGTATTGTTTTCATGCTTAATAAACCATTCATTAAGATCAATCAACGTCCTAGGATCATTGCATCCCATTTTAGATTAGACCGATGCCCGCGGAAACTTTTTCAATCATGAGTTTCCAAACATTCCATCGTTATTCCCGTGCATAGGAACAAGTCTCTTGGGAAGTATCCCCACTGATATGTGTCAGGACCAGGATTCAATATCAGGGCCTTCGATGACATATGGGCCTGTGGCTTCCACGATAGCCTGCTAGCCTTGGCCAATGCAAAGTGAAGTAAACTTGTAGCCTTGTCATTCAGACCCAGGTTGGTCACCATGCAAAGGAATAAAATGTAAAAAAATCCATCCTGCGGCTATTTTTAGTGAGGGTATTTTTTTCTCCTGCAAGGCTTCAGGACCTAGGATCACAGGATCGGCTATGTGTCCATGGCAGCCCATCAGCCTAAAGTGATGGAAGCTGAGGCAGAGTTGCCATGAACTGAGTTCAAATTGCTTGGTTGGAAAAAAAATATAATAAAATAAAAAATAATAAACCACTTTTGCTCAGAATTCACAGCATTTTTTCTGCCACAGCTGGGATTCCAACTCAGATCTGGGTAACACTATAGCACTGTGGGTGAAGGGGAAGATCACCATCCTGGAAGACTACATGGTCAGGTCTGCTCCCAGGGCCTGAATTGAAGCCCCCTCACTGGCAAAAATCATATGCCCACCTAGGATCTCTATTTAAATACATGTGTGGAATGTATCATGTGTTCAATGTAGTTATTCTTTTTATTGTGTGTCTTAGTCAGGGATGAATTTTGTATTGTATTGATTATGATGAGAGACATAAGTGTGCTGGCAGGGATGAGAACTAATTCCCATGTCTATAACATTGCTTAAGCCTTCTCCATCCTAGCTGAGACCGAGAATTTTCACAGGGCAGGAAAACAAGTGGACGTATTGGATTCTCACATCTGCATTCCGCTTTTGGCAGTGTTGAGGTTGGAACTTACAGCTTAGCAAACCCAACAGTAGAAAGGGTCAAGGTGAGGATACCATGCTGAGAGCTAATAAGGAACTAAGCTGTTCCCAGCACCTGAGATTGAGCCCGGGAGTGGGAGGGGGAGAGCACAATACTCATCCCTTCATAAGCTGAAGGTAGTATGCATATTTGTATACAGTAGGAGAGATGGCGACCTGTGATGGAATCCAATATACCCCATGACTACCGATTTTTTTATCTTTCCTGATGCTTCCATTTCATGACTGTGATGATTATGGTCAAGCTTCATCAACTCTTCATTGAAAATAATCGATACACAATGAGTCTTGCCTATTATTTCCTACGTGCATCCTGCAGAAAGTACTCATTCAAAGATGAGATTGATCGAATTCCACGACCCTTCCAAGTGCTGGAAAAGAGTATCTCAGAATCTCCCGCCATTCCCTCAATGGAGGGGGGCTGACCTGGATTTGACCTTGAGGTCTGCGATATCCTGACACCCTTGGGCTTCCGCGAGAGCCAGCAGACCTTCAGCCACTCCAGGTCACCTTCACTCTGCAGGCCGCTGAGTTCGGACCCAGCATGGTCACCATGCAAAGGAAAATGAACATAAAAACGCCAGGTGGAAATTCCTGCAATTTTTTTTTCCCCTTCGTGGCTATTTTTTTATCTGCAAGCCCTGGGGTCCTAGGATCCAATGATGTGTTGTAGGTCCAGAGGCTTCAGCCTAAGATGATCGGAACTGAAGCAGAGTTGCCATGACTTGAGTTCAACTTCTGACTCTGTTAAAAAAAATTATGAAGGAAACACCCTAGTTCCGTATTTGCCCCATTTTACTGCCAGAGCTGGGATTTGAACTCAGGTCTGGGTAACTCTGTTGCACTGTGGGAGAAGGGGAAGATCATCATCCTTGAAGACTACATTGGCCTGCTCCCAGTGTCTGAATTGAAGCCCAACACCGGCAAAAATCCTAAGCCCACCTATTTTACACATAGGATCTCTATTTACATACATGTGTGGAATGCATCATGCTTTCAGTTTAGTTATTTATTTTATTGTGTGTCTTAGTCAGAGATGCATTTTGTATTTTATTGAGTATGATGACAGATATAAATGTGCTGATATTCATGACAACCTATTCCCATGTCTATAGAGTTTCCTATGCCTTGTCCATCCTAGACGAGACCCAGGACTTTCACAGGACAGGAAAGCAGGTGAACTGATGTACTGCTCACATCAGGATTCATGTTTTGACAGTGTTGTGATTTGAACTCAGAACCTAGCAGGCCCAATTTGTGAAAGGGTAAAGGTGAGGGCACTGGCCTGTGAGCAACTGAGGAGCTACAACATTTCCAGGACCTGACATTGAGCACCAGAGAGGGCCAAGATGGGCATAAATTCATAATTTAAACATAGGACCTCTATTGATATACATGTGTGAATAGCATCTTGCGTTCGGTGCACTTCTCCGTAATTTGTGTCTAATTCATGGAGGTATTGTGTATTTTACTGAGTATGGTGGCAGGTATAACTGTGCTGACATGGATGTCAAGCTGTTTCCATGGCTATAGAGTTGCCTATATAGCATCTTCCATTCCTAGCTGAGAATCAGGACTTTCACAGCACAGGAAAAGAGGAGGTTCACTTGGCTTCTCACATCAGTGTTCATCTTTTGACAGTGCTGGGATTTGAACTCAAGGCCTAGCAAACCAAAGTGATGAATGGGTCATGGTGAGTACATCAGCCTGTGAGCCAATAGAGAGTTAGGTCCATCCCGGGACCTGAGATAGAGCCCTGCCTGGGGGGAGGGGCTTTGAAGCGTGATCCTCAGATCCCAGCCTCCCGAGTAGATAGGATTACAGGTATGAGCCACTGGCGCCCAGCACTAATATGATTTCTATGTACTCCTTTTTATGCCCTTGACACAAGTCTGTTTCATGTACTCATCACTGGTCACCTAGTCTTAAACAACTTTTTACAAAGTATGTTTTTCCCCATAGTGTTTTCTGCCTAATGAGTGAAGCATGTTTGAGACATGTGTTGTTACCTTCTAGGGATATATAACTAAGCTACTGGTTATGTGGGTGGTAAAAGGCTTTCTCCTAATTTCCCAAGGCTAGAACAAACAAGATCATTTGATAACAAAGCGCTCAGCTTATTACATTTTATCTATGTGTGATAATAAACATGTTAAAATAAACGATTTTATTTATAAGAAAAAAATATCACCAAGAAAATGAGTATACATTAAATAGACTGCAAGAATAACATTAGGGATTTACTGTCTCATCCGATTATCTGATTGTTATTTCTTGATATTGAAACTCTCCTCTTGTTATTCTCATTGTATGTAATCCAACACTGTTTATTATTATGTATTAAATGTGGGAAATCTAAATTCAAAGATGTCTAAAATTTTTCCTTTTTAATCATAACATTGCCATTATCAAGGTCACTCTGGTCATCATCATCTTCAACAAAATTATTATTAGCATCATAAGTGCTAATTATTGAAAGTCTGGTATATGTCTATGATTTTTATTATTTGTATTTTGATTAATAATTTTAATGTTACCACTGTGCATGCATCCATGTTAAATTTTTGAATAAATAAAGAAACAAAAAAAAAATTAAACCATAACAGGTAGCTTGACTATGTGATTATAACAAATTATTGAACAGATTTTTGAAGCATTGCACATTTCTAATCAGTATGAATTAACTTCCCTTCTCCCTGTCATTACACACAAATATTTCAGGGTTGGAACAGATTTTTTTCAAGTAATATACTATAAATATTACTATGACATCATGTGTATATTTAAAATTACCTTGAAAATAATATATTCTACTCTCTATTGAAATATGTCATTTTACTCTAGGAAACTTTTGGAAAAATAGACTATATCTTTGAAATGAAAAGGGTAAAAAATAGTAGCATAAAAGTTTTAGAGGGAGTGTATATATTCAGAAATATGTGTGTGTGTGTGTATAAATGTTATGTGTAGAAAATCATATATTTTTAGAGGGAATTTGTTATCATATGTATATATATATGAATTTATGTATAAAATTATGTGCATTATAGTGAAACAAATATCTTAAAACATAACTAAAATTAAAAAAAAAATCATCAAACCAAGTGCCGGTACCTCACGACTATAATTCTAGCTCCTCTGGTGGCTGAGATCTAACAATTGTTTTCACATCTAGCCCAAACAGAAAAGTATATGTTAGATTCGTATTCTCCAATTAACCATTCAAAAAGAGAAATTAGCCCTGTGCTTCAAGTTGTGCAGTGCTAGCCTTGAGCACAAAATCATTAGGGACAATGCCCAGGACTTGCAAACAAGAACAACAACAACATGTCTCACATTAATTTCACAAAAATATTTTTTAACTTCTGTGAACATTTCTTAGAGACATGAATGCATGCCCCTGGAAATTTTTAAGTAAAAAGTGTAGAATATTTATGTTTATGTTAAAGACATGACTATTTAGATTGTTTAAGATATTTAGATAATGATTAGGAATTAAGGATAATGATAGGTAGGTAATAATTGGGACTGGTCTTTTTATTCTGTTTTATGATAGTGATAAAATGATATCTGTAATGATTATATAAAATAACTCTCGCTTGGTATTTGAGTTATAATAAGTGATAAACATTTTTTGAAGTTTTATTTATTGTGAAAATACTGTACCAAGGGGTTACGATTACATGGGCAAAGTAATGAGTATATTTCTCTGCAGCAATAGAACATTTTCCAAAATAGACCACAAAGCAATCTTGTCCAAATTCAGAAACATTTAAGTTATACCTTGCATCCGCTCACACCACAAGGGAATAAAATTAGAACTCAACACCAAAAACCACCAAAGAAAATCCTGTAACACATGGAGGCTAAATAACACACTGTTGAATCATCACTGGGTCAGGGAAGAGATTAGAAAGGAAATTCAAATGTTCATGATATTCAACAAAAATGAGCACACAAATTACCAGCTCTTCTGGGACAGAGCAAAGACAGTACTCAGAGGCGAGTTTATAGCTTGGAGATCCTACATCAACTAATTGGAGACATCTAAAACCAACAATTTAATGAGACATCTGAACCTCCTTGAAAAAGAGCAGCAAGATAAACCCTAATCCAGGAGATGGAAATAAATAATTAAAATTGAATCAGAATTAAATTAATTAGGATCCAAGAAAACCATAGAAAAAATCAACAAAACAAAGAGTTGGTTCTTCAACAAAATTAACAAAATTGACAGACCCTTAGCAAATTTTATCAGGAAAAGAAGCAGACTCACCCAAATAAATAAACTCAGAGATGAGAATGGAAACATCACCAGAGAAACAACCAAGATTCAGAACATTAAAAGGGAATACTTATCAAAACTATGCTAATAAGATTGAGAATTTGGCAGAAATGGACCTTTTCATGGCAAATATTGACATGCTGAAACTAAACCAAGATGAGTTAAAATATTTTAACAGGCCCATATCAAACATTGAGATAGAAACAGCAATAAGAGAAGTTCCATCTAAGAAAAGCCCAGGACCAGAAAGATTTGCAGCAGAATTCTACAAGGCCTATAAAGCAGAGCTCACAGCAATAGCCCTTCAATGAAACTGAAAGAGAAAGTGCACTACTACCTAGAACTCATTCTATGAAAACATCATAACCCTTATCCCAAAACCAGTCAGGGTCTCATCAAAAAGAGAACTATAGACCCATTTCCTTCTTTTTTTTTTTTTTTTTTTTTTTTGTCAGTCGTGGGGCTTGAACTCTGGGCCTGGGCACTGTCCCTCAGCTCTTCAGCTCAAGGCGAGCTCTCTACCACTTGAGCTACAGCGCCACTTTCGGTTTTCTGGTGGTTTAATGGAGATAGGTGTCTCACGATCTCTTCTACCCGGGCTGGCTTTGAACCACGATCCTCAGATCTCAGCCTCCTGAGTAGCTAGGATTACAGGCGTGAGCCATGAGCGCCTGGCAGGCCTACCTTTCTTATCTTCAATATGGTGATCATCCCCTTCATCCACATTGCTACAGATTTACCCAGATCCTGAGTTCAAATCCAAAGCCTGGAAGAATAAACAGCGTGAATTGCAAGCCAGGGAGCTAATTTTTTTTATTTTACTTTTCTCAATATGGCACTTGAATTCAGGTCGTGGCAACTCTGCCTCAGCTTTGATCACCTTAGGCTGGGTTGCAGCCACTAGATCTACAGCTCCTCCTGGGATCCTAGATCCCCAGGCCTTGCAGGGAAAGCCATGCACAGAAAAAATATGGCCATTTTATGTTTTCTTTCTTTGCATGGTGACCCTCATGGGCCTGAATGACACTGTTGCAAAGGGTACTTCACCTTGCATTGCTGAAGGCTGCCAGACTATCAGGGATGCCATAGGCCCACATGGCAACATAGGCCCTGATTTCGAATCCCTGTCCTAACACCAACCAATGGCAGGAACTACTAAGAAAATGATACCCATCCACAGGATTAACAATGAGTTGATAATATCAATGATAATATCAATGTCAAGGTTCAATGAGTTGATCATGAATGATGCTCCTATAAAATTAGACAGCATCATTTCAGGAGGCTGATTCATTTTATTTAATATTTATGAAGCATTAAAAAATATTATTACTTAAAGGAACGCAATAATTTCAGGACACTGATTTCATTAATAGTTTAAGGATGAAAACAATTACATTACACTAATTACATTAATTACATGGAGGCATAATTAATACCCAGGAATTGGAAGGAATGTAGAATATATAACTGAATAATGTATAGACATCTCTGACACTCTATAAAGATATATATTTATTAGCGTACTGCCATCTGCATGTCAATCTTTTCTTATTTTGGTCACCCCTGGGGCTTGATCTGAGGTCCTGGGAACAGCCTGTCAGCTCAATTTGCCCCAGGATGGCATGCTAACACTCACCCATTCATTAATTGAACCTTGAAGGTTGTAGGTCTTGAGTTCAGATGCCAGCACTCCCAAAAATGAATCGTGGAGTAAGAAGATGATGGTGACTCGTTTTCCTTTTCTGTGAAAGTCCTGGGTGTCAGGTATGAAGTGGAATACAAATGTAGACCTATATCCTGTGTAATCAATGTAATCAATGTTTTATGTTCCATAATAGTCAATAAAATAACAGGTCAATACATGAATTAAAAAATATAAAATAACTACACTGAATGCAATATGGAGTCAACGTATGTATATAAATATAAATCATATATGTAAATTGTACATGAATAGGATGTTTTCTAGTGTTGGAGATCTATTTTAGGCATAAGGAACAGACCTGAATTTCTTGACTTTAAGGAGACCAGCTTCCCATTCCCACACAGTGCAACAGAGTTACCAAGACATTGAGTTTCAATCCCAGTCCTGGCAGAAAAATGGTACCTTTGCAGTATGTGAGGCCCAATTCTTAAGCATTTCATTATGCCTCCATTTTATGAATGTGATTGTTTAACTGCTTAATAAAGAATTAACTAAAATCAGTGTCCTATAACAGAATTGTGTATAATTTTATCCTAGAATCATTCAAGAACTGCCCATTCAATCATATGGATAGGAATGAGTTCCTTAGGATCTCCAGCCATTTGGAGGTGGCAGGACCAGGATTCCAACTGTGAGCTCCAGCTCCCACCACTTCAACCTGGGGATAGGGTACTCACCGGGCTGTCCAAGAATATCAGCAAGACCAATGATTAGACAGGTACCAGTGATTTTCAGCAGTCCTCCTTGATACTTACAAGGCTGTGAAGGGAGGATCATGGTCAAAGTCATCCTAGTCAGGAAAGTCCTTGAACCTCTCTCCAACTTCAGTGCCAAAAAAGCCAGAAGCCCGGGGCTCCACTGTGGAGGGCGAGCCTTGAGCAAAAGCAGTGCACAGACTGTGCCCAGATCCTGAGTTCAAGGTTCGGGTCTGGCAACAAACAGACATACAGAAGAATCTGTGCAGCCATCCAGCTAAAGCAGGTCACCCTCTCATCTCCAACTGTATTGGACATTGTTCCCTGGGAAAAGGGCTGGGGAAGCTGCTATCTTCTTGACTCCGCCCATGCTGATGCATCACAGAATTCCGGCCACATCCCCATTCTTTCATGGTTATTTTTGACCAATGGGATACAAGAATGGTGACCAGGCCCACATTCCATGCTGCCTAAGAGCACCTGGGATTCCCTCTGTTAGTTACAACTCTACCAGCAGTTGAGGAAGGTAGAGGTGGCTGAGTGCATCCAGCCTTACTGGACTTATTGTATTGTATTGCTTTCTACATCATTTTCTAGCACCTGGCCAAACTTATAATACATAGTTATGGAATGAAAATTTAATGCCATCTTAAGAAAGTCATTTAGGGCTCTGGGAATGTGGCTTCCTGGTATGGTGTTTGCCTAGCATGCATGAGACCCTGGGTTCAATTCCTCAGTTAAACAGAAAAAAGAAAAACACTAGAAGGAATGCTTTGCCTCAAGTGGTAGAGTGCTAGCCCTGAAGAAAAAAAAAAGCTCAGGAATAATTCTCTACCCCTGAGTTTAAGCCCCTGGACTGGCAAAAAATTAGTAAATGGAAAAGAAAGAACACATACTTGAAATATATAATTGCTACTTCCATAATGACACCTGATAATAGCCCCTAATTCATGTATTTTACTTATGTTATGATACTGTGTTGAAAAAAGTTTTGTTCATTAAGTCACAGCAATTAATGCCAGGAATGTGCTTAATTGTCAGCTGAAGATTAATTCTGGAAATTCAAGGATTCCAGGATTTTGTGTCATCACTGCGAATCACAAAGTGAAAAGTAGTCTAAGTGTGATTTTGAAATCTTTTTGATCAGTTTTGGTATCAAAAAGGCAGAAGCTAATTAATAGTTGTGACAGAAAATAAGGAATAACTCCAGATGGAAGGAAAAAATGATAGTAAATAAGGTATATCAGAAACTGGTCTAGAGAACCATTTTTGGTTATTGAAGAACTAGTTGTCAACTAGGCTTATCCTCATTGCCTTTAGCATTCTAAATCTCTTAGGCTAGTTCTTAATCTCTCCATGATACATGTAAATCCTTTTTTTTTTTTTACTTGTGTGCATTTTTTTCTCTTTTTTCTTTTTATTAGTTTTTTAAATTTTAATTTTTATTTTTTGTGAACATATTGTACAGAGGGGTTACAATTAAATGGGCAAGATAATGAGTACATTTCTTATCAAAAAGTGCAGCCTCCTCCTTTGTTTACTCTTAACATCCCTTCCCAGGTTCCCCCCCCGCCCCCCTACCAAATCCCTCCCTACCCCCGCAACAAAGTTTTAAAGTTCGTTTTTGACATGACAACCTGTATGACTCATAGTTGCATCGGGTCCACCTGTATCCTTAAAAGACTTGTTTTCCCCCATCTCCTCCACAAATTATACTGACATCAAATACAGTGAAAGCAGGGTTTATAGTGTGGGAGAGGGACAAACAAAGCAAGAAATAAATAATCTTATAAATGAGTTAGAAACAAATGCAGGAAAGAAAAAAACATTTCAATACATATTTAAGGGTTCATTTTCCTAACATCACATTATCTGACCTTTCATGCTTGACTCATACATATACGAGATATTGCAACTAAGGAAAACCATGGGACCTATGATTCTTTGGGCCTGGTTTACTTCACTTAATATAATTTTTCCAAGCCTTTCCATTTCCTAACAAATGGAGAAATGTCATTCTTTCTGATGGAGGCATAGAATTCCATTGTGTATATATACCACATTTACTTGATCCATTCATCTACTGAGGGGCATCTGGGTTGGTTCCAGATCTTAGCTATGGTAAATAATGCTGCAATAAACATAGTTGTGCTGGCAGGTTTAGTGTGGTCTTGTTTGTAAACATTTGGGTAAGTGCCCAGAAGTGGTTTTGCTGGGTTATAGGGGAGCTCTATGTGAAGTCTTTTCAAAAACCTCCATGCTGATTTCCAAAGTGGTTGAACAAGTTTATACTCCAACCAAAATGAAGTAAGGTTCCCTTCTGTCCACATCCACTCCAGCATCTGTTGTTGTTATAGTTCTTGATTATAGCCATTCTAACTGGAGTGAGGTGGTATCTCAATGTTGTTTTGATTTGCATTTCTTTTATGGCTAGGGAGGTTGAGCATTTCTTCATGTGTCTATTGGCCATCCTTCTTTCTTCTTCAGACAAGTTTCTCTTCAAGTCTTTAGCCCACTTATTTATTGGGAAGTTGTTTCTTTGAGGATTTGTTGTTGGGGGTATAATTTTTTGAGTTCCAAGTATATTTTACATATGAGGCCCTTGTCCGTTGTACGGCTAGTGAAGATCTTCTCCCAAACCGTGGGCTTTCTATTGATCTTGATAGCTATGTCCTTTGCCATGCAGAAGCTCTGAAACGTCATGCAATCCAATTTGTCTAACCTTTCTTTGATTTGTTGGGTATCTGGGTCTCTATTAAGAAAATTTCAGCTTGAGCAATGGAGGCCTAGGGTTTCTCCTATTCCATCCTGTAATGTTTTTAGTGTCTGTTTGACTCTGAGGTATTTGATCCATTTGGACTTGATTCTGATGCACGGTAATACTTAAGGATCTAGTTATAGATTTCTACAAGTAGTTAACCAATATTGCCAGCACTATTTACTGAAGAGGCTATCTTTCTTCCGTTCTAGTATTTTAGCTCCCTTATCAATGATTAATTGGCTATAGGTCTGTAGGTTATTGCTGGGTTTTCAATTCTATTCCATGGTTCCTGAGGTCTGTTCTTATGCCAGTACCAAGCTGTATTGATTATCATGGCTTTAGAGTAGAGTTTGAAATTTGGTATTGATATTCCACCAGCAGTGTTCTTTCCGTTGAGGAGCGTTTTTGGTATTCGGGGTCTTTTATTGTTCCATATGAAATTTTGGATTGCCTCCTCTATTTCCTTGAACAATGAGGTTGGAATTTTGATAGGTATCACATTGAATTTGTAGATAGCCTTGGGAAGTATTGTCATTTTCATGATGTTAATCTTTCCAATCCAGGTGCATGGGGGTTTTGCCAATTTCTAAGTTCTGTTTTGATTTCCTTTGTGAAGATTTTAAAGTTTTCATCATAGAGGTCCTTCAGTTCTTTGATTAAGTTAATAAGTAGGTATTTTATTTTTTGAGGGGCTATTATAAATGGAGTTACTTTCCTAATTTCAGCCAAACACTTTTCATTGTTGGCATACAGAAAAGCCATTGATTTTGAGGGACTAATTTTATACCCTGCTACTTTGCCAAAGTTTTGAATCAGCTAGAGTAATTTTGGAGTGGAGTCTATGGGATTTTTAAATAAAAGTTCATGTCTTCTGCAAAGAGGGAGAATTTTATTTCTACTTTCCCTATTTAGATTCCCTTTATGTTTGCACCTTGTCTTATTGCTGTAGCTAGACATTTTAATAACAGATTGAAGAGAAGTGGAGAGCGTGGACATCCTTTACTTATTCCTGAGTTAAGAGGAAATGGCTTTAGTTTTTCACCATTAAGTATCATGTTGGCTGTAAGTTTGTCATATGCAGCCTTTATTGTATTGAGGAATGTTCCATGGCTTCCTAATTTTTCCAAAACCTTCATTATGAAGGGGTGTTGGATCTTGTCGAATGCTTTTTCTGCAACTATTGAAATAACCATGTCGTTCTTATCCTTGCTCCTGTTGATGTGATGAATAATATTAATTGATTTGCATATATTGAACCAGCTTTTCATCCCTGAAATGAATCCTGTTTGATCGTGGTGTATGATTTTTTGGATGAATTGTTGAAGTTGATTGGCCAAAATTTTATTGAGAAGTTTTACATCAATGTCCATCAAAGAAATGGGTCTATAATTCTCTTTCTTTGTTGAGTCCCTGCCTGGTTTGGGATGAGGGTTATGATGGCTTCATAGAATGTGTTCGGTAGTGAACTTTCTCTTTCAATTTCAATGAAGAGTTGGAGTAGTATTGGTGTGAGCCCTGCTTTGAAGGCCTTGTAAAATTCCGCTGTAAAAACATCTGGTCCTGGACTTTTCTTAGCTGGGAGGTCTCTTATTGCTGTTTCTATTGCAATGCTTGATATGGGCCTGTTAAGATGGTTTAACTCATCTTGGTTTAATTTTGGCATGTCAATATTTTCTAGGAAAAGATCCATTTCTGTCAAGTTTTCAAACATATTTAGCATAAAGTTTTGAGAATTATTCCCTTATAATGTTCTGAATGTTGGTTGTTTCCATGGTGATATTTCCATTCTCATCTCTGAGTTTATTAATTTGGGTGTGTCCTCTTCCTTTTCTAATAAGATTTGCTAAGGGTCTGTCAATTTTGTTAATTTTTTCGAAGAACCAACTCTTTGTTTTGTTGATTCTTTCTATAGTTTTTTTGGATTCTAATACATTTAATTGTGATTTAATTTTAATTATTTCTTTCCATCTACTGGATTGGGATTTATCATGCTGCTCTTTTTCAAGGAGGTTCAGATGTCTCATTAAATTTTTGGTTTCAGATCTCTCCAATTTGTTGATGTAGGAGCTCAGAGCTGTAAACTTCCTGTGAGTACTGCTTTTGCTGTGTCCCAGAGGAGCTGGAAATTTGTGTGCTCATTATTGTTACATAGCATGAACACTTGAATTTCCTTTCTAATATCTTCATGACCCACTCCTGATTCAGCAGTGTGTTGTTCAGCTTCCATGTTTTACCAGACTTTCTTTGGTGGCTTTTGGTCTTGATTCTAATTTTATTCCTTTGTGGTCAGAGAGAATGCAAGGTATAACTTCAACGTTTCTGAATTTGGACAAGTTTGCTTTGTGGTTTCAAATGTGGTCTTTTTTAGAAAATGTTCCATGTCCTGCTGAGAAAAACTTGTATTCTGTTGCTGCTGGGTGAAATATTCGGTAGATGTCTGTTTAATCTAGTTGATCTATGCAGCTGTTTATATCTGCAGTTTCTCTGTTGAGTTTTTGCGGAGTTGATCTATCTAGTGTGGAGATTGGTGTGTTAAAATCCACAACAATTAATGTCTTTGGATCTATGTGGGATTTGAGGGAAAGTAGTGTTTCTTGAATAAATTTGGGTGCTCCGTTGTTTGGCTGTTAGATATTTAGAATTGTAATATCCTCCTGAAGTAGAGATCCCTTAATTAGTATGTAGCTACCTCCTTTATCTCTTCTCACAAATTTTAATTTGAAGTCTATTTTATCTGATATTAGGATTGCAACTCCTGCCTGTTTATGGGGGTCATTTGCTTGGTAGATTTTGCTCCAGCCTTTAACATTGAAAATGTGTGTGTTTTGACGGGCAAGATGTGACTTTTGAAGGCAGCAGATAGAAGGATCTTGTTTTTTAATCCAACTAGACAGTCTATGTTGCTTAATTGGAGAGTTAAGTCGGTTAATGTTAAGAGATAGGACTGAGAGGTATTTGGCAGTTCCTGTCATGTCATCCATCTTCTTGGGGGTTGGGAAAACTGTGTTCTTCCAATGGTTCTTGGATTCTCAGTTTGGGTGCAGTTTCTTGGATTTTATTTTGGTCTTGATGGTTTTCTATGTGTAGGACATCTTTAAGAATCTTTTGTAGGGCTGGTTTGGTGGAGATGTATTGTTTCAATTTTTCTTTGCTATGGAAGGTTTTTATTTGGCCTTCAGTTATGAAGGTGAATTTAGCTGGGTACAGTATTCTTGGTTGATAGATGGTTGTTTTTAGGGCTTGACATACATCATTCCAGTCTCTTCTTAATTTGATTGTCTCTGCTGAGAAATCTGAGGTGATTCTAATTGGTTTCTCATTATAAGTGATTAATCTTTTCACCTTCACAGTTTTATGGATCTTTTCCTTTGTCTGTGTTGATCCTGTGTGGATTATAATGTGAAGGTGGGGTGTCCTATTCTGATCTGGTCTATTTGGAGTTCTAAAAGCTTCTTGTATCTGAATAGGCCTATCTTTTTGTATGTTTGGGAAGTTCTCTGCTAGGATGCTGTTAAACAAATTTCCTAGACCATTAACTTCTGTTTCTAGGTGCTCCTCTACATCCATTATCCTTAGATTAGGCCTTCTGATGGTGTCTTCCAAGTGTTGGATAGATCTATTATATTTCTTGGACTTGTCTTGGATGGTTTTATGTTCTTTCTCTATAATATCTAGGCTATCTTCAATCCCCGAGATTCGATCTTCTGCATGGTCTAAACTGCTGTCAAGACTTCTACTTTGCTTTTTATTTCTTTTCCTTCTAAGTGGTCAGCTTTGATGGCTTCAAATTCTTTGTTGAAGCTTTGTTTTTGATCTTGTATTAACTTCTTTACTTCCTTAATTTGATGTTCAGTGTTTATTCTCTAATCACTTAGTTGATTGGTTATGGTTTACTTGGACTCCAATTCCTTCTGTTGGGTCCCATTCAGCATTCCCTTTGTGGTGTCCCTGACTTCCCTCAGCTCTTTGTTAATGGATCCCATGAATGCCTTTAGTGATCTTTCTGTATTCTCATCCTGCTCTCTCAATTGCTGTATTACTCTTTGCTTAGCTTCCTCCCTTTCATGCCATTCCTCCAGTTCTCTTTGAGTCTTCTCAGCCTGTTCATGCCATTACTGCCTTACTCTTTGAGTATTCTCAAGCTGCTCACGCAAATCCTGTATCCGTTTTTGAGTAGCTTCCTCACGCTCATGATATTCCTCTATAAACCTTTGGATTGCCTCCTCTCTCTCCCTATCACGCTCATACAGAGTCCTTTGTAGGTATTTAATCTTTTCCTGCATTGACCTATTGTTTGCCTCCTCTCTGTACCTATCAAGCTCATACAGAGTTTTTGTGGGTTTTCAATCTTTTCTTGCATTGTCCTTTTGTTTGCCTCCTCTCTCTCCCTATCACGCTCATACAGAGTTCTTTGTATGTTTTCAATCTTTTTGTTTATCAGGTTTGCCAGCAGTGTTTGTAGAGCTATTTGGGAACTTTCCTCTTGATTATTCATCATCTGTTCTGTCCCCTGATTATCAGAAGTGGGAGTTAAGATACCTGGACTTGCCATTTTTTTGTTGTTTTCCGGCTTACTCTGCCCATTTGGGATGAAAATAACACCAGTTTTGTGCTAGAACACTAACTTAAGGCAAGCATCAACCAAAGTCTGAATTTGCATAGTCAATTGTCTGCAGATAAAATCTAGTTCAACAGTTACCTCTATTCAACATCAAACGACTCTATATTAATGGGCTACAAACCGCAAAGAAGAATTTGGTAAACCAGAAATTATTAAGGTTAAGGAGAGATGTGGGTAAAAAATATGAATAGAGTGATGTGGGAAGGTACAGGGAGAGTTAACTTAACTAAGTCCTAGTCTCAAAGCAGGAATTAGGTTGGATAGGATGGAAGTAGAGAGAGAGAAAACAAGAAGAAAGAGAAAGGGAGAAAAAGAGACCAGAAAAAATAGAAAAATATAAATTAATAATATGCAGATTGAGAGCAAACTATTCAAAGAACGTGAATATATTGAGAGAAGGGGAGGGATATATAGGAGATGTGAAAAACTTAAAAATAAAAATACTTAAAATGTTATATAGGTATAAAGAGGTAGTATTGCTATTAAGGAATTTAAGTCTCAAAAGTTTTGAATTGAGTAATAAATTTGTGGATTAAATGTGTACACAATGGGGGATAGGGTCTAATAATCAACTACGGGTATATCTGAGGATGTGCAGAACAACAATTAAGTCCCATAAAAAACAAAATTGAGGAAAATGTAGGAAGGATAAGGAAGAAAAAAAAAGATCAGAAGTTCAGTAGAGCTAAGCAAAAAGCAAAAAGAAAATTTTTTTAAAGAAGAAAAAAAAGAAAGCTACAAAGAAATAAACTTATAAATGAGTTAGAAACAAATGCATGAAAGAAAAACAAACATTTAAATACATATCTAAGGATTCATTTTCCTAACATCACATTTTCTGACCTTTCCTGCTTGACTCATACATATACTAGATATTGCAAATAAGGGAAACCATGGGACCTATGTTTCTTTGGGCTTGGCTTACTTCACTTAATATAATTTTTTCCAAGCCATTCCATTTCCTAACAAATGGGGAAAGGTCATTCTTTCTTTCCCTCCCCCACAGTATAACCCCTGCTTTCACTATATTTGATGTCGGTATAATTTGTGGAGGACATGTGGAAAAACAAGTCGTTTAAGGATACAGGTGGACCCGATGCATCTATGAGAAGTACAAGTTGTCATGTTAAAAACGAACTTTACAACTTTAGTGCGGAGTGTGGGGGGATAGGGTGGGAGGGCGGGGGAGGCTGGGAAGGGATGTGAGGGGTAAAAAAGGAGGAGGCTGCAATGCTTGATAGGAAATATACTCATTATCTTGCCCATGTAGTTGTAACCCCTCTGTACAGTATGTTCACAAAAAATTAAAATTAAAATTAAAAAAATTAAAAAAAATAAAAAGAAGAAAAATGAAAGAAAGAAAAATGCACACACGCATGTATAACTAAACTAAAGATTAGAAGGGTGAAAAAAGTTACAAGAAAATAAGTTTTTTCAAAAAGGTAAAAATTAAAGATTAAAAAAGTTTTAGAAAAGAAAAATAATTTTTTTCGTTAAAGGTATAAAAAAAAGAAGATGAAAAAAAATTCTTTGATTTTTTTAGGAGCATTGGGAAAAATCCGTTATCTCCCTTCTGTCTGTAATAAGCCTCTGGTTGGAGTCTCTGATCTGCTTGTGGTCCTGTGGCTTGGTTGGTTTCTTAAGTCAGTTTGTTTGGACAGGCAGAAAAATACTCTGCTTTACCCAGGATTTTTCGATCCTCCTCCCAAGTTAGTTCAATGGGAGCAGGGTGTGCTTTGAGTATCACAAAAGAGGGAGACGGTTTTTTCCTCAAATTTGGAGATGCTGTGATGAGGCTAGGTTCTTTGTAAACTTGAGGCTTTTCAGCAAACAGTAGCTTTTCCCAGGGACTAGTTTGTGAGAAACTCACAGAGCCCAGCCTTGAGCCACTCTCAGGGTTTATGTTAACTGATGTTGAAGCTGCTAAAAGGAGGGGCAGCCTCTGGCTCTGATTACACGATGAAGAAAGACACCCCTATGTCTGGTGCCCGAACTGGGTGACTTTTCCCTGGGTAGATCTGAGTCTGGCAGGTCACGCCTTTAAGTTCTTGTGACCTGCTAAATGAAGCTAGTTTTATTCCAAGGCCTGAGTTGGAGTTAGCAGCTCCGCCAAGCTTTGTCGGTATCCAAGATGAAGATCTCTGGTACTGGGGGGGGGGGGAGGAGTGGCCTTCAATCCTCTGCTCCCTGAGAAGGAGTGAGGGCGTCAGACTTCTACTATCGCCTTCTTGCTTCCTGGGCCGTGTCTGGTCTGCGAACTGCAGGATGAAGATGTCTGCTCCTTGTCGGTTCTTGCTGGTGTTGAGTTGAATCCGCTCACTTGCTGCGTCTGGCTCTTTCGTCCCCAGACTCTCTCTGTTTCTGGTATGGGGGTACCGCCACTGTCCGTGCCAATGCTGCCGTCGCAGCAGCAGCTGCTGGCAAGAGCTCAGATCTGTCTCCTTGCCTGGATTTCCCTCTCTGGCCTAACTCTCTGTCCTGTGATGGCACACTTGGTGTGATTCCCTGGCTTAGGACTGTTCACTGGAACTCTAAAACTGCTTTCTATGGGAGAGCTTGTTTTGCCTCCAGCTTCTCCTCTGTCATCTTCTCGGAACTCCCTAAATGTATCTCCTTCTATGCTGTTCTTTCATACCTTATCTCCTTTTTTTTCTAAAAATCTCAGTCTTTCTATATTTCTCTATGAACATTTCCTGATACTAAATACACCTATACAGATGTCACAGGATGCTAATGTAAGGGTCCCATAGCTCATGAGTCATTAATGTAACAAAATGGAAAAGGACGACATATTTACTGCTACCTCAATTTTTATGAAAAGCTGCAATGTCATCATTTGGTTAAAATTTTCATTCTTTGTTTACACAGTGTCATTCCGTGCACTTAAATGCAAATATGAAATGGGTGCTGGTGGTTTACACCTGTAATCATAGTTACTCAGGAGGTTGAGACCAGAGGATTGTGGTTCAAAGCCAGCCTTGTCAGGAAAGCCCATGAGACACTAATCTTCAATTAACCACCAGAAACCCGGAAGTGGTGCTGTAGCTAAAGTGTTAGTGTGCTCAACTTGAACTGAAGAGCGGAGGGAGAGTGCCCAGGATCAGAATTCAAACCCCACAACCAACAAAAAGGCAAAATATGACTTTAAGTTTCCCCAGAAGGAATGACAAGATCAATAATCTTCCCAAGCAAAAAAATTAATTCCAAAATGATTCAGTGCACCTACATTTGGTGAGTTATGTTATGGAATCTGTGCTGGACATATTCTCTAAAAACAAATCGTTTAGGGATACAGGTGGACCCATTACAACAATGAGATGTACAAGTCCTTATGTCAAAAAACGACCTTTACAACTTTGTTGGGGGGGAGGATAGTATGGGGAGAGAGGGGGAGTATGGAAAGGGCTGGGAAGGGGAAAAAAAGAAGAGGCAACAATGCGTGATAAGAAATGTACACGTTATCTTGCCCGTTTAATTGTAACTGCTCTGTAAGGTATTCTCACAATAAAAAAAGAAAAAAATGTCAAATATTAGCTTTACAATAAACATCTAATATTTCTTCTTTGAAGAGAGACGTCTATAAAGTTGATGTCGCTTGGCTTTCTTACTAGCTTAGTTCGAATCCAACCCTGGCAGGATAGTCTGTCAAACTCTTATCTGTAATTACACAGCAAAAAAAAGCCACAAGTGGATTTTTGGTTCAAGCAGTAGAGTACTAGCTTTGGGGGCAGGTTAGCAGGAAACAAAACTGTTCAGGGACAGGATCCAGCCTATGAGTTCAAGCCCCATAACCAACACAAAATAAAAAAACAAGCAAACAAAAAAAAAACAAATATTTCCTTAAAGGAGTACTGGTCTGAGAAGAGGTTCCTTTTGCTGATCATACTCACTGGATGCTTTTTTGAAATCCTTATTGCTATGGAGAATTCCGGACCAAACTAAAGGAATTGATAACTGAGTGCTGAAACAAGAGAATCATCTCAGGGGTGAAAATACCAGCGACAAGAGACTTTACAACCTCCATGTCTTTGTTTCTTAGCAGTAGAACAGTTTTTGGGGGGGTCCAGTCGTGGGCCTGAACTCTGGGCCTGAGCGCTGTCACTCAGCTCTTCAATTCAAGGTTAGCGCTCTACAACTTGAGCCACAGCACCACTTCTGGCTTAATTTTTGCTTATATAGTGCTGACGAATCGAACCTGGGCCTCATGCATGCAAGGCAAGCGCTCTACCACTAAGGCAACTTCCCAGTCCCTGCAGTAGAAAATGTTTAAAACAACGTTATTTCTTTTTGTTCTATGCTGGCCTTAAAATGGCACTTTATTTCTTTTTGTAATATTCTCAATTAGAAGTTTACAGAAAAGTTATATATGAGTAAAAACACACACGAAAAAGTCGGAGACAGAGTTTCCTTCAAGCCTTGGGATTTTCTTGTACAGTAAAAAGGAAAGCACAAGTTAACTTGAACTTTGTCAATCCTCTATGTTCCATTCCTCTCCTGGGATCAGTTTCCACATCCAGTAGCAGTTACTTCCAGGAACAATCTACGGTGCTGCCTGAGGTATAATGAATGTTTTCTTGCTTCACCGAAATAACACAAGGACACCCTGATCTGAGGTTACACGTGTTTTAGAGACAGCTTAGTAAAGAGAAAATATGAAAATTATATTGCTTTTAAATACATTTTCCATGAGTATATTGAGTTCAAACTTTGTAAGTTCTCTATAAATTAAGGTGAATTTTAAATGGGAAGAAGGTTCTCAGATCATTTTTTTGTGAATGTATGTGCTGCGCATTATTTCCCAACTGTTCATGAGATAACAGTAAGGAAACAATAGCAATAATAGGAGAAAGAGAAGTTTTGTGTTTAAGTATAAGGGTTCAATGCACTATAGAAGATTCTACAAATAATACCACGTTGAAACAATAAAGCCATGTCCAGTATGTAGATTTGAGAGTGATATAGAGAAAGCATTACACGTATGTGGAACAGGAAGTATGAGGCCACTCCCTTTCTAAATCACGCTTGCTAATCACGCAACTTTGTAGACAGTAGAATGGAAGCATAATTCTCTTTCCAATGCAACTCAGATATAAGAGCATGGACTTAATTGGAAAAAAAAAGTCCATCCTGAGAGAGCAGGGATTATACTAGCCATGAACTGGTGGATAAGATCACATTTATTTTCTTTCCTTTACTTATGTATTTTTTGTTGGTGGTGGTCTTGGCAATTGAACACTGGTCCTGGGAGCTGTCCCTCTGCTATTCAGCTCAAGGCTAATATTCTATACTTGAGCCACAGTGCCACTTTCAGTTTTCTTGTAGTTAATTGGAAAAAGAGTCTCCGGGACTTTCCTGCCCGGCCTGACTTTGAACCCTATCTGAAGATCTCACCATCATCCAGCTTAGGATCACACTTCTAACAGTGTACACACAGCATATATAATGTGCATGCTCATGTATCTTTATATGAATTCTTAAGTTAAAAATCTAGGCTACAGCTTAGCCTTTACACTCACGAAAATGTTTGTAATTTAAAAGTTGGTACTCCTGGAGAAATAAAACCTAAGAATGTAAAGGTGTCTGGGAAGTTCAGTTTGCATCCAGCCTGGGCAGAACAGTCTTTGAGAAACTATAATTAACCAAACAAATGCTGGATTGGAAGAATGGCTCAAGTATTGGAATACCAGTCATGAACAAGATTGCTGAATAAGATTTTGAGGCTTTTGCATATATACATACAATCATACACATATATACAGAGACACTTATATGTGCACACACAAATACACATATTAAGCAACTCTCAGAATATGTGGAAAAATTTAGAAAACAATAGAAAATATGTCCCGAGTAAGACTAGAATCAAATGATAATTTTTTTAAATTTAATTTAATTTTATTTGAGAACATACTGTACAGAGGGGCTACAATTACATGGGCAGGATAATGCATACATTTCTTACCAAGCATTGCAGCCTCCTCCTTTGTTTACCCTTCACCTCCCTTCCCAGCCTCCCCCCTCCCCCCACCCAATTATACCCCCCTCCCCCCCCACACCGACATTGTAAAGTTGGTTTTGACATGACATTTTGTACTTCTCATTGTTGCAACAGGTCCACCTGAATCCTTAAACGACTTGTTTGTCCCCATCTCCTCCACATGTTATACTGACATCAAATATAGTGAAAGCGGGGGTTACACTGTGGGGGAGGGACATACAAAGCAACAAAGAAATAATCTTATAAATGCGTTAGAAACACATGCATGAAAGGAACGAAAACATTAAAATACATATTTAAGGGTTCATTTTCCTAACATCACATTATCTGACCTTTTCCGCTTGACTCATACCTATACTAGATATTGCAATTTTTAATGTTAGAAAGTCCTCAAGTGAACCTTCTTCAAAAAGTTTAAGGATATTACATAGATAGAGACCAGAGATAGTAATAGAGTCAAGTAATCATTATTAATGTCATCAGGTCCATGGAGGAATGAATCAGAGACTCCTTCAGGTGCATCTGAAAATGTTCATATCCTGTGTCAAATGTTAGAACGTCTTTGAAAACAGTACAAGAACACTCTGAGCAGTATAGTGGATAATATTACTGGAGAAATTCAGAATTGCTAGTCTGTATCTAGATTAAATAAACCAAGAAACGATGGAGGGGCAATGTGATACAAGGCTAGAATTCTAGCACTCAGACTAAGACAGGAGATTAGATAGTGGAATTACACAGTGATACCTTCCCTGGACCAGGTATTATAATTTTGTCTTAATAAAACAAACCAAACAAGAAATGAATACAAAGTTGTAAGTTTGGGCTAATTTTGTCATTATGTTTTGAGAAGTCATGTTTCCTATTGAAATGCAACTCATATATAATCCTCAGTTGTGTTTGAAATGTTCTCTTCATTCATGAACATTCTTAGATGCAAAATGGCTCATGATTCCCATCCAAAATGTGAAAAAGTAAGTGATCATCATTCTGATAGATTCCAAGGAAAGGAAGAAGGATTACAAAAGCTTAAGCTTGGAAAAATAGCAAAGTTAATCTAATGTAGCACTATGTAGATCTTGCTAAATTAGAGTTTAGATTTAAAATAAATGTTTTGGTTTGTTTGTAATTTCATATTCTATCAGATACTACAAAATCCTTTTTAAGTCGAGGGTTTAATCGACAAATTTACAAATGTTTCTTGCATGCTCTTTGCGTAGAATATTCTTTCATGAGAGTTATAATTAGAACTCAGTTAGTAGATAATACCAAAACTTCATGTATAAAATGATAATGTGAATGATAATGTGAATAATGTAGACAGAGTTGGCAAAAAATGGATGATATTAATTTATAATTTAGAAAAAGGGCGATTTTTTGAGGCTTTGGTATAACATGGTATGAAGAGAATAATTGTGTGACACCTTCTTTCTTCTACCTGTATGTAAGACAGGAAGCAATTTCCTTAATTACGTGCCTCTGTATACAGTGAGAAAAATGCTAGGTTTGGGATTTGTTTTATTTTCATTTTTGTTTTATTTGTTTGTCCTAGGGCTTGCATTCGGGGACTGGACACTGTCTCTGAGCCTGTTTATGCTCAAGGCCCATGCCCTACCACTTCAACCTCAGCTCACTTGTGTCTGGCTTTTCCTAAGAACTTTATTGGAGATAAGAAACTAGAGAACCTTCCTGCCTGGGTGGGCCTTTGCCAATGTCTAGTGCATTGGGGTCCCTGGGTAAGGGTAACAAAATCACCAGGACACTGGGGATGCAGAGTGCAAACAGCAATTGCCACTACATGCTGTGCTTTATTGTTAGTGGTATTTAACGACAAGCAAGCATGATCTTTGCCAAAATTTGGTCAGAAGACATTGACACAAAAATTTCAACAAGTACATTTTTACTTGACCTATGAGACAATGTCTTGGTATATTATTATCTAAACTATTTTAGTGCAAGCTCAAACGAGTCAGGAAAATGCTTGACTAGCTGTTCATCTATGATTAAGCAAGAAAAAGAGCTACTTCCTCAGCTCCCAGGAGTCTGTGACATGTGTTTTGAGATAGGAAGAGAGAACATTTTCCCTCTCTAGCCCGGCATGCCAAGAGCTTTCCTAATACTCAAGCTCGGTCTTCAGATAATCCTGAGGCCGGAGCCTGCATCATTCTGCCCCTTCAACATAGACCCTGAGTCTTCACAATTTCCTTCTTTTTTCTTTTGTTTTAAAAGTAAACTTTCCACAGAGTTATCATAGATGTTTGCATTGGTTTCATAAAAATCATATATAACAGTACAAGTGCAAACAAAATAATAACAATCATAATTTCCATACCACTAGCAATATGTGAAATGCTTTGTAGTATTTCTTTCAGATCCAACCATTCCAATTGTTTAATAAGTGCATCAGCAATATTAGAAGCATCATCATTTGTGAATTGTTTACCAAAATTCTCATGTACATTAAATTGTAACTGAGGAATCAATTGAGCAGCAGTAGAATTTCCAGATAAATACTGCTGTATTACATTCTAATCATGTATAGATTTATTATATTTTACATTAGTAATGCAAAAGGTAGTAAAATTCCAATTACATTTTAACAATAACTGTTTTTCCACAACCAATAACTTGTGTCCTAACCATCCCACTGTCTGTTTAAGAATATTAATCTCTGTTTGTAATAGAGCATCAATTTCTACATGGGAGACCCACAATTCATGGGAATCCCGGTGCCATTTTTCCACAAAGTGCTAATTTGTAAGGAAGTGTGTAAGGCAATTCCAGACATGGCAGCAACAGTGGTAGTAGCAATTAAGCTTAAGATCACAGCTACAATGGCTCCAATCATGAGCTTTGTACATTTTAGTAGTTTGGTAAAAAATTCAATAACAACACTATCCAAAGGATTTTAGGACCATTCTCTTCCTAATTAAACAGGGAGCCAAATATGAGTTCTTTGTTGTAATATCATAGTACTATACTGTCATTAAAATTAAGAGAGGAATTAATGCAAGAACACAGGCGACAATTAATTAAAACAACAAATAGTAGGAGAAAATGTAAATTCTCCCACTAAAAGTGCATAAGGCAGAGCTACACAAGCAGTTGCATCATAAGATTTGTACAAAGTAAAATTATAAGTGGATTCAGAGTTCGCCGTCCCTGAAAATGATCCATTTGATAGCATCATGGGTTTCAGCGCCGCTGCGACCTTCCAAAGATGAGTCTGAACAGCAGTGGGTGCAGCCATGAAAGCCCATAGAGCATCTGCAATGCCTCCATCTCCTCAGGCCATAAATCGAACTCCAGTAAGCGATCCATTAATGGCTCCGGCATCCTAGTAACATTTGATAAGTCACATCTGGTAATATTCCATTCTGAACATGTGTTAATAAACTGTCCAAAAGGTCCTCAATTAATAAAATTATTGAACATTTTTCCAAATGTTCCTCTACACTCTTGCCACACAAAAGGCTGATATTTTAAATCAATATAAGTAAAATCAGGGCACATAGGTAAGGATAACTCGCCATCAGTGACACTTTCCCAGCTACTATTAATGGCCAAGAAGTTAATTGCTGAAACTGTGTTTTAGAATTGGAAGTGCGTTTCCAAGGTAAAACCCAATGTTGCCAATTCATTACTAAACATGGAGGAGGCCCCAGACAACAGGCAAGGAATGAGTATAGTAAGTAAAATTTAAAAAGCTACCATCATCCTTATTGCAAAATGTGAAATTATTCCAAGGAGGAGATAAAACAGCAGGAAGAGTATAGACGGTTATATCCCCAAACAACAGGTTCCAATAAAGGAGGGTTAGGAACAAAGGCCCAATAACTTACATTAGCATTAGCATGGACAGAGTTTACAGTAAGCAGGGCACACATGGCCAGGAACAAGTTCTCAGCAGTGACAGGTTTAACATTGAATTGTAACATCTTTTGTCCTTCTCCAGTCAACTTTTGAACCTGCCCCCAGATGGGCAGTGGGGATTTCTTTTTTTTATTTTTTATTTTATTTTATTTGTGAACATACTGTACAGAGGGGTTACAATTACATGTGCAGGATAATGTGTACATTTCTTATCAAGCATTGCAGCCTACTCCTTTGTTTACCCTTCACATCCCTTCCCAGCCTCCCCCCCCCAGTCCCAATTCTTCTCCCCCCCCTGCCCCGCCCCCTGCACCGACGTTGTAAAGCTCGATTTGGACATGACAACTTGTACTTCTCATTGTTGCAACAGGTCCACCTGTATCCTTAAACGACTTGTTTTTCCCCATCTCCTCCACAAGTCATAGTGAAATCAAATATAGTGAAAGCAGGGGTTATACTGTGGGGGAGGGACATACATAGCAACAAAGAATTAATCTTATAAATGCGTTAGAAACACATGTTTGAAAGAAAAAAGCATTAAAGTACATATCTAAGGGTTCTTTTTCCACAACTGGTGGCCGATTCCTTGAAGGATACAGGGCTGTCCTCACAGGACCGCATCTGTATCCATCAGGCAGGAAGCTAGTATTGTTTGCCATCCTGTGTAGACACAAAACCCTATCCTCGCCCCTTATGTCATAATGTTCCTAGTTGCCATTCTGCATCCAATGCAATCTTAATCCATACAGAAGCATTTAAATGAGGTTTTTCTTATATTTGTTCAAAATAGCGCTCAGCTCTAGTTAAAATATCTCCTTGTGGTAAGTTTAAAATTTTAAGAACATAAAGAGTTTGATATAAAATTATTTTAGGATTTTGCATGGATATCCACAAAATATCCATACCCTCATCCAACCTTTTCCTCCTTTTTAATTTTTTAATTTGTTGTTTTAGTATGCCATGAACTCGTTCAATAATGGCTTGTCCTTGGGAGTTGTAATATGTACCACATATATAATATGTAATATGTACATACATAATATGTAATATGTACCACATCATAAAGTTCACAAAATCTTTTAAATCTGATACTTTTATAGGCTGGTCCATTATCAGTCTTTATTTTGGCAGGCACTCCCATAATGGCAAAAGCTTCCAATAAGTGTTCTATTTCGTGGTTAACAGTTTCTCCCATAAGGGCAGAAGCCCAAACAAATTTGGTATACATATCTATTGTAACATGTACAAAGGAAAAACGACCAAAGGCTTATACATGGATTATATCCATTTGCCAGAGCTGATTAGGTTGTAATCCACGAGGATTTACTCCAGCAGGTACAACTCTCAAATGCATTGGTCTGCAGATAGAACACCTTTTTATAACTTGTTTAGCTTGAGAATAAGGTATTTTATAATGTATATGTAAATGGCTAGCATTTGTATGTAAATGAGCATGATCCTGTTTAGCAGAAGCAAAACTAATTTATATACCTTATTATTGCCATATACAAGGTAGCAGGTAACGAAGAGTGAGCTCTAATATGAGTTACAAACACTTTGGCATTACGTTGTTGCAGTAAAGATTGTAATTGTTTAAATAGTTGGTTTAGCTGGGGTTTAGATGAATGTGTAACTCCAGTTATATTAGTCACAACTCCTACAGCATAGGCAGAATCAGTAACAATATTAACATCTCCCACAAAACCTTGTAACATCTTAATAATAGCAAAAAGTTCATTTTGTTGAACTGAGGCTTAAGAAGTTGTTTGTACCCAATATTTATTTGTTGTCCAGTAGCACTTTTTGTTTTGGAGCCATCTGTAAAAACGGTAAGAGCAGTGGAAATAGGGGCCTTGGTAATTATATTATTAATGAAAAGTTTTTGTTTATGCAAGCAATCCCACAATCTACCTTTGGGAAAATGATAGGAAAATTGCCCAGTACAATTTACTAATGCTATTTGTAGCGTTTCAGAGAGGTTTAACAAATATTTTAGTTGGAATTTTGGCAAAGGAAAGATAATTTCAAATAAATCATACCCTGATAGGGTAAATACCCGTTGCCTGACCTGTTGAATAATAATTGCCAACTGTTGTTCATAAGGCATAATATTGTTTGTAAATCTATGATGTGTATAAATCCATTCTAATGGCATCTCATTTTGTCATATAATTCTTGTTGGGTATTTCCATGTGTCTAAAATACATACATTTATGAGTTGATTGAGCGTTACTCGATGTAAAAACATTTTTTTAATTCTCTGTTCTACAAATTGTACTTCTCTTTCAGCTTCCTTAGTTAAAGTTCTTTTGCTATGTAAATCAGGCTCCAATTGTAACAATGAAAGCAAATTATGTAATTGGTAAGTAGGAATTCCTAAGACAAATGATATTTCCTAGGAACATGAAAATCATTTAACGTATGTAATTGATCACGTCGTAAAGATATTTTTTGAGGTGTCACTGTTTTTCTACAAACAACATATCGTGATGGAGACATAGAATTCCATTGTGTATATATACCACATTTTCTTGATCCATTCATCTACTGAAGGGCATCTGGGTTGGTACCAGATCTTAGCTATGGTAAATAATGCTGCAATAAACATAGTTGTGCTGGTAGCTTTAATGTGGTCTTATTTGTAAACATTTAGGTAAATGTCCAAAAGTGGGATTGCTGAGTCATAGGGGAGCTCGATGTGGAGTCTTTTGAGGAAACTCCATATTACTTTCCAAAGTGGATGAACAAGTTTACACTCCCACCAACAATGAAGTAAGGCTCCCTTCTGTCCACATCCCCTCCAGCATCTGTGGTTATTAGAGTACTTGATTTTAGCCATTCTAACTGGGGTGAGGTGGTATCTCAATGTTGTTTGGATTTGCATTTCTTTTATGGCTAGGGAGGTTGAGCATTTCTTCATGTGTCTATTGGCCATCCTTCTTTCTTCTTCAGAGAAGTTTCTCTTTAAGTAATTAGCCCACTTATTTATTGGGCAGTTGTTTCTCTGAGGATTTGTTGTTGGGGGATTTAATTTTTTGAGTTCCAAGTATATTTTAAATATGAGACCCTTGTCCATTGTATGGCTAGTGAAGATCTTCTCCCAACCCGTGGGCTTTCTATTGATCTTGATAGCTATGTCCTTTGCCATGCAGAAGCTCTGCAACTTCATGCAATCCCATTTGTCCAACCATTCTTTGAATATTTTCTGTTTCCGTGTCTCTATTAAGAAAAATTCGGCCTGCGCCAAGGAGACCTAGGGTTTCTCCTATTCCATCCTGTAATGTTTTCAGAATGTGTGCTTTGACTCCGAGGTCTTTGATCCATTTGGAGTTGATTCTTTTGCAGGGTGATATATAAGGATGTAGCTTTAGTTTTCTACATATAGTAAACCAATTTTTCCAGCACCATTTACTGAAGAGGCTGTCTTTCTTCCATTTTATTTTTTTAGCTCACTTATCAAAGTTTAGATGGCTGTATGTCTCTAGGTTCATTTCTGGGTTGTCAATTCTATTCCATTGGTCCTGAGGTCTGTTCTTGTGCCAGTACCAAGCTGTTTTGATTTCTATGGCTTTATAGTAGAGTTTGAAATTTGGTATTGATATTCCTCCAGCAGTGTTCTTTCTGTTGAGGAGCGTTTTTGCTATTCTGGGTCTTTCATTGTTCCATATGAATTTTTGGATTTCCTCTTCTATTTCCTTGAAGAATGACGTTGGAATTTTGATAGGTATCACATTGAATTTGTAGATAGCCTTGGGAAGTATTGTCATTTTCAGGATGTTAATCTTTCCAGTCCAGGAGCATGGAGGATGACATTGCCCCCATTTGTTAGGAAATGGAAAGACTTGGAAAAAAATTATATTCAGTGAAGTAAGCCAAGCCCAAAGAAACATACGTCCCATGATTTCCCTTATTTGCAATATCTAGTATATGTATGAGTCAAGCAGAAAAGGTCAGACAAGGTGATGTTAGATGAATGAATTCTAAGATATGTATTTAAATGTTTTTTTTTATTTCCTGCTTTTGTTTCTAACGTATTTATAAGATTATTTCTTTGTTGCTTTGTATGTCACTCCCCCACTGTATAACCCCTGCTTTCACTGTATTTGATGTCGGTATAATTTGTGGAATGGAAGGGGAAAAACAAGTCATTTAAATAAGGATACATTTGGAACTGTTGCAACAATGAGAAGTACAAGTTGTCAAGTCGAAAACGAACTTTACATCTTGGGCGGGGATTTGGTGGGGTGGAGGGAAGATGGGAAGGGATGGGAACGGTTAACTAAGGAGGAGGCTACAATGCTTGATAAGAAATGTACTCACTCTCTTGCCCATGTAATTGTAACCCCTCTGTACCGTATTTTCACAATAAAAAAAAAAACAAAAAAAAATCCTAAATATTTTACCTCCATATCTTTTTGTATTTTTTCAGGTGCTATTATTAATACAAAATCTTTAAATATAGAGGGTAAACACTGTAACACCATTTCTAATTCTGTCACATTTGGTCCTGCAAATAAAATATCATCCATATAATGAAAAATATAAATGTGAGGCCATTTTTGTTTAACAGGTTTTAAGGCCTTATCAACATATATCTGACACATAGTTGGAGAATTCATCATTCCTTGGGGCAACACCTTCCATTGGAAGTGCTGATGAGGGGTTTGATGATTTATTTGTCATAAAGAAAAGGCAAATCTTTTATAATCTTTTACATGTACAGGAATGGTAAAAAAGCAATGTTGTAAATCTATTACTACTATTGGCCAACTTTTACGAAGCATGGCAGGCGACAGTATACCAGGTTGAAAAAACCTCGTAGGGTACATGGATGCTTTCCCTCCTTGTAAATCAGTCTGCAATCTTCATTTCCCTGATTTTTTTTTAATAACAAATATTGTAAAATTCCATGGTGACATACAAGGCTCAATATGTCCTTTGGTTAACTGTTCTTCAACTAATTGATGAGTTGCTTCTAATTTTTCTTTAGATAAAGGACATTGCTGAATCCAAAGAAGTTCCTCAGATTTCCATAATATCTCAATGGGCTCCATCTAAAAATGTTAAAATTGAATATGAGCTCCCCATTGTTCCAGTACATCTCTACCAATTATGTTAACTGGAACTTCCATAATATAAGGTTTAAGGACAGCTGTCTGTCCGTCTTCTGATGTTATAGTACCATACGACACTGAGAGCTAGAAAAGAGCAGCGAGAGAGCGCCTCTGGGCCTGGGCTAGGCCTTTATCTAGGGTATGGGCAGAGAAAGTTGTGGCCACATCAAATTCAGATGTGACCTCAGTGGATGCAGATGTGACCTCTTTCAGGTGTCCCAGTTGCCTATGTAACGCAGGTACTGGGTGGAGACTTTGCTGCAAGTAGGGTGGAGTCTTTCGCCATCCTGGAGCAGACCTTACATTCCAGGCTTTTAATAATCATAAAATAGGGTGTGGATTATTTCTGGCTACTTCCTGCTGACAAGAGGAGGTCGACAATAGGGGTAAAAGGCTGGAATTTGGTCCCCTCCCAGAGAAGGCAGTGAGCAGCCGTGGTCCCTTGGTGGCGTGAGTCCTTAGATGAAGTCTGGAGAAGTCTCATGAGCATTGAGGGGCTGGAAAAAAATACTAGAGAGCAAATAAATGGCAAGAGGAAGGACTTGGGGCTGAGAATGTTGTAGAAATGTCCCTAGCTACTTCTGATATCTGGTGACTAGGTAGAGAAGTCAGGTGACAAAGGCAAGAATATAAATTCCTGTTCAGTTAATACATAGACAGGTATAGACATTGGATGGGCAGGCTTCTTACTTCCACTGACCTCCTGGCTCTGGTTAATTTTGAAAGGGCAGGCACAAAGTAGCTGATGTGTCATTTCCTCTTACTCCTCTCCATGTTCCCTTGTTCCCCAGACTGGCTGTGTCTAACTGCTCATTGCTGTGATGGCTTGTCCCAGTTGGTATTCAAGGAGGTTTGAACTCAAGGGCTGGGCATGGTCCATCAGCACTTCTTCTCAAGGCTAGTACTCTACCACTTGGAGTTACAATAGCACTTCCAGTGTTTGGCTGCTTAGAGATAAGAGTCTTGAGCCATGCTTGCAGCCGGGCTCTTTGCAGGTTAGTTGGGAGATGGAGTCTTAGGGATTTTTCAGCCCGGGCTGTCTTTAAACTGCAATCTTTGCCACAAAAGCCCTTTATTATTTCCAATTAAAGCAACAAGGAGATCCAGTAGAATAAGTACAGCTTACCTGGTTCTTATCAAGAATTGACAGACAAATATTCTGAAATGACAAAACTCATTAGATGTGATGAGAATTTCAGCACACATATGCCTAGTATTTTAGAACCATGTAGTCAGTAGAATACACAACACAAAAGAAAAATGCTTATCAAGAATTGCCAACAAATATTCTGAAATGACAAAACTCATTAGATGTGATGAGAATTTTAGCACAGATATGCCCAGTAGTTTAAAACCATATAGTCAGTAGAATATACAACACAAAACAAAAAAGGCAAAACTCAAAACCTAAAATTTTGAAAACAATGTTTAGACATCTTTGCTAACAAAGCACATCACATGGTTGGGCCTCATTTACCAGGGCCTGTGAAAAAAGCAAATTGCTAGCAAGGCATCTTAGAATAGCTGAATGGAGTAGTAAGTTTGGTGGAAGGTTAAGGGCCAGATGGGGCCAAAACCTTAAGCCACCATGTGGCCAAGATGGCAAACTCAAGATGGCGAATTTCTGAAAAAAACAAAATGCAAAGATACCCTGAACAAATAGACCAAGACTAAAATTGGCTAGCCTTTGAGAGAGAAACTAGAGGGGGTCCGTGGGACCCAGCCTGCATCTCACTCTTCAGGGCACAAGCCAAAATGTAGAAAAAAGAAAGGGAGAGATAGGGAAATTTGGACATGAATGGCAGAGAGAGAGAGCAAAGAGAGCCTGAAAATAAACAGAATTCTGACCATTTACCATTGCAGTAGCCAAAACTGTCTACATCTGAGAATGGCATAAAAATGAGGCACTCTAGCTTTCCAGGGAGTGCAGGAGACATTTCAATGGGGTTTCACGGCTCAGGTGTGATTCCCAGCACCCCATTAAATGAGTAGGAGAGTCAGTCTGGTGAGTGAAGGAGAGCTGACGAGGCAAAGCGTCCCGAATCCCCCCAGAGCCCTCTAGAGAGAGCAACAGAGAACCATAGAGTAGCTTCACTTACCAGAGTAGAGAAGTGGTGTGGACGTGGATGTGAAGGCCAGCAATGGTATCAATGCACTGTGTCTTCAGCAGACAGATGGGTTGGCAAAAAGCCATCAGAACTGTGGGTATTCCTCAGAGCAAAAAGGGAAAAGCAAACAGAAAAAGTAAAAAGAGGGAAAAAAAAACAGAGAAATCCCAGCTATCCTGACTTTAAGCCCTTTATCCGAGTCATGCCACCTTTTATGTTAGGTTTTTAATAAAAGGTAGCTGAGTAAGAACAGCACCACCCACGTGGTATTCAGGTAAGGGGTAGATTTATACAGTAGACCTGCTGGGACCAGGCAAGTTTGGCACTCCACGTGGTTCGGGAAGGCCTAGGAAAGAGAGAGCGGGGAAAGAGAGAGGAAAGAAAGAGAGGAAAGAAAGAGAAGAGAGAGAGCTAGAAAAGAGCATTGAGAGCTAGAAAAGAACACTGGGAAAGCAGAGAGAGAACAGAGAGGAAGAAAAGAACAGTGAGAACAGAGAGAGAGAGAGCAGAGAGCTAGAAAAAACAGTGAGAGAGCTAGAAAAGAGCAGTGGGAGAGTGCCTCTGGGCCTGGGCTAGGCCTTATGTAGGGTATGGGCAGAGGAGGTGTGGCCACATCAAATTCAGATGTGACCTCAGTGGATGCAGATGTGACCTCTTCCAGATGTCCCAGTTGCCTAGGTAATGCAGGTACTGGGTGGGGACTTTGCTGCAAGGAGGGTGGCGTTAGCCCGCCATCCTGGAGCTGACCTTACAAGGACCATACACCATCACTACCTTCTTCAGTTTACCAATATCATCAACAGCAGCACCTTCATATCTGACTGGTTGAGATATACCATTCATAGGGGGTGGTCGAATTACAGGATAAGGAAAAAATAGGCATTTCATCATCAGACTCACGGTCTGAGCCCTCTGTTTTGTGAGGGAATGATGCTGTAAAAATTGCATCGGCCAGTGAAGGAGAAGGCTGCTTTACTTTCACATTTTCAGGTTCTCCTTTCACTCTGCTAATTTCCAACTCCATATGTTGTAATTTTGATAAAATCAATTCCATTTGCTCAGACATTTTATTTACACTTTCAGTTTGTTCCTTTTCAGCCTTTTTTACCTCTTGTTTTTTCTCTGTTAATTGCAATGCATCCTTATCTATTGTGTCCTTAACCTCAGATTCCAATTGTAAACCTACAATAGAAGGGGTGGCCTCTTTCTTTAAGTCTGCTATTAATCTTTCCTTATTCAAAGCTTCAAAAAGGGTATGTAAAATAGCCCAAGTGGACCAAAATCTAATAGGAATCTTTTCCCCTTCTTGAACAGCTCTTTCTACATTATTCTTTACTCGTTTCCAATTATCAACATCTAATGTTCCTTCATCGGGGAACCAAGGACTCCATTCCCTAACTACATTAATACACATTTCTATGTCAGAAGAAGAAATATTTAGACCATAAGCACCAAGTAAATGTTTAAGCATATGTAAGTACGGAGTAGATTTAACTTTTCCCATCACCCTGTAATTAAAGGTACTTACCTGAATATCCCTTCCTGAATTCAACAATGAAGGGTCCCTGTTTGGGTGCCAGTTGTATCATCTAGTGCCTTGGGGTCCCTGGGTAAGGGTAAAGAAATCACCAGGACACAGGGGATGCAGAGTGCATGAAACAATTGCCACTGCATGGTATGATTTATTGTTAGTGGGTATTTAAAGACAGGCAAGCATGATCGTGGCCAAGATTTGGTCAGAAGACATTGACACAAAAATTTCAACAGATACATTTTTACTTGACCTATGAGACAATGCCTTGGAATATTATTATTTTTTGGGGGTCCAATCGTGGGGCCTTAACTCTGGCCCTGGGCGCTTTCCCTCAGCTCTTCAGCTCAAGGCTAGAGCTCTACCACTTGAGCGACATCACCACGTCCGGCTTTTTTCTTTTTGCTTATGCGGTGCTGAGGAATCGAACTCAGGGCCTCATGCATACAAGGCAAGCGCTCTACCAGTGAGCCACCTTCCCAGCCCTGTCTTGGTATATTATTATCTAAACTATTTTAGAGCAAGCTCAAACCACTTGTCCAATCTCAGGAAAATGCTTGACCAGCTGTTCAACTATGCTTAAGCAAGCAGAAGAGCTACTTCCTCAGCTCCCAGGAGTCTGTGACATGTGTTTTGAGATAGGGAGAGAGAACATTTTCCCTCTCTAGCCCGGCATACCAAGAACTTTCCTATTACTAAAACACAGTCCTCAGATAATCCTGAGGCCGGAGCCTGCATCATTCTGCCCCTTCAACCTAGACCCTGAGTCTTCACAGGCTTTTAACTGTAATCTTACAATCTTAGCCTCCTGATTATCTATGATATTTAAAAAGTATAAATATAAATAATATTTCCAAGAATACCAGTGGAGGAAAAATGATGCAACCCAGTTTATAGTGGTGTTCTTTCCAGAACACGGAGGGCATCACATTAGCAGAGGTGCAGTGTATTTTCACAATGGAGATAAGCTATTCTTGATGTGAATTAAGGGAATTTTGAGGTGCACCCTACAAGTTGGAAACTGGTGGTCTAGGATGACTTTATGGCATAAATCTTGTGATTGATGGTCAAGAAATAATAGCTTAATCTGACAAACAACTGCTTACTCTTGAAGAATTAATTATAACATGCTTCATAGTTTTATCCTTTATCAGAATGTGGCTCTTTCTCTGTTCACTTCTCAGTCTGTAACACCCCATTGGAAAATGCACCTATTGCAGAATTACATAACATGCAAACAGGTATATTTTAAATCTCTCAGGAATGGAATGTTCAGAATTTGAAAATGAGTAGTTATTAGTCATAGGAATTTTGAAGAACACATACATTCTGTCCTCTTAACAACTTATTAACTTTTAAAAGTTATGGGTTTCCATAGAATTAAACTGTTTTCTGTTTTAGTATAAGAAAGTACTAAATTTATTCTATTTTCAAAATATTGGCAAGTATATTGTGAAAAAATTTTCTAGTTGGATATCATTCAAGTTGATGACCCTCTGATAAAGAAGAGGTAATTAATTCAAATTAGATGCTAAATAATACTGATTTTTAAAAAGTTACTACATAAAGAATAATATTTACTATACCAAAACAGTGAAATTTTATTTCATCAGCTTATTTTTTAAATTTAATTTTAATGTGAAAGTGATGTTCACTGGGGTTACAGCCATTGGAAGGTACTGAATACATAACTTTTCAAACTTGTTATACCCTCTCTCATTTTTCTCACAGTTTTTCCTTCATCACAATACCCCTCAGACGTTGTAATGTACATTTCCAACTTATTGTCTTGTGAGAATTGCTATTGCATTGGTTTGCTCTTTGTCCTTTGCCTCACCATTTGTTTTGTTCCTGTTCCCTTAACTAATTAAGGTAAATGTATACAAAATACACAGGGTACCAAAATCAAACACAGCAGAGGATAAACCTTAGGGGAAAATCTCAAAGAAAATAGAAATCACATAGTTCATCAAAATCAACAACTGCAAATAAGTATTTCTTTTTCCATATCTTGGAGTTCATTTTGCTCAGCATCAGCTTATATGGTCATATATATGCATACAAAGGCACTGGAAAATAGTAGTTTCATGGATACTATATCATGAAAACAACATGTTAACTCTTTTTGTTGGTAAGGGCGGGATTATAATTGGTGAATTCACGATTCTGATAAAGGAATTTCAAAAGAGCTTTAAAATTTATGACAGGTAAATTTTAATTGTTCAAACTTTTTAACAACTTAGCCTATTAAGAACATTTAAAATTGTCTGGGAAAATAGGCTTTCATGCAAAGAAATCCGTGTAGACTTAGTTGAGAGGGAGCAATGTGGGTGAATATGGCTCATTTTCACAGTAAACAAACAAGCCTCACAAACCTTGCTGTAAATCCTGTAGGTTCTCTTGAGAATTGTCCTTACCCAGGAAATATACTCTCACTGTGTGAAACAAGGGTGCAATGGAATTTAAATTCAAAGTTCTTTTAAAAAAAAGACATCAAAATTTGTGAATTGACATTTAATTACTAAACAGTAATTCTCTGAAAAAGAAGGGAAGATGTAATTCAAAATCACTTACTTTAATAAAAGTATGAGAAAAGAGTAGTGAAGGTAGTGAAGAAAGGTGAGAGAACCCATACAGGACTGTTTTCTCTCCAGTGGTGTAATGGGATCTTGACCTTGTTTCTTCCATTCTATCCTCACAAGCTATAAAGTGTAGCTCAGGACTGGAGTAACCAGTTCAGATAAAGAATACTCAAAGAGTGGGGGCTGGGAAAGTGGCTCAGTGGTAGAGCACTTGCCTTGCATGCCTGAGGCCCTGGGTTCGATTCCTTAGCATCACATAAGCAAAAAGAAAAAAGCCGGAAGTGGAGCTGTGGCTCAAGTGGTAGATCGCTAGCCTTGAGCTGAAGAGCTGAGGGACAGCGTCCAGGCCCAGAGTTCAGGCCCCACGACCGGACCCCCCCCCCAAAAAAAAGAGAATACTCACAGAAGAAAATATTTGCAGTCGATGTAGGTGATTTATAACCTTTGACAATCTATTCAAATCTGTTCAAGATTCTCCCCTACCCCAAACTGCCCTCTTTGGACAGCTTTGTTTGTTTTCCCATGACTGCCCTTCATTAACTGCTTAAAATTTTGTGAGCTCATATACATACTCTCTAAGCATTGCTGTTTGGTTGTGATTTTTGTGTGTTTTTGTTTGTAGTTGTGTTTTTAACTGAATTTCAAAAGGTTGTGCATTTGTGTTACAATTAAATATGTCCACCTAATTGTCCAATGCTCCTGGATCAGAGTCACTCCTTCTATCATTCTCAACCAACCCTTTCTCCAAGATTTATTGCAGATTTAGGACTTCCTTTATTACATGTGTACATTGAGTATTCTAGCTGTACTTGCCCCTTGTTCCATTTTTCATTCATTTTATGTCTTTACTATTATTCCTTTCTGGTTTCAACTTCCTGATAGTCGTTCTGTTAAACTGTCTGTTAATACATTCCAAGGAGTTTCAATCCCACATATACTTGAAATGATGTCAGCTTATATTTCCATAATTCATTCATCTGCAATAACAACTTGCAAGACTGGAGACGTGAAGCACCAAGACATGATTTTATTCTCATCGTTTTGGAAGATTAATCTTTAGTCAACAAGAAAGTTTAAACATCACTTAGAATTTATAGCTAACTACCAGTTTTTATAAATGGCTTTGTACAATGGTGTGTGATTATTTTATTTTACATGGGATGATATTTTCTACTACCTATAAATTTTGGAAAAAGAAGAAAACTAAAATTTACTACTGTAGATGAATATGATAGCAATAGAAGACAGATTTTATGTTTGTCACATCTCTGATCAGTACTCATATTCAAGACTTAAAGTCATATTTCTTACTATGTTAGACAGATAGGGAAAATATATGATAAGGCAACACATGATAAGGCAACTATTAGTGACTTTTTAAAATGTACCTTCTTATATGATGAAATTTACTTTATTAGCTAATATTTGGGTTTGAATTATGGGAGGCTGATGTATTTAACACATTTCTGGAAGGCACCTACTGAACAACGCAAATGGTGCGAGATACTATTTCTACACTTTATTGAATGGTTGAACTTATTTGGCATTAGTGCTGGGTAAACAAATCAACTCTATTGTAACTTGATTCCTACACTTGAAAAACTTAATGTCACTATCATCTACTTGTCAAGTGTTATTTTGGTGAATATGATTATAAAAAGTTTATTTGAAAAGGAATATACTTTCAAGAGATTAAATGTATGTTATCATTGGTTTGAGAATGACAACATTTTTAGACTACAGAACCAAGTTTTACTGAAGTACCAGTGTTTTGAAGTATTAAGGGTCTTCTCAATTAATGGTTTTCGAAATTATATTTGAACTCCAAGTCAAGATTTCCTAGCCTTGGTAGAACAATTATGGATCTAACATTCAGGAATTATTTTTCGGCCTACTTATGCTGGACTGAAATCTTCCATTCATCATTAGGAGAGGGGTATTAAAAATAATCTTGTGACATTTGTGATTTTGTTTACTCATATGGGCTGGTCATCTGTAAATTGAAAGTTTGAACTACAGTACTTTCTGTCATATTTTGTGATCTCATCTTTCATTTTGAGTTGCCTTACATTTCACAATTGCTTACTGCTAATTCCTGCAAGGAATTGGGGCACTGAAATATTATAGGAAATGAGAATATGAGATGGGTCTTCAATTACTTTCTCTTAAAATGTTGCATGGGCCAAGGTGAGAAGTCTTGCCCATGTTATCTGATGATGCAGGTAACTGGGACCTGATATCCTCATACCCATGGGTACTGCAGAAGAATAATAGCTTTTAGGCATCATATCAGCAAAAATTTGGGTATAATCAGTAAGAACGCTTCAGAAATATGGAAAAAAACACTTTGGGACTAGCGAGTTAACACAAGAAACACATCAGCAGTGTAAAATCTCTTCTAGATTAGAGGAAAACAATACTGCTTTTTTTTTACTATGTGAATTCAGAAGACCAAGAACACTTAGAAGGTAATACAAGTTTATACCGAAGACATTGCATTGATACTTTTTATATTCTAATATATATTCTAAACCTAATTATTTATGTTCCAATCTATTTATGGGAATAATTTTAAATTTATTTGTCAAATTATCAATGAATTCTAGTAAGATTCACTGTGTGAAATTTAAGATCAGCACATATAAATATAAAATATATATGTATATATAATAGAAGAAATTGTTATGCAATGTTCCGTTGTGATTAGGGCATCAAAGGCAACTGTGTTTTAAAGTATTATTCCATTATCTCTACCTCAGTTTTTGGTAGAGTTAGACATAAAACTTTACCATTTGTAAATTTACAGCCTGGAGGCAAGAGGAAACTCTTTGATTAAAACATTACCAATTTAAGGCCTAATATCGAGGAAAAACATATGGACTTTTTCAGGAGTTATGGAAATATTTGGTGATAGAAAGTCAGTAGTGCAAGTTCCTGCCTGGTTGGATGGTAGACAGGCCAGGATATTAAGTAAACATGAATATGAACATTTTTTTTACCTTCTTGGCTTTAGCTAGTTTTGAAATGATAGGAATAATAAACAATTATATTTTGATAAAATACCTTCTATTCTGAAGAATTAAGTCTGAAGTGTTCATATCTCTATGAACCCTTGTAACTAAGATTAGTTTTGTTCCAGTAAGACAATCTATGCTGTCAGGTAAGATATTCTGGTTGGTCTGTTCCTACATGGAAGAAGGGTAAAGGGACAGAAAGTCATTTGTACCACTGAGACCTCATTTAGAAAATTTTAAGCTGCAGAAGTTTAGAAGTAGCTCTTAAGCAAGGCTTACTTTGAATCCATTAGCTCCACAAAGCTAACTCAGTTGATAAATAAGTACTTGAAAAGCCATTACCTTTGAACTTAGCTATAAAGGCTTCAAAATATGATCAAATTTAAAATGAAAACGTCAAAATAGTCATTGACAAAAAATTGCAAATATGAGCAATCGACCAAACAATATATAAGTTTTTTCCACTATACAAAGAAATTTAGAGAAATAAGATCAATAGCATTTTTAGTAACAATAAAGGTTCCTTGTTACAAATAGGCAACCAAGGATATATGCGTGTATAAAGATTACATCGTTAACTACTTAAATTTAGAGGATACTCCATGCTTCAGCAGCAGGTCTACACAAATTACAATACAGAGATTAACATGGCACTTGCACAAGGATGGCATGAAAATTTGTGAATTATTCCATATTTTTCATTCTTCAAATGCAATGAAAAACAGTTATTAAAAAGTTGATTAGAAAAATACAAGTGTAACAAAACCTGTAATTCATAGAATTAAAGGTTAGTTTGACATCAGTGTATTAAACTTTCACCTTCGAAAGGCCCTTACATAGCATAACCTTTAAAATACTTGAAATTAGATAACATTATCTTTTTATCCCAAAGAAATAAAATAATATAAAGGCTTAGGAAAAAGGAATCTTAAACTTTTCCTATATGGAATGTAATCTGAAAGGACACATTTATTAATGAACCTATATATTATAAAACAATGTAGACTTCAAAATATTATATCTAGAAGACAATGAAATAGATTATGGACTTTATACAAACATAGATACTTTTTTCAGACAATCACCAAGAATATCTTTAATTTCTATACTATTCTTTTCAACAGATAAGATAAAATTAAAAAAATCACAAACTCTGCAGAAATCATTATAGATGCATACAAACAACTCTTGAATACATTTTGACATCAAAGTCAGGCAATTCACGTGGAAGAATAACATGGAATCCATAAATTTTTAAATTAAGATCTTGCTGTTATTTTGTATTATGAAAATATTTTGTAGGGACAGAAAGGATGGACTGGCACTTTTGAAATTTAAGAAACTTAACCAAACCATTACTACATAGGAGAACAATTTGTACAGCCATCCACAACTTCAAAGAGTTAGTGATACATACTTATGCTTTTGGCAATATCAAATGCAGTTTCTTCCAAGTTGTTCTTCAGTCCGGTTTGAAATCATGTTTAAACAGAAGGAGATACAGCGTATCTTTGCTATTTCTATCCCAAGAAACAATATTTAAGGAGGTCAAGAGGCCTTTAGTTTAGGGATTGGTATCTGCATCATGATGAAGTAAGAAAGAATCCATTCTGGTATTATTCCACATATACGCACTGTGCAGGGGTGCCAAGCCATTCAGAATTCTTGCATGAATATCTGCCTTGAGCTACCAACTCATGGACAATGTCAAAATGTCCACTCTAGGATTCCCGATGAAGAGGGGTATACTTACCTCATTTCTAGTATACATATGAGTGGCCTTTTTGGAAAGTAGTCTCGGCAGTATAGTAAGCCGATTAATTTCAGCATCTCAAAGAAGAAATTTGCATGAATTCTTCTCCATTATTTTCTTGCAATTGATACCTTCCTCACGTTTTGATCTTGTTCCTTGTCTTCATCAGAATTGCCTAACCAGAGACTTTGAGTACCAGTGGGAATGAGGTGTCCATGTATTTCCCCAATAGTTCACGTAGGTTGAAATGGTCAGAAAAATCCGGTGAATTTTCTGCATGTTTTTTCACCATGATTTATTTTCCCTTTTTCCATTTTTACTATTTTAAATTGTGGTAACTGAGGAGTACTGAATTGATAGAGAGCAGAGGAAAGATTTTCCTCCGTATTAAAATGCACAGACTGAAAATGAGGGACAGTGGTGTCTTCATATGCAGCTTATTCTAAGAAGGAGAAAATAGGAAACAAAGCCTACTATGTAAATGATTTGGGAAATACAAAGATATAGTGTAAGAGAAATTACTATTCAATATATGAGCTTTAAGAGCTTTCTAATAGATCCATTATTTATTGGTAACCAACATTAGAAAAAAATGTATAATGCAGTAGTAAAATAGAAGTCCTTTGTATGACTACCTAAATTCTTGTTTTTTTTTAAACACTTGTTTCCATCTAAAAAAATTAGGCCTGGGCTGGGAAGGTGGCTCAGTGGTAGAGCGCTTGCCTTGCATGCCAGAGGCCCTGGGTTCGATTCCTCAGCACCACATAAGCAAAAAGAAAAAAGCCGGAAGTGGCCCTGTGGCTCAAGTGGTAGAGCGCTAGCCTTGAGCTGAAGAGCTGAGGGACAATGCTCAGTCCAGAGTTCAGGCCCCACGACCAGACCAAAAAAAAAAAAAAAAGTAGGCCTATCTATTTTCTTCAGGTGATTTTGATGATTAAAGATGCTTAATGAGAAGTCAAAATGCATTAGTAGTCCTTTGATATCAATTAAATTTCATTGTTTCTTCTTGGAGAATATAATGATCAAAGCAATAGTTCAGAATCAGCAAGCAATAGTTCAGCATCATGCTTCCAGTGCAAATGGATCTCCAGTAAGTAATCCTCTGTACCATTTTCCACAAAGTTTTGTCACCGATAAAATCTGCCTGCCTTCTCTAGCTGCTTTCCCAGCCTGGACCTTTTCTTTCATTGTGCAGGAAAAGTGTGATTCAATTGATTTCAGTCAGATCTGTTCCAAGAATTATCAAGGATTTAGATTCTTTTTTTTAAAAAATTAGTTGTGGGGCCTGAACTCTGGGTTTGGGCACCGTCCTTGAGCTCTTCAAATCAAGGCAAGTGCTCTACCACTTGAGCCACAGAACAACTTCTGTGGTTCTGTTTATGTGTGCTGATTTGTTAAATGGTAGAGCAGAAAGTGAAATGATGCAACCAAAAATATAAAAGCAAAATAAATTAGGATAATTATGGAGCAACCATATTGTATCTGAGAATCATGAAAGAGAGAGAGAGAGAGAGAGAGAGAGAGAGAGAGAGAGAGAGAGAGAGAGAGAGAGAGAGAGAGAGCGAGAGAGAGAGAGAGAGAGAGAGAGATGTGCAATCACCTAGCTAGCCAAAAAATCCATGCTTCTGATCCATTTACAAAGCAAACAATTTTATTTTTTATTTGTTAAAAGAGATGGAAATAGAATTTATATATTAACTGGAAATTAGTAAATACATTTTTAGTAGCCTACATAAAGAGATATAGCTATGACCAAATTACAAACAAGAATCTTAATCCTTGGGCTGGGAAAGTGGCTCAGTGGTAGAGTGCTTTTCTTGCTGTTTACTACAGTGTGGAGACTAATTTCCAAAAATGCCACTCCTATGAATACTAGGGATGAGGATGAGTATACCCCTCTTCATCGGGAAGCCCAGAGTGGACACTTAGACATTGTCCATGAGTTGGTAGCTCAAGGCAGATATTCACGCAATTACTGTAAATGTCTGGACATCCCTGCACAGTGCTTACATGTGAAACATTGCAACAGTACAGACACACACACACACACACACACACACACACACACACACACACACATCATCATCATCATCATCATCATCATCATCATCATCATCATCATCATCATCAGATTTCTTCTTAAGTATTTTTTTGTGTATGTTCTTAAGAAGAAATTTACATTACTAACTTGAATTTCTGACAGAACAATATAATCACTATACAGCTTGCTTCTATACTCTCAATATTAAATTGCTATCTAAGTATGTGCAATAGATAAGTATAGGAAAAAGTAGGAGCCACACTGGTGGCTCATGTCTTTATTCCTAGCTAATCAGAAAGATGAAATCTGATGATTGTGGTTTGAAACCAGAGCAAGAAAAAAGTCCATTAGATTCTGGTTTGAAAGTAACCAGCAAAAGCTAGAAATGGAGCTGTGGTACAAGCAATAAAATGCTAGACTTGAGAAAACTAAAACAAAATCATAACAAATTCTGGGACAGAGCTAGGCCCTGAGTTCAAGCTCTAGTATTAGTATTTAACTAATGAAGGAATGAATTAGCTAAAAAATTACCTAAAATATATTAAGTGGTCACAAGTGGAGGGGCAGATGAAATGTGACTACCATGGTGACTGGATTATGAATTATTTTGTAATAAGGCAAATTATCATTTGTCCTAATCACTAATATTTTATTTGAACTTTTTTGTACAATAAACCCTGAATTTAGCATGCATGTATATGTGTGTGAACGTGTGCACACATACGTGTTTATGTGTGTCTGTGTCTGTGTGTGTGTGTGTGTGTGTGTGCTGTTGCAATGTTGCTTGCCAATATGAACAGGGTGAGGCTGAAAAGAACTGTGTTGCAATGTTGTTTTATTTATCAGTGTTCTGTCCTGTCATTTCAGTGGAACCACCCTTCTGTACATTTTATTTGTTAATAACATCATCATAATCAAAGCATTTACAACATAAGTTAGATAAAAGCAATCATTTTCAGTTCTTAATATATGTTAGGTAAAAAGATACACATATAATCAGGTAGTAATTTATTGCTGTAAGATGACTGTCATTACAAAATATGTATTTGAAATCTTAAATTGGTTATATTTTTAAGAAATATTCATGGAGTGATTTTGACCGACTTGAAGAAATAGGTATTGCTCTCTGGTTTTTTCTGTGAAACTCAAGGTGGATAAACACTTTCCAAATTTCTGTTGAAAATAACTTTCTTTGTAATATCATATCTATTCACACTATGATAATAAACCCTGTATTTTTAAGGTTTGAATATCGCATCATATTGACTGAAAATCAGTATTGTGGCTATGCTTGTTAGATATATATTTAAAAAAAAAACAAAAACACGTGTCATCTCCAGATTGTGGATGCATTTGAAGTTGTTTTGTACATACAAATACAAATGTTCCTTCATTAATAGTTCTTTTGTGGGAGTAACGATCACAACTTTAACAAATAAGGCTTTTCAAATATCTTTTCCAATATAAATAACATCCCAGAGCGAGTCTTGCAATTTTTGAAAACCATTTAAATATTTTAGTAATATTTTAGTTCATTGACTATACAGCTAAAGATATTTCTGAAATAAATATTGTTAAGATCTGAAAATGTAAGTGTGTATATAGGCTCTTTTATGGATCATTTTATGAAAAGCCAGTTTTTATGAAACTAAAAGAAATAGAATAAAAGAATGTAAGTGAATTGGATAACTTAATTATTAGTATAATTTTGCTTTCTATTAGCACAGTCCTTTGAATGTAGATGATGCAGTTAAATTATTTTTGTGTCACTGTGCTTCAGTTATTTTTAGAATCTTTGTAGTTATAAGAGTGAATTTGTAGTATAAATAAATGTCTTTTAATATGGTTAGGATTAATCTTGTGTTTTGTGTTCTACTACCATGAAAATGAGTATTTTCAAGTGTTAATAGTTTATAATTGAATCTTCATTATCATAAGAAATTTTGAAAAACATTGGTAGTATTGATGTCTTTATTTTGAGGGGGAGGGGTACAGTAGTGGGGCATGAACTCTGGGCATTATTCCTCAGCTCTTAAGCTCCACTCTAGCGCTTTACCACTTGAGCCACAGCGTCACTTCCACTTTTTTCTTTATGCTTGTGTGCTGCTAAATAATCTAACCCAGGGCTTCATGCATCCAAGACAAGCACTCTACCACTAAGCCACCTTTCCATCCCTTCATGTCTTTTTAAACCAATAGTATTCACAAGTTGGAGAGTCTTTAATTCATACTTAGGTCTTGGTGTCTATGATTTTTTGTCCTCTCATTCCTAACATTAATGATAGGTCAGAGTGCATTTTTGAGTATAGGAAAGGTAAAATATTTATCTGGGGTCAAAGGTGATTTTTATATCAGTCTTGTTTAATAGCATTTTGAAGTAGTACCTTTCTCTCAAAATGATGGGTATAAAAAGCAATCAAAATACTTGAATGGTAAACAACTTAGTTGAGCTACAAAGTGGAAATGATTTGTCCATAAGACCTGCAGTATTTTTCCATCAGGAATTGGGGAGGTCATTCTTTCAGTAAGACAGTGTTAAACAGAAATAGGGTCCCCAGGCAGTGCAGTGTTGAGTGAAGGGATAAAATATGATTTCTACTATTTTGAGCTAGAAATCAAGAATATTATACTTGAGCAGTTCCTTTCACCAGGGAGGTAATTGATTATGAACTTTGAGTTTTCATATTACAGTTCCCTATTTTCTAACAAAGATAAAGTGAAATATTGTGAAAGTGAAAACAATAATTCGGGAAATTTTCCTATAATTTTTAAACTAAGTGCTGGTATTTTAGTCATAAAATAGAATGAGGTTAATTGATACAGTCGGAGATGATCGTCAGGCTAACACTTACCATGTGTGCAATGTTGTAGTAGTAATTCCAACTCTGAAGACTTCAATATCATCATCTGAGAATTAAAAATGTAAGGAGTTCCACTTTATAGAATTATTGTGAGGATTCAATTATATACCATAGGTTAAGTACTTGGAAAAACAATCAATTAGCATTTGGCAAATTCTACCTCTTATTTTATCATGTAATGAATTCTAACATTTTTACTGTGATTTTATATGTGCAATGTGATGTATTGATATTCATTGCATTGATCACTTTTCTGTCACTATGAGGAAAATACCCGTAAAGAAAATTTCTGAGGAGGAAACTATTATATTGACTCATGGATTAAGAGAACACAGTTTAAGATCAAATATCTCCATTGTTTTTAATCATATTTTTATTATCTTAACTAGGTGTATACGGGAATTTCCATTCAATAAATGAATTTTTAACTATAATGGATCTTTATATAACTTTTCCATACCCTTCCAAACCTCACCCCACTTTAATTTTTTCTAATTTCATATTATTTGCATTGAATATTATGTCTTCACTTTTTTCCTCCATAACTCCCTTTATTCCTTCCCTTTGACTTCCCCTCACATCTTCCAAGTGATAGCTTCCTGGTATTCATTTTGTTAGATGAAAAGTTCAATTTTATAAAAAAAATTACACCTTTTAAATACTGCTCTGAAAAATGAAAACTTTGGTTAATACTGATGTCTAACTTGCATAAAATTCTGGCTTCCAAATATGCGACAGAACATGAGTCCTTTGTGTGTCTGCTTCTCACTTCGTTTACTTAACATATTTTTAGATCTATCCCTTTCTTTGTAAATAATGTAACAGTGCTCAAATTGGATAGGTGCAATCCAATTGTGTATATATGACACACTTTCTCCAACCATCCCTTCGCCAAAGGGCATCTTGGCTGTTTCCATAACTTGGCTGTGGTGAATAGTGCAGTAATGAACAAGGTTGTGAAAGTGATTTTACTGTAACCTTTTGGAAGAATTCATCACTACCATTCTGAGAGCCATCCTCTAGCCAGTTTTCTAGAATAAGCACACCTTCCTTTTATCTCCATCACAACGTATTGCAAGTCCTCAAAAACACACTCTCCCATACATGTCTCAATAAGCTAAAACCACACTATGCCCATATTCTTTCAATATATTTTTAATACTTACATAAATTTAGTGAGAACCTTCTAAGTACTTTCCTAATGTGGGAATGAGAGACATAACAACAGAGGAAAAGTAAGAAATACACATTTTAATTAGCTATTATCATATTTAAAATCTTTTTCAGCTCTAACTCATAGCCTCACTTTCTATTATTTTAATCTTTATTTGATTACGTCATCTATCCCCTAAATTATAACAGGTGAGTTAAATACAGACAAAAAATTTTGGTTTGATTTTGACACTCATGTGTGAGGATGTACAATATGGGCTAATAGATGGATTGGAATTAATAGCAATTATCCATTTTGTTAAAGTAGAGATAGTTTTTTTCCAAACTGATACATATTTCACTCAACAAAAAGAAACTTGTAACAATTCCCTTTGTTTTGCTCCTCATTAACTTTTGTTTCCATATTATATTATAATGAAGGATGATTTCATATATGTTCTGTAGATTCAAAAATGTGTTAAACTATTTCTTCCCATATGTATTGATATATACATACATACATATATTACACAGGTTACAATGATAATTTATAACTTCTGTAACTATACAATTTACTAAATTATTAAAAACCTCGATGGTTCATGCCTGGGATCCTGGTTACTCGGGAGGCTGAGATCTGATGAACATGGTTTGAAGCCATCCTGGGCAGGAAAGTCCATGAGCCTCTTATCTCCAAACAACGAACAGAAAATAAGAATAGGAACTGTGGCTCAAAGTAATAGAGTGGTAGCCTTGAGAGAAAAAGCTCAGGGACATCACCCAGGCTCTTAGTTCAAGAACTACAATCTACCCAAAAAAATCTATTTAATTTACATCTGTGTAAGTAGAGTATTTCCATCACCGAAATGCACATCCATGCTCATTTGCAAGGTAACTCTGTTTTGGCTGAAGGACCACTAAACATTATCACTAAACTAGCATAGGAAAGTGGGTTCATTCTATCTCTCTAATGGATTTTTCTCCACTAAAATACTCAAGTGTTACAATTATTCCAATTATTTACAATCATAACTTTTTTCTTTAATATTCCTGATATTACAGTTTGAATTCAGTGTCTTGTGCCCCCTAAATGGGTGTGCTTACCACTTTGTCATGTGCCAGCCCTAAATTATCCTGATAATTTTTCAGATAGAAACTGGCTTCCTACTTGTGTATGATCTTGGCCTCAGTCCACTTTATGTTATTCTTCCTGGAATTTAGAATAACAAGTGCATGGTATTCTGTACAGTTTTTTCTGTCTAGTCTGGGCTTTAGCCACTGTTCTCACATCAGTGCACTCCCATGAAGTCAGGATTTTCATAAGCTTTTCATAGCTGATTTTTAAAAAATCTTTGCATTTCCTGCAGGTTCTTGAGTACTGAATTAATTTGTGTTTTCTTATCTTGTTTTGTTTCATTTGAATGTATGTGTTGAGTTGTTCCTCACTTTTCATTTTGTTTCTTTCCCTGATGTTCTTACCTAAAGTGCTGAGAAACCAATTCTTTTTTCTCAAGATAGTCAGGGTGAACATTATTTATTCCAAAGCAATTTCAGTAACAGTTAAACACCTTCATATCTATGAATGGTATAAAAAATGCTAAACGTTGAGAAGGGTGTTTTTACTTTCACGGTAGTCTTTGTCATACACAGATCATGAAATATATAAAGATAATATAACTACAGATGCATGCCAGGAGGAGAAAAACCTATTATTAATTGTTTGACAGAGGCTTCACTTCTAGTGAAAGAAATATATTGCTTGATGCAGGATTTCACAAAATCATATTGCTAGGAAGAACCTAAGCAATCATCTAATACTATAAAATTGAGTGTGAGGAATTGACTTCCTGAATAATTTACTTTTGGATCAAATAAAAGCAGGCTTCCAAAAAGAGTGTAGATTTTAGAGAAACATGATGAATTTTATGTTAATATGTCCTTAGCTGATTTTGTTAATTTGTGAGCCAGTACAGGGAAATAAAGTACAGCAAAGGTAAAAAATAAAGAACTTCACATTGAAATACTCATTTGTGCGTGTGTGTGTGTGTGTGTGTGTGTGTGTGTGTGTTCATGCGCATGCGAGTATGCAAATGCACACGTGCATGTGCTCATGCATGCAGTCATCATTCTTGAGGCTTGATAGTGCCTGGGAATTATTCCTCAGATTCTGTGCCCAAGGATAGTGGTCTACCACTTCACCCATTTCTTTTTTTTTTCTTTTTTTTAGATAATCGCTTGTATTTTCATGATTGGACTGGCTTTGAACAGTGGTCATGAGATTTCAGACTCCCGAGTAGCTATTTAAGTTTATTCATCCTCTGAGTACCTAGTTAAAATTCTGGCTGTCCTCTATGCTTCACTGCTCTTTTATTCATTTCCTGAGATAATCACAAGCCTAAGTCATATATATGTCTAATTTCTTTATACTGTTACTGCTTGGCACCAGGGGCTCCTATCTGTACTCTTAAATACTTCAGAGGCTTGAGAACAGAACCCAGGCCAAAAGGTTAGTGAAATTCCTTCTCAATCTATAGGTTGGTGCATTGGATCATTTCCAACATCCTTCACTATCTAGTTACTACGATTAGATGGATTGTGGATCCAGGCCAGTGAAGGTAGCAGTCTGGACAAGTTGGTGTTCATCTCGGATGCCATTGATGATGAGAAGGCTAAAAGGACAGATCAGGTGCATGTTCTTGTGGAAAGGAAACCCCTCTCCTAAAATTAACCACTGATATGACGCCTGCCTAGCAAGAAAACTTTACCCGAATTTGAAACACCCACAAGTTCCCACAACCAAAATAAGTATATACATGAACATTCAAAAACTTAATACAATCTGTTCTTTGCTATAATATCAGCTTCATCTGATTATCATATGATGTGACAGAACAGTTCCTTCATTAATCTTATGATAATTTAAAAAGACCTAAAAAATTCTTTCTCACTTATTAATTGCAAATTAATGGCAAATTGCATCATTTCTTACATATTTGACTACCACTATAAATTCATCTTATGATTAATATTAATAGTAATATATTCTGATTTATTACTTTACTTTGTAACAGTTTTTAAAATTTTGCTTTTCTGCTGAAGTTGAAGTATTTAAATAGTATCATCAAAGTATATTCCTTGGGCATTTAGGGCAGGTTTTTACAACGTTTTTAACCAATGGACTCTAAGAATTCTTAATTGGTATATCACTTGGTTTATTTTTCATTTCAATTTAATATTATTTTAATGGTAATGTGCACAGGGGTTACAGTTATATAAATAAGGTAAAGTAATGAGTACATTTCATAGGGAAGGAACATTCTTATCTCTTCCATCGATTTTTTAGCTCACTCAAAAGAAGGACTACTGATGCTTTTGCTATTGCTATTGATCCATGGGTACTTTTGCTTTCTTTGTTAATGCATTTTTATTATAAAATCGATATACAGAGGGTTTAAACTTAATTAAGTCAACTAAAGAGTACACTTCATTTTATTTTCTAAATTTCAAATTTTTGGCTTACATAATTTCTTTTGTTTTTTAGGCTAATTCATTTTTTTCAGAGTTGTAGGATTAGTTAATTTATTTTTGCATGATTTTACACATGTAAATTATTCAAACACATGTATTTTGCTTTTATAATATTTAACATGTGACTATTTAAAAATTGTTTTCTTAATTTGTATATGGCTATGATTTTAAATAAATTTATTTTCTTATAGTTATAAACATATTTGTCCAGGTAACAAATCCTTACTGTATTTTCAAGAAGCACATACTTTATTAAGAAAGGCTTCATTACTTGGCCACTTTTTGGAAATATTTTTTCTTGAATTAAAAAAAAAATTTGAGCTCGGCATTGTGATTTGTGGCATCCATTTTCTAGCTATGGTGGGAAGTGTAAATAGGGTTTGAAATTCGAGAGATACTGAGAAACTCTGTGACCTTATTATAAAACTATTCAGAATGAAATGATTAGAGATATAGCCATTGCTAATGTTATATAGGGCATCTCGCTATCATATTCTAAATCTTGAGTTAAAACACCAGTAATATCACTCATTTGTCAAAATAAAAGGACACATGTTTCACAATGTTTATTATTTAACCTTATTTGCAAAGATTCTCATGTCTTCTATTAATTTTCAATTTACTTAATCTATTAAAATCCAAGTATATTGTGATTATTTTATTTCTAGTAAACTTTAAAATTGTACAAGCAATATTAAGATTTCATATATTAACATACTTTTACTATTTGTGATAATTTCCTCCGTTTAATATGATAATATCAATATTCCAAATGTGGGTATGTGGTGTGTATGTGTGTGTTTATGTGGTTTTTGTGTGTGTGTTCTTTGTGTGTACTTTGTAATGTTTGGGAGATCACACCATTGCTTCACACATGCTAGGCCAATGTTTTACCACTGGGCTATACTGCCTAGTTATAATCCAAATAGTGTTTTAAATCATGACTTTGAAACTTTCATTCCTAGTATGTTTTTTCAAAATTATATATGATAAAATGTGATCCATATTCTATCCACTCTAGCAATTTTTATTGTTATTTAGAATATTCCCACTGCCTTTCCGCTTCCAATCTCTTGTGTTTGTTATTGATAAAGGTTTTACTTTGCTTCTTTTCTATCTTCATTGTTTTTCCCTTTAGAGTTTAGCTATTCTTTCTCTTATTTATTTGGGAATTTATTATCATATTCCTATTAAATTTCCTTACATTGTAATAGGTATATATAGTGCTTTATTTTCTACTTTATTTTTTCCCATTTTTCACTGACTTTGGTCCAAACTATTCGATGGATTAAAAAGAAACTTGACTCAGGACACTTTACTTTTCTCCTTCTTTTCTCTGAGGTCTTTCTATTTTTTTGAAACACAATAGAAGTGACATATAGCTCCTATGTGGTCCATCATTCTTTCCCCTCTCACTCTCCTCTGTTGTACAGCTCAAGTTGTTATCATTCAGATACAGCATTATCTAAATCTTAACTCATTCCGAAACTAATTTTAGTTGTTTCAAGTATTTTCTAAAGACATTTCTCTATGTATAATATCTGGGGTCTTGTGTTTTTCCAAGGTACAAAATATGAGTGACTATCAAACATCTAGATATCTCTGTAGAATATTGGTCCACCTGCTCAATAAACTCGTATGTAAATTCAAGGAATACAGGTCAGTCAGAACAATCTTGTAAAATGGTGTAGCTTCAGCCTTCATACTAGCTTTGAATCTTATTACCATGTTTAGTAGTGAAGATAAAATAGTTCAACTCTAAGAGCAGATACATAGAGGAATGTAACAGATTTGTCAAAATAAATTCTTAGTTTTATGATCAATAGATTTTGAAAACTATCCTACGACTTTATGAAATAAAAATAAAATCTTAAATGGGTGTATTGACACTATTGTCTCTCGAGATTTAAAGAATGATCTTAGACTATTACCTCAAACTTTTTGTTTTGCTTTGTATTTTTGTCATTCATGGGGCTTGAACTCTGGGCTTAGTCCCTGTCTGTGTGCTCTTCCGCTCAATGAGAAGTGCCCTACCTCTTTAGTCACAGCACCAGATCTGGTTTTCTAGAGGTTTATTGGATATAAGATTCTCATGGACTTTTCGGCCTGGGATGGCTTTAAACTGTGATCCTCAGATCTCAGACTCCTCAGTAATTAGGGTTACAGATATGAGCCTCAGGCACCCATTCTACCTCCATCCTTATACAAAAATTTAAAATAAAAAATGATTATCAAACTAAATGTGAGATGTGAAAACCTATAAAACATGAATGTAAAATTTCATGACATTGCATCAGTAAGGGTTTCTAAAAATTTGACATGGAAAGCATTAGTCGCTAAAGAAAAGCAACAATAAACTGGATTATATTAAGTGATAGCTTTTCATAATTCAAAGTATACTATAACCGAAGTGAAAACATATCCAACAGATACAGGGAACATATTTGTTAATGCTACAATGTTAATGCTACAATATTACTGAATCTTAAGTATTTTTATATCTTCTAATTCTATGTAAATTTTTACCTAAATAGGATATTTCTTTGAAGAACATATATAAATTAATAGTCAATAAGAGGAGCATATGAAATAAGTTCCTCTTTAGTTTCTAAGAAAAATGACAAAGAAAACTCACTAGTATGACCCTAATATAAAAAGATGACACAAAATATAGTAATGCATTTGTAGAGAAAATGATAAACTCTACATAGGAGAATGATTTGTATAATACTACGATCATTTTAGCAAGCAAGATTGCAAGTCCTTAAAAGGTCAAAGAGAATTGTATATGCTCCAGCCATTACACTTCATTGTATGTATTAAAGAGAAGTAAAAAACTTGTTTGGACAGGGAATATAGTTTATTGACAGTGCACTTGAATAATATGTGTGAGACCCTGGAAATAATCCCTAAAAACAAATTTAAAATGACACACTATAGAGGATGTATGCTGGACAAATTCCTGTAAGTGAATTTTATATCTATTTTAATGTCTGTTCTAAAATTTACAGCATTTCTATTTGAGGAAATGCAAGTTTGTGAAAATTAGGCTTAGAAAACCTATTATTGTACAATTTACTTCCAAAGCATTAAAATGTATACAATAAAAGGAGATTATATATTGATGTGAATTTATGTCAGCAAAAAAAGAAAACTATTGTTAAAAATACTTCACACAAATTGCAGAATACCTAAAAAGATGTTTTCAGTGTTGGCTAAAAATTCTTTGTAAACTACAGTGTTTAAAACAAAGATGTGATTTTTGTGTATTTTGAAGTTTTTTTGGTCCTTTTTTTTTGTTTATACAGAGATAATTCAATCAAAAAGTGTATGTGATAACTGTAATATCTAGGAATTATGCATCACTCGTAATTCATTGATAACCTTTTCAGGAAGAAACTTTTAGTAAATGACAGAAGGCCCAAATCTATGCATCTGCATTCTATGAAAGTCATATGTTACTTCCTCAATCCAATTGTATTCTCTACTTTGCTAGGAAAAAAATTATTCTTAAGGTAAGAGCCAATAGCAGTGAAAAGAAACAAAATACATAATCATCTTAATTTATTTGTGAAAATAACAAATGAAATAAAACAATTCCACTTAAGAGACTCCAATATTAGTACCTATGAAGATGTTCCTGAATAGCAATATCCATTGAATTTTTGGAATTTTAATTTCTACCAACATATAAAAACTAGAACAAGAAAACAAATATAGTCTTGGAGCAAACCAGCCTTGGAGTAATTTTTTTAATTGTTTTGACATTACAAAAGAATTGATACCCTGGGAAGGGATGTGAAGGGTAAACAAAGGAGGAAGCTGCAATGCTTGATAAGAACTGTACTCATTATCTTGCCAATGTAATTGTAACCCCTCTGTACAGTATGTTCACAATAAAAAATAAAATTTAAAAAAAGTGAGGAAAAGGAAAAAAAAGAAAAAAAGAAAAGAAAAAAATCAATAGAATTGATAACATTAAGAAAATGATTTTTTCCTATGGAAAACAATTTAAAATGTTTATTACTGATTATAACTCAACTACCAAACAAGAGTATTTTTATACTATCATTACAAATATCATTTTATTACTATAGTAAAATAGAATAAAAGACCAGTCCCAATATATTATCATTATTCTTAATTCCTAATCATTACCTAAATATCTTTTTTTTTTTTTTTTTTTTTTTTTTGTCGGTCGTGGGGCTTGAACTCTGGGCCTGAGCGCTGTCCCTCAGCTCTTCAGCTCAAGGCGAGCGCTCTACCACTTGAGCTACAGCGCCACTTCCGTTTTTCTGGTGGTTTTTTGGAGATAGGAGTCTCACGGTCTCTCCTGCCCGGGCTGGCTTTGAACCGCGATCCTCAGATCTCAGCCTCCTGAGTAGCTAGGATTACAGGCGTGAGCCACCAGCACCCGGCTTACCTAAATAAATTAAATAGTCATGTCTTTAAAATAAGCGTAAATATTCTATCGTTTTTACTTAACATTTTCCAGGAGCATGTATTCATGTTTCTAAGAAATGTTCACAGCAGTTAAAAGGTGCTTTTTTTAAAAATTAATGTGATATATATTATTGTTGTTATTTGCCAGGCCTGGGCATTATCCCTCAGCCTTTTTATGCTCAAATCCAGCATTCTACAACTTGAGGCACAGAGGTAACTCCTGTTTTTAGTGCTTAAATGGAGATAAGAATCTACCAAGTACTTTTTTGCGGGGGGGAGGGGGGTTGTCCTGTTGTGGGGCCTGAATTCTGGCCTGGGCGCTGTCCCTTAGCTCTTCACCTCAAGGTTAGAGCTCGACCACTAGAGCCACAGCGCCACTTCCAGCTTTTTTCTTTTTGCTTATGTGGTGCTGAGAAATCGAACCCAGGGCCTCATGCATGCAAGGCAAGCGCTCTACCACTAAGCCACCTTCCCAGCCCCTAAAAAGTACTTTCTTGTCTCGGCTAGTTTCGAACACAATTCTAAGATCTCATTACCCAGAATAACTCAAATTACAGGCGTGACTCACTGGCACTTGGTTTGATGTATTTTTTAATTTTAATTATATTTTAAGATTTTTTGTTTCACTATAATTTACATCGTTCTACACATAAATTCAGATGTATGTATATATTTCTGATGACAAATAATCTCTAAAATATATGTCTTTCTTCATATAATATATATATATATATATATATATTGTTGAAGACAGACTTTCTCTAAAACTTTTATGCTACTATTTTTTGACCTTTTTCATTTCAAAGATATACAATCTATTGTTCCAAAAGTTTCCTAGAATAAAATAACTAATATTTCAATAGAATGTAGAATCTATTACTTTCAAGGGAATTTTAGATATACACATGATATTGCAGTAATATTTACAGTATGTTATTTGAAATAATTCTGTTCACACTCTTAAATATTTGTGTGTAGTGGTGGGGAGAGAGGAAGTTAATTCATACTGGTTAGGAATTTGCAATGCTTCCAAAATCTATTCCATAATTTATTATAAGCACATAGTCAATCTGCCTGTTGTGGTTTAGTTTATTTTTGTTTCTTTATTTGTGCAAATTTTTAATATGGATGCATGCACAGTGGTAACATTAAAAATATTAATCCAGATTTTGTGGAATTTATATTTCTCTTGGGAAAACTAATGAGCTCCCAGAAAATTTCCATAAGGAGCCTTTCAATTCTAATATCACGGTTTGTCTTAAAATGCTTTAAATTCTACACACTCTAATGTGAACACAGGGTCATATTATGGAACTTTTCTTCTCAGTGAGCACTACCTTATTGCTTAACATGGACAATATACCTTCATACATAGACTGGGCATGTCAAAGAAGAAGTAGTAGTTGAACAATTTTCTTAGCAGTTTTTACAGATGAATTAGAAATAGAGCAACTATGAACTCAAAAGGAATGTGCAAAGAAGACAAGGGCACAAAGTAGAATGTGCCAAGACATGCTGAAGTATATTTTCAAATAATGTGCTCAGGTGTGAGGGTGTGTTCAAAGTACAGATTCAGTCAACGTACGTGGATATCTTGGAGGGGGAACTGCTTTAACCTCTTCTGAGATAAATGTACAAGAACAAGCCCATAACTCTGACTATAATCACCCACATCATCATCAACTAGGGATATTTTCCAAATGCAAAGTGAGAAAAAAAAGAGTTCATCTCAGTTAGTATTCAGGTTGAAGCAATGGCAATCACATAACTTTTCTTATAAATCTTCAAAGGTTTTGGAGCATTACAGTAGGAAAATGCCAAGCAATTATTTTGCATGTACCTAAATTAAATGGGATGTATTCTACTGGTCTCTCTTTAACTTGAAAGTTATAGATTAAGTCTTTTTTACTCTATCTTGGGACAATGATCTGCTGTCAGTTATTTTCTTCTCGTCCCCTTCTGTTGCGCTTATATTTACATAATTATTATTTAAAGAGACATACTTATGTATTCACTACCTTATAATTACTGCAATCCCATCTATATATCATCTTGACAATAAAATTAAATTAAAAATGAGCTGTATAAAATATAATTTCACTGAATTGGTATAGTAAATATTATTCGATGTGTATTACCTTTTTAAGAAATGAACATTTTTGGCTGCTAATTTGAATTAATTACCCCTTTATCAGATATTCATCAACTTTAATATTATCAAACTATGTAATATTTTCAGAATATACTTGACATTATTTTGAAAAAAAATATTGTTTTAGTATTGTCTCATACTAAAACAAAAATAGTTCAATTCTGTTGAAACTCCTAACTTTTAAAACGGAATAATTGATAAGAGGACAGAGTATATGTGTTCTTCAACATTCCTATGAGTACTAACTACTCATTTTCAAATTCTGAACATGCCACACTAGAGACATTCAAAACAGTACCTGTTTGCATTTTATTTAATTCTGCAACAAGTGCAGTTTTCAGTGGGGCGTTACATATTTAAATTCAACAGAAAAAATATACACAGTCTGGTAGAAGGTAAAACTATGAAGTATCTATATTAATTCCTCAAGAGTAATCATTTGTTCATCAAAGTAAGCCATTATTTCTATAACCGTCGATCCCAAGTTTTTATACCATAAAGTCATCCTAGACCAACAATTTCCAACTTGTAATGTGCACCTTAAAATTCCTTAAATTCACAACATGACAAGCATATAACTATTGTGAAAAAATAGTGCACTTCTGCTAATGTGATGCCCTTCGTATTGTGCAATGAACACTACACTAAACTTTGCTGCATCATTTTCCACCCAGTGTTATCCTTGAGATCAGAACACTTGCAAATATTATTTATAGTTATATATTTTATCTATCATAGATATTCAGGAGATCTGAATGTCTGAATATTAAGATCTGAAGACTCTGGTTCAAATCCCACCCAGGAAGGACGGTTCCTTAGATTCTTACCTCCAATAAACTGCTCACGAAAAGCCTGACACAAGTGGCACTGAGGTTCAAGTGGTAGAGCAGTAGCCTTCAGCAAAAACATGCTCAGGGACAGTGCCCAAGCCTAGAAGTTAAGATGTCACACAATTACTCTCTTCATACCATATTACATCAAAGTCTCAAAAAGTTGCTCTTTTGGTAAATTTATAAATCAATATCATCAATTTGTTGTCAACTTTATCTAGATTATTCACATTATCATGTTACTTATGAACTGTTGAAATTAACTGTGAACTAAGTTCTAATTATACCTTACTTGAAAGAATATTTTAGGCAAATAGAATGCCAGAATCATTTGTGAATTTGTAAATTAAATTATCTACTTAAAAACAATTTCATAATAACCTATAGAATATTAAATTACAAACAAAAATATTTATTTTAAATCTAAATTCTTATTTAGCTAGGTCTACAAAGCCCTACAGTAAATGAACTTTCCTATTTCTCTAGGCTTAAGATTTTGTAATCCTTCATCATTTCATTGGAATCTAACAGAATGATGGTTGCTTTTTCAAGTTCTTGGTTGGGAATCCTGAGCTCTTTTGCATTTAGTAATGTTCTGTAATGAAGACATTTAAACACAACTGAGGATTATATATGAGTTGCATTTCAATAGAAAACTTGACTTCTCAAAATATATTGACAAAATTAGCCCAAACTTCCAAATGTGTATTCCTTTCTGGCTTATTTTTTATTCCATTTTTGGTTTGTTTTATTGTGACAAAATTATAATACCTATTCCACTGAAAGTATCACTATGTCATTCCACTCTCTAATCACCTGTCTTAGTATGAGTGCTAGAATTCCTGTCATGTATCACATTGTCCTACCATAGTTTTTTGATTTATTTAATCTAGATACAGACTAGCAATTCTGAACTTCTCCGCTAATATTTTCAACTAGAGTGATGGCTCAAACTGTTTATGTACTATTTTCAAAGATGTTCTAACATTTGACACAGGATATGAACATTTTCAGATGCACCTGAAGGTGTCTCTGATTCATTCCTCCCTGGATCCGATCACTTTATTAATGATGACTTGATTTTCTTACTATCTCTTTTCCCACCTATGTAATATTCTCAAGTTTTTTGGGGAAATTTCACTTGAGGACTTTCTAATATTAAAAATTATTACTTGATTTTATTTTTACTCCAGACATATTTTCTAACTTGTCTACAGAATCTGAGAGTTGTTCCATATGTGTGTTTGAACATATAAGTGCATCTGTGTGTATGTGAGTATTTGTATGTATATATGTATGCAAAATCCTCAAGCTCTTCTTCAGCAATCTTGCTCATAACTAGTATTCCATCACTTGAGACATTATTCTAATGCATCTTTTGGCTGGTTAATTATACTGTCTCAAAAACTGTTTTGCCCAAGCTAGATGTAAAGTGGACTTCCCAAACTCCTTTACATTCTTAAGTTTTATTTCTCCAGGGGTATCAACTTTTGAACTACAAGCATTTTTGTCACTGTAAAATCTAAGCTGTTTCCCAGATTTTTAACTCGAGTTCATATAAAGATAGATGAACATACACATTACATATGCTGAGGATACACTGTTGGAAATGTGATCCTAAGCAGGGTTCAACTGGTTCACACCTATAATCCTAGCTAATTAGGAGGCTGAGATCTGAGGATTGCAGTTCAAATCCAGCATGAGAAGGAAAGTTTCTGAGGCATTTATCTCTAATTAACCACCAGAAACCTGGAAGTGATGTGGGGCTCAAAGGTAGAGAAAAAGTTTTGATCTGAAGAATAGAGGGACAGTGCCCAGGCCCGGAGTTCAGGCCCCACTACCATCAAAAAAAAAAGAAAGAAAAGAAAAAGAAATGTAATCTTTGCCAATAGTTCATTGCTAGCATAATTCCTCCTCTCTCGACATGGCCTTTTTTCCATTTAAGTCCATGGTCTTATATATGAATTGCTTGGAACCAGAATTATTCTTCCATTGTACTTTTTACAAATTTGAATGATTAGCTATCATGATTTAGAGCTAGTAGAATAAAGAGACTGGTCTCATCCTTCATGTTCCACTTAGTAGTAATGCTTTCTCAATGTCACTCCCATAGATCTACATACTGGCCTTGGCTTTATTATTTCAAAGTTGTCTTATTTGCAGAGTCTTCTATAGAGTATTGAACCATTATACTTAAATACAGAACTTCTCTTTCTCCTATTCCTAGTGTTTCTCCTTCTGTTAACTTATGTACACTTGGGTAATAATGCACAACACAACACTGAAAAAAATGTTTCTAAGAACCTTCTTCCCACCTAAAATTGGTCTTTATTTACAGATCTCTTAGGAAATTTGAACTTAATGTACTCCAGGATAATATTTTTCTTTTTCATGTTTTTTATTGTGAAAATGGTGGACAGAAGGGTTAGAACTATATAAGTAAGTTAATGACTTCTTTATCTAACTAGCATTGTTACCTCCTCTTTTGTCTTTCCCCTGCCATGCCTTTTCTCCCCACCACCCCAACTCTCCCCTCCTATCCCCAAGTTGTAAAGTTTGTTTTCAAATTAGTGAGTTGTTCATCTCATTGTTACAACAGGTCATACTGTATCCTTGTTTTACCATTTTATTTCCCTTCCCCTCCCCACATTAGAAAAATGTATGTGCAAGGTCACCGATATCAAACAGTGGAAACGGGTTATACCATGGAGGAAGAAAATAGAAGAGAAACAAAAAAAAACACATAATATATGTTAGATACATTAAAAACAATAGTAAGAAAGAAAAAAACAAGTTGTGTCCCTATGTTAGGGCTCATTTCACTTAACATAGTCTTATATGTCCATACCTACATGGATAATGTTTTATAAGCCATGTACATTCCATATTTTCTCGTTACTAAGTTTCTTTGAAACACGTGTTACCTCATGCCCAAAGATGTCTTTGTGCTATTTCAATGAAGCCAGAAAACATTCACTTTGCCTGGAGCAGCACCATAGATTGTTACTGAAGTAATTGGAAGGAACTTTTACAGGAAGTAGAAACTGAACCCAGGAGAGAAATTGAACATAGAGAAATGACAAAGTTCAAGTTAATTTGTGCTATCCTTTTACTGTACAAGAAAATAATCCAAGGCTTGAAGGAAACTCTGTCCCTGACTTTTTCGAGTGTGCTCTTTACTCATAAAACTTTCTGTAGACTTCTAGTTGAGAGTATTACAAAAGAAACAATATGCCATTTGAAGGCCAACATAGAAAAAATGGAAATAACATTGTTGTTCAATGTTCCACTACAAAGAAACAAAAGACATGGAGGTTTTAAAATGTCTTATGCATGGATATTTAACTCCTGAGATGTTTCTCTTGTTGTAAAAGTCAGATATCAATTCCTTTATTCTGGTCCTGAGTTTGCCATATCAATTAGGATTCCCAAAAGCAGGATCCAGTGAGTATGATCAGCAAAAGGAGCCTCTTTTCAAACCAGTACTTTAAGGATGGTACCATAGAAATAAGTGAGGTTTTTTTGTTTGTTTGTTTGTTTGTTTAGTTTGTGCTGTTTCTGGGGCTTGAACTCAGAGCCTGCACTCTGTCCCTGAACAATTGTCTTTCCTGCCCACCTGCCCCAAAAGCTAGTATACTACTTCTTGAGCCAAAAGTCCACTTCCGGATTTTTGGTGTTTAATTAGAGATAAGAATTTGTCAGATTCTCCTGCCTAGGTTGGCTTTGAACTGAGATATTAAGAAAGCTAAGTGACATCAACTTTATGGACTTCTCTTTTGAACCAAGAAATATTAGATATAGGTTATTATAATGGTAATATTGACCATTTTTTAAAGATGAGAATACATCCAGCAAAGAAGCCATAACTTAAATAATTCAGCAAAAGTAGGTGCACTGAATCATACTGGAAAATGTTTTCTGCTTAGGAAGATCTATTGACATTGTACTTCCTTTTGGGGAAACTTAAACTTAATTTGACTTTTTTTGTTGGTCGTGGGGCTTGAACTCTGATCCTGGGCACTGTTCCTCAGCTCTTGAGCTCAAATTGAATGCTCTACTAGTTTAGATACAGCACCACTTCCTGGTTTCTGATGGCTAATTGAAGATAATTGTCTCATGTACTTTCCTGACCAGGCTAGCTTTGAACCACAATCCTCTGGTCTCAACCTCTTGAGTAGCTAGAATGACAGTGTGAGCCACCAGCACCCAGCTCATATTTGTATTTATGTGTACTTAATGACATGTAAACAAATAATGGAAATTTGAATCAAATGATGACATTTCAGCTTTTCAGAAAATTTGAGGTAACAATAAATATGTCCTCCTTTTCCATGTTGTTAGATTAGTGACTCATGAGCTATTGGACTCTTATTTTAGCATCTTCTGATGTCTGTGACGGTGGACTTAGTATAAATAATTTTCAGTAGAGAGATATAGAAAGACTGAGATTTTTAGAAAGCAATGGAGATCAGATAGAAAAGAACAACATAGAATGGCATAAAATTTATCACACAGAGATTAAGAACTAGCCTAAGTGATATAGAATGCTAAAGGTAATGAGGAATAAGCTTGGTTCATAACTAGTTCTTCAATTATCAAATATGGTTCCCTAGAAGAGTTTCTGGTATAATTTAGATATTATTATTGTAAGGTCCGCTCCTGGATGGCTAGCAGACTCCACCCTCCTCTCAGCAAAGTCTCCATCCAGTACCTGTGTTACCTAGGCAACTAGGACACCTGGAAGAGGTCACATCTGCATCCGCTGAGGTCAATCTGAATTTGATGTGGCCACACTTTTCTGTGCCCATACCCTAGATAAGGCCTAGCCCAAGCCCAGACGCCCTGTCTCTGCTCTTTTCTAGCTATTTCTCAGGTCTTTCCTGTTCTTCTCTTTCCCAGCTCTCTTCTCTTTCCTAGCTCTCCCTTTCCCACCTCTTTCCCAGATGCTCTCTTTTCTAGCTCTTTTCTCTTTCCCAGCTCTCTCTCTCCCAGCTCTTTCTCTTTCCCAGATCTCCCAGCAATCTTTCCCAGGCCTTTCCCCACCACGTGGAGGACCAAGATGGCCTGGTGCCAGCAGGAACAAAGAATAAACCTACTCCTTACCTGAATACCACGTGCATGGTGCTGTTCTTACTCAGCTACCTCTTTAAAAAAAAAAACAACTAACAATTTTCATTTATTTCTTCCATCTGGATTTATTCCTTCACTTCTATCACAACTATTAATTTGCTGGTGCCTTTTTGGTGCCATACTGACCAAAAAGATTTCCAATTCTCACTTAGACGACCCTTCTCATTGTGATTAGCAGTAACCAGTCAAAAGCCTGGAATCTTTGAATTTCCAGGATTAATCTTCACCTGATATCTAAGCACATTCCTGACATTAATTGCCGTGACTTACTAACAAAATGTTTTTTTTTTTCTCAACACAGCCTTCTAATATTGGTAAAGTACATGAATTAAGAATTATTGTTAAGTCATTATTGGAAGGAGCAATTATATATTCAAATATAGGTTATTTATTTGGCATTTACTAGCTAAAGAATGTTTTGCCATTCCTGGGGCTGAACTCAGGGCCAGGGAACACTTCCTGAGATTTTTCTTTTTCGTTTTTTTTTTTTTTTTTTGTTTTTTTTTTTTGCTTAAGGCTTGCCCTCTACCACTTGAGGCACAGCACCATTTTATTTTCTGTTTATGTGGTACTGAGGAATTGAACCCAGGATTTCTTGCATTCTAAACAAACACTGTACCATGCAGCCACATTCCCAGAGCCCTAAATGACTTTCTTAATATGGCATTACTTTTTCATTCCATTACTATGTATTATAATTTAGCCTAGGTAGTAGAAAAGGAAGTGGAAAACAATACTAAGTCCAGAAAGAGTAACATTCCTATCACATCCCTAAAGAAGTACAGTGTTAAGACGTGTAGGACTCATATGGATGTTGCATGTTACATTATTATATAAAAAACATAAAAAGTAATCTCCGACATCCATAACATTCTACTTCCACTTTCAAGTTCAAGAGCCAAAAATCTAAGCCTTTTTTTGATTGGGTGCATTTCCTAGGAAGGAAGAAGGAGAATGTAGAAGGTGATGTTGGAAACATATGTATATTGGCTCCCTGTTCACATTTTGGCACTTTTAAAAAGTGCTACTGACGAATTCCACATCTACTGTAATATGCTGTCAGCACAAAATGCAGATAAATGAATACATTTATTCTGGTGGATAGTCACATATATTAACAAAGTCCAGTTCTGGAAAAAAAAAGTTACCAGTTTAAAGTATTGTCTATAAAATGGTTTTATGTCATAGCAGAACAAAATGTAGTATTGAAATGATTAGTCCAGCTTTCTTTGAGATTTTATGCTGACTCAGCATTAAGATGTTCTCTAATTCCAGTAACATGGAAGCATAAAAGGCATGATTTGAAGATCTCAGTAGTTTGAGAAGCAAAGGTACATAATAGTTACCTTCCTGCAGAGACATGTGATGGCATGTATGACTGATTGTATTATAGTTCTATTCTTTTTCCTCTTTATCTCAAATATTGCATATCTTGCATATTAGTCTGTCCTGCATCAGCTTCCTGTAGGTGAGATTTACCTCTACACTGCAATGTCAAGATGAGTCATGTGACTTACTTCGTTTTACAAAAATGAACCAGAAGTGGTCAAAGGCTATTTCTAGGGGAAGATTTCTATCCCATTGAATGTGTCTAAGAGCTAACTTCTTTACCCTTACCGATAAAAATAGCATATTTCCAGAGGGAATCTTTTTTCAACTATATACTGGAAGAATATATCATCTAAAATTGAAGCAAAACTCAAACACAGCAAGAATTAAGCGAATTTTAAAATGTGATATTAATATGTTAATTTCTTACCATTCTTATATAACTACAGCACATCAGAATTTAAGAAACACTAAACAAGTACTAAGTAAATAGATAACACTTCCTGTATGATGCTATTACATTTTTTAAATAAATAAGCATTCTCTATGTGATCACTTGAGGGGTTAACTTTTTCTATAAATGTGTTTAATCACTCTAGAGCACTGTATCTAACATCCACAATCATTATCAAGAACTTGTGATTGAGATGAGAAAGAAATATCTAGATTTCTCGCTTCTCTTTTCCTCTTCTCCTTTTTCTAGTGAGAATTCTCATCCTTTCTCCAAATTCTCCTATTAATAAAGAAAGAATGACACATTGTGGATATCAAGCAAAAGGCTTCAAAGCCAGAATTTTATTCTTTCAGAAATATATGAAATAAATCAGAGTGGCTCAAGGAAGAAGAAAAGCATGATTTTTCCCTTTCTGGCTTCAACAATAGAGTCTGAACACGACTCTAAAGATCTAATCAACAATTTTCCTTGGCTAATTTTTTAAAAATATTGTTTTTTAATAAGTATTAATTTTAACAATTAAAATATTTAAAATATATAGTAATCTGTTTTTTGCTTTTAGTAGGCATGAAATAAGACTGCATTAACATAGTGTGACTTGAGAGGTTAATTTTATCAGAATCCAAACAAAATGAAAATTATATGATGTAAAGAAAATAGTTTTTAGGTAAATTTTCAACATGACATACACACAGGGACATCTTTTTTTCTTCTTTTTCTCCACACTTCAATAAGCAGTTCATGTAATTCAAATAGCTGTGTTTCTTTCAGAAATAGATTACACATAAACAAGTTAAAAGACGAGAAGGAGTATTAGTGGTGCATTCTTTTAAAATAGCAGTCAAATAACTATTAACCATAATTCCAAAATAATAACAATCAAATGCTCTTGAAAAGAGAAGATTGTAAGCAGAATATACAAAAAGTGATAGTGCCAGAACTGCTCCAAGAGTTGCTGCCTGATATTTAAGATTTCTAATAAATGACAATTGTCAATCAGGACTAAATGCTTTCAGGAACCAAATTTTTTCTAGTTATATTTTATTGAAGAAATATGTTGTTCAAAATTAATGAAAGGGTAACAGGTTATAACCTGTAGAAAGAATGCATACACACTCATTGTGGTAGGCAGTAAAATACCTTCCTAAAATATCTATAGTCCGGAAATATCTAATCAATCAAATGTAGATTTACATTTTATATATAAGTTGGTAAAATAATCACTTTTCATTACCCAAGGAACACAAATTTGAATAATTATCAGATGGGGAAAGTATACTCAAAAGTCCCAGCTGTAGTTCGAAAGGGACATCATTAGGTAAGAATCATCAGAAAGATGTAAAGATGCTACATTAGAAGATTAAGGAAAAGACAAGAACAAACATACTGAAGTTTCTGGAAAGCTGAACAGGAAGTAAATGCCTTTTCCACTAGAATCACCTGAAAAATATTTTTGCTGTGTAGGAGGCTCTATTTTACTCTAGTGAGACTTATTTTAGATTTTTGTCCTTTAGAAATGTAAATGATAAATACAGATTATTCAAGACAATAATCTTGTAGAAATATTTTACAGCAGATTTGGTGTAGTAAGCTAAATCAACTACAGCCTTTTCACGATGCAACTACAAGGATACCACGTGTCCTAGTTTCTGAGAATAAGAAAAAGTTGCCACCAGCTTTATACACATGTATGATGTACATACTACTAAGGGCCTTGCATTAATGAAGTCGTGAATTCCTAAATAATATTTAAACAAGAAGCTCCCTGTCTTCATTTTCATATTTGGGGATTGCTAAGTACCAAAGTTATGTAGAAGGCTAGGACAAGAATATAGAAATGAAATCTGTCTCCTGTTATTATAAAGATAATTTGTGTTATTTTGATTTACAGTTTCTAAGGTAATAAAAAATAAGGTAAAACTGAAACAGTGACCCAATATTTTCTCCTTCCTAAATTTCCAACATAAATTAGAGAATCCAGTAAAGATAAGCAATCCCAGGATGGTATAGGATGTTATAGGATCAACAGATGGTGAAAAAGTAGTTAACAAAAATGGGTCCTATGGAACAATGGTGAAAAAATCTACACGTACATATTCTGATATAGCTAGAAAATAGTTTGCATTATGTTAAGTCTTTGACATTTTAGTTACTTTCATCTCTTAGGAAATGACTTTATTAATACTCAAGGGTTTGCAGCTTATAACCCAGCAACAAATAATGCTTCTAAATGTAAACAAGCATGATACTAAGAGTAACCAAGGCTACTAGCAGAGAACTTCTCAAACATGCAAAAATATAGGCCTATTCAGATACAAGAAGCTTTAGACCTCCAAATAGAACAGACCAGAATATGACATCCCACCATCACATTATAATCCACACAGAATCCACTCAGACCAAGGAAAAGATCCTTAAAGCTGTCAAGGAGAAAAGATTAATCACCTATAAAGGGAAACCAATTAGAATCAACTCAGATTTCTCAGCAGAGACAATCAAAGCAAGAAGAGCCTGGAATGATGTATGACATGCCCTAAAAACAAACAACTATCAAACAAGAATTCTATACCAGCTAAACTCTCCTTCATAACTGAATGCCAAATAAAAACCTTCCAGAGACAAGAAAAATTGAAACAATGTATCTCTCCCAAGCCAGGCCTACAAAAGATACTTAAAGATATCCTACACATAGAAAACCAGCAAGACCACAATAAAGGCCAAGAAACTGTGCCCAAACTGAGCATCCAAAAACCATAGGAATAACCCAGCTTTTGCAGCTCCCAAGAAGGTGGATATCATGGCAGGAACTCCCAAATAACTCTCAGTCCTATCTCTTAACGTTAACGGACTTAACTCTGCAATTAAGCGACATACAGTGTGTAGTTGGATTAAAAAACAAGACCCTTCTATCTGCTGTCTGCAGGAGTCACATCTTTCCCGTAAAAACAAACACATTTTCCTTGTTAAAGGCTGGAGCAAAATCTACCAAAAAAACGGCCCACATAAACAGGCAGGAGTTGCATTCCTAATATTAGATACAATAGACTTCAAATTAAAATTCGTGAGAAGAGATAAAGAAGGTCGCTACATACTAATTAAGGGATCTCTGCTTCAGAAGGATATTAAAATTCTAAATATCTATTCGCCAAACAATGGAGCACCAAAATTTATCCAAGAAACACTACTTTCCCTCAAATCTCATATAGATCCAAAGACATTAATTGTTGGGGATTTTAACACACCATTCTCCCCACTAGATAGATCAACTAGGCAAAATCTCAACAGAGAAACTACAGATCTAAACAGATGCATAGATCAACTAGATTTAACAGACATCTACCGAACATTTCACCCAGCAGCATCAGAATACACGTTTTTCTCTGCAGCACATGGAACATTTTCTAAAATAGACCACATTTTAGGCCACAAAGCAAACTTGTCTAAATTCAGAAACATTGAAATTATACCTTGCATTCTCTCTGACCACAAGGGAATAAAATTAGAACTCAACACCAAAAGCCACCAAAGAAAGTCCGGTATCATATGGAGGCTGAACAACACACTGCTGAATCACGAGTGGGTCATGGAAGAGATTAGAAAGGAAATTCAAATGTTCATGCTATTCAACAAAAATGAATACACAAATTACCAGGTCCAATGGGAGACAGCAAAGGCAGTACTCAGAGGCAAGTTTATAGCTCTTATCTCCTTCATTAACAAATTGGAGAGATCTGAAACCAACAATTTAATGACACATGTAAACCTCCTTGAAAAAAAGCAGCAAGATAAACCCCAATCTAATTAAAATTAAATCAGAATTAAATGAAGTAGAATCCAAAAAAGCTATAGAACGAATCAACAAAACAGAGTTTATTCTTTGAAAAAATTAACAAAATTGACAGAACTTTAGCAAATCTTATCAGAAAAAGAAGAGTACACAGCCAAATAAATAAACTCAGAGGTGAGAATGGAAACATCACCTCGGAAACAACCAAGATTCAAAACATTATAAGGGAATACTTCTCAAAACTTTATGTTAATAAGTTTGAGAACTTGACAGAAATGGACCTTTTCCTAGCAGATATTGACATGCCAAAACTAAACCAAGATGAGTTAAACCATCTTTTTTTTTTTTTTAAATTGTATTTTATTTTATTTGAGAACATACTGTACAAAGGGGCTACAATTACATGGGCAGGATAATGGATACATTTCTTACCAAGCATTGCAGCCTCCTCCTTTGTTTACCCTTCATTTCCCTTCCCCGCCTCGCCCCTCCCCCCACCCAATTTTACCCCCCTCCCCCCACCCAATTATACCCCCCTACCCCCCCCACACCGGCATTGTAAAGCTGGTTTTGACATGACATTTTGTACTTCTCATTGTTGCAATAGGTCCACCTGAATCCTTAAACGACTTGTTTGTCCCCATCTACTCCACATGTTATACTGACATCAAATATAGTGAAAACGGGGGTTACACTGTGGGGGAGGGACATACAAAGCAACAAAGAAATAATCTTATAATTGCATTAGAAATACATGCATGAAAGAAACGAAAACATTAAAATACATATTTAAGGGTTCATTTTCCTAGCATCACATTATCTGACCTTTTCGGCTTGACTCATACCTATACTAGATATTGCAAATAAGGGAAACCATGGGACCTATGCTTCTTTGGGCCTGGCTTACTTCACTTAATATAATTTTTTCCAAACCTTTCCATTTCCTAACAAATGGGGAAATGTCATTCTTTCTGATGGAGGCATAGAATTCCATTGTGTATATATACCACATTTTCTTGATCCATTCATCTACTGAGGGGCATAATAACAACAGATGCTGGAGGGGATGTGGACAGAAAGGAACCCTACTTCATTGTTGGTGGGAATGTAAACTTGTTCAACCACTTTGGAAAGCAGTATGGAGGTTCCTCAAAAGACTTCACATAGATCTCCCCTATGATCCAGCAATCCCACTTTTGGGCATTTACCCAAATGTTTACAAACAAGACCACACTAAAGCTACCAGCACAACTATGTTCATTGCAGCATTATTTACCATAGCTAAGATATGGAACCAACCCAGAGTTAAACCATCTTAACAGGCCTATATCAAGCATTGCAATAGAAACAGCAATAAGAAACCTCCCAGCTAAGAAAAGTCCAGGACCAGATGGTTTTACAGCAGAATTTACAAGGTCTTCAGAGCAGGGCTCACACCAATACTCCTCCAACTCTTCAATGAAATTGAAAGAGAAAGTTCACCACTGAACACATTCTATGAAGCCATCATTTCCCTCATCCCTAAACCAGGCAGGGACTCATCATAGAAACATAACTATAGACCCATTTCTTTGATGAACATTGATGCAAACTTCTCAACAAAATTTTGGCCAATCGACTTCAAAAATTCATCCAAAAAAATCATACACCACGATCAAAAAGGATTCATTTCATTGAGTCAAAGCTGGTTCAATATACCTAAATCAATTATTATTATTCAACACATCATCAGGAGCAAGAATAAGAACCACATGGCTATCTCAATAGATGGAGAAAAAGCATTCGACAAGATCCACCACCCTTTTATGATGAAGGCTCCATGGAATCCATGGAACATTCCTCAATACCATAAAGGCTGTATATGATAAACCTACAACCAGCATTATAGTTAATGTTGAAAAAATAAAGCCATTTCCTCTTTACTCAGGAACAAGACAAGGATGTCCATTCGCTCCACTTCTCTTCAATCTCGTATTAGAATGCCTAGCTACAGCAATAAGACAGGATGTAGACGTAATGGGGATCCAAATAGGGAAAGAATAAATAAAATTGTCCCTTTTTGCAGATAACATGATCTTGAATTTAAAGCATCCCTTAGACTCCACTCCCAAATTACTGAAGCTGATACAAAACTTTGGCAAAGTAGCAGGGTATGAAATTAACCCCCCAAAATCAATGGCTTTTCTATATGCCAACAATGAGAAAAGTAGGGCGGTAATTACGAAAGCAACACCATTTGTAATAGCCCCACAAAAAATAAAATACCTAGAAATTAACTTAACCAAAGAAGTAAAGGACCTCTATGATGAAAACTTTTAAATCTTGAAAAAGGAAATCAAAACATAACTTAGAAAATGGCAAAAACTCCCATGCTCCTGGATTGGAAAGATTAACATCGTGAAAATGGCAATACTTCCCAAGGGTATCTACAAATTCAACGCGATACCTATCAAAATACCAACGTCATTCTTCAAGGAAATAGAAGAGGAAAACCAAAAATTCATATGGAACAATAAAAGACCCCGAATAGCAAAAACGCTGCTCAACGGAAAGAACACTGCTGGAGAAATATCAACACCAAATTTCAAACTCTACTATAAAGCCATAGTAATCAAAGGAGTTTGATATTGGCATAAGAACAGACCTCAGGACCAATGGAATAGAATTTAAATCCCAGAAATGAACCTACAGACCTATAACCATCTAATCTTCGATAATGGAGCTAAAACAATAGAATGGAAGAATGACAGCCTCTTCAGTAAATGGTGCTGGCAAAATTGGTTAACTATTTGTAGAAAACTAAAGCTAGATCCTTATATATCACCCTGCACCAGAATTAACTCCAAATGGATTAAAGACCTTGGAGTCAAAGCAGACACTCAGAAACATTACAGGATGGAATACGATGGAATAGGAGAAACCCTAGGTCTCCTTGGTTCAGGCCGAAATTTTCTTAATAGAGACACGGAAACACAACAATCAAAGAGAAGTTGGACAAATTGGATTGAATGAAGTTGCAGAGTTTCTGCATGGCAAAGGACATAGCTAGCAACATAAATTGTAAGCCCATGGATTGGGAGAAGATCTTCATTATCCATACAACAGACAAGGGTCTCATATCTAAAATACACTTGGAACCCAATAAATCAAATCCCCCAACAACTAATCCTCAATGAAACAACTGCCCAATAAATAAGTGGGCTAAAGACTTAAAGAGACAATTCTCTGAAGGATGGCCAATAGACACATGAAGAAATGCTCAACATCCCTAGCCATAAAAGAAATGCAAATCAAAACAACATTGAGATACCTCCTCACTCCAGTTAGAATGGCAATAATCAAGAACTCTAACAACAACAGATGCTGGAGGGGATGTGGACAGAAGGGAATCTTACATCATTCGTGTGGGAATGTACACTTGTTAAACCACTTTGGAAAGCAGTATGGAGGTTCCTCAAAGACTTCACATAGAGCTCCCCTATGTCCCAGCAATCCCACTTTTGGGCATTTACCCAAATGTTTACAAACAAGACCATACTAAAGCTACCAGCACAACTATGTTTATTTCAGTATTATTTACCATAGTTAAGATCTGGAACCAACCCAGATGCCCCTCAGTACATGAATGGACCATGAAAATGTGGTATATATATACAATGGAATTCTATGCCTCCATCCGAAAGAGTGATATTGCCCCATTTGTTAGGAAATGGAAAAACTTGGAAAAAATTATATTAAGTGAAGTAAGCCAGGCCCAAAGAAACATAGGTCACATGGTTTCCCTTATTTGCAATATCTAGTATATGTATGCGTGAAGCAGAAAAGGTCAGATAATGTGATGTTAGGAAAATGAACCCTTATATATGTATTTTAATGTTTTTTAATTTCATGCATTTGTTTCTAACCGATTTATAGGACTTTCTCTTTGTTACTGTGTATGTCCCTCCACCACAGTATAACCTCTGCTTTCACTATATATAGTGATGTCAGTAATACTTGTGAGGAGATGGGAAAAACAAGTCGTTTAAGGATACAGGTGGACCTGTTGCAACAATGAGAAGTACAAGTTGTCATGTCGAAAACGAGCTTTACAACTTTGGTGCGGGGGGGGGGGCACGGCGGGAGGATTAGGTGAGGGGGGTTGGGGGAGGCTGGGAAGAGTTGTGAAATGTAAACAAAGGAGGAGGCTGCAATGCCTGATAAGAAATGTACGCATTATCCTGCTCATGTAATTGTAACCCCTCTGTACAGTATGTTCACAAAAAAATAAAATAAAATTATATTAAAAAAAAAAAAAGAACTGAGAAGGAGCAAATATCTTCACCCTGCAGATCACAGACCAGAGATGACCCAGGAACCAACATTCTGGCAGTATGAGTAGAAGCCTGACATAGCACAGGAGGGAAAGCCACCCTTTCCCCACCCCACTACCAGAAATCTCCATCTTTGATACCGGCAAAGGCCCGGCTGAGCAGTTAGCACCAACTCAGGCTTTCGGAGAAAACAAGATAGTCATTTAGTAGGTCACCGGAACCTGCCCAGACTTGCCAGGCTCAACTCCACCCTGGAAAAAGTCACCCATCACAGGCAGAGGAATATTCACCCTTTATTCACTGGGTAAACAGAGCCAGAGGCTGCCCCTCCCTACAGCAGCCTATACAATCAATTGAAATTCTGTAAACATAAACCCTGAGAATGGCTCCAGGCTGGGCTCTTTGAGTGTCTCAAGCTAGCCCCTCAGGGAAAAGCTACTGTTTGCTGAAAGGCCTCAACTCTACCCAGAACTTAACCTCAGCACAGCATCTCCAAGCTAGAATAAACAGCCATCTCCCTCTTTTGTAATACTCAAAACAGATCTCCCTCCCACTGAACTAGCCTGGGAGGAGGATCACAAAATCCTGGGTAAAGCAGAACATTTTTCTGCTTGCCCAAACTAAACTAAGTTACCAATCAAGCCACAGAAAAACTAAATACCACAAGCAGACCAGAGACTCCACCTAGAGACTGGTTACAAACACAAGGGAGATACAGAATCTTCCCATCCCCCGCTCCGAAAAATAAAAGAAAATTTTTTGCACCTTATTTTTAATTGTTTTAATTTGTAATTGTTTTTAAATTTTGTTTCTATTATTTTTTCTTTTCATCCTCATATAATTTTTATTTTAGGTGTATATGTGTGGGTGCTTTTTTATCTCTACTGATCTTTTGATCTTTTTTCTTTCTTCCTTTCTTTTCTCATTTTTTTCACTTCTTCTCTTTCATTCTTGTCTGCATGACTTAATTGCTGTTCTGCTCATCCTCAGATATACATGTCGTCAATTATTAGATCTTATCCCCCAACGTGTACACACTTAATCCAGAAATTTATTACTCAATTCAAATTCGTAGACTTAAAATCCTTAATAGCATTATTACCTCTTTATACCCATGTAATACTTAATTTTTTTTATTTTTCTAGTTTTTCATGTCTCCTTTCTATCCCTCCCCTCCTCTTATCCCATCCACATTCTTCTCTGAATATTATTTCTTCAAACTTGCAGTTTTTAAGGGTTTCACTTTTTAATTTAAAATTTTAGGTTTTCCATTTTTTCTTGTCCCTCTTTTCTTTTACTTCTTTTTTCTTTATTCTTTCTTTTCTTTTTCTTTTTTCTTTTTTTTTCTCTCTTCTAACATTCTGTCCAATCAATTTCCTTCTTTGAAATCAGGACTTGGTTAAGTCCACTCTCCCTCACCTTCTCATATGCCTCTAATCCTTTTTTTCCCCACATTCTTGCTAAGCCTAATCATTTTGTGTTGCAAAATTCTGCTTTGCTGTTCTTAGGCAATTAAGACATAGTTGTTTGATGTTGAATAGATTGTATCTCTTGAAGTAGATTGTATCTGCAGACTTTTGACTGTGCAACTATGGATTTTGGTTGATGCTTACCTTACAACAGTGTTCTAGCACAAAACTGGTGTTACTTTCATGCCAAATTGGCAGAACAAACCGGAAAAACATAAGAAAAATGGCAAGTCTGGGGATGTCAACTCCCACTCATGACAATCAGGGGACAGAACAGATAATAAATAATGCAGAGGTGAGTTCCCAAAAAGCCTACAAACATTTCAGGTAAACAGGGTAAATGAATAGAGTGAAAACATGCAAAAGTCTCAGTGTGAGCATGGCAAGGATAGAGGGAAGGCAAAAAAATATCAATACATGAGTGTCATGAGCGTGAGGAAGCTACTCAAAGATTGATACAGGAATTTCGTGAGCAGATTGAGAACACTAAAAGAGAAAAAAAAGTTATTGGGTGAGAAGGTTGAGATCAGTCAAAGAGATAGATAGGAATTGTGTGAGTTGGCTGAGAACAGATGAAGAGAAAGTCAGGAATGGCATGAGCAGGCTGAGAACACTCGAAGTGAACTACAAGAATTGCATGCACGTGAGGAAGCTAATCAAAGAGAAATATAGGAACTGAGAGATCGGGATGAGAATAGACTAAAATCAATAGAGGCATTCAAGGAATTCATAAACAGAGAGCTGAAAGAACTCAGGGAGACCACAAAGGGAATGCTGAATGGAGCCCAACAGAAGGAATAGCAGTCCAAGGAAAGCATAACAAATCAACTAAGTGATTTGAGAATATACACTAAACACCAAATTAAGGAAGTAAAGAAGTTCATAGAAGATCTAAAAAAAACTCCAGCACAGAATTTGAAGTCATCAAAACCGACCAATTAGAAGGAAAAGAAATAAAAACAAAGTAGAAAGTCTTGACAATAGGTTAGACCATGCAGAAGATCAAATCTCAGGTATTGAAGACATCCCAGGTATGAAAGAGAAAGAACATACAACCATCCAAGACAAATCCAAGAAATATGACAGATCTATTCAACATTTGGAAGACATCATCAGAAGGCCTAATTTGAGTATAATGGGTATAGAAGAACACATAGAGAGAGAAGTTAATGGTCTAGGAAATTTGTTTAACAGGATACTAACAGAGAACTTCCCAAACATGCAAAAAGATAGGCCTATTCAGATACAAGAAGCTTTTAGAAGTCCAAGTAGGCCAGACCGAAACAGGACATGTCACAAACAAAATATAATCTTCAAAGGATCAATTCAGACCAAGGAAAAGATCCTTAAAGCTGGCAAGGAGAAAAGATCAATCACCTATAAAGGGAAACCAATTAGAATCACCTCAGATTTCTAAGCACAACTACAGCAAGAAGAGCTTGGGATCATGTATGCCATGCCGTAAAGAGAAACAACTATCAAACAAGAATCCTGTACCCAACTAAACTCACCTTCATAACTGAAGGACAAATAAAAACCTTCCATAGCAAAGAAAAATTGAAACAATATATCTCTCTGAAGCCAGGCCTAAAAAGATACTTAAAGATATCCTACACATAGAAACCCAACAAGACCACAATAAAGGCCAAGAAACTGTGCCCAAACTGAGAATCCAAGAACCCAGTTTTCGCAGCTCCCAAGAAGGTGGATAAAATGGCAGGAACTCCCAAATCCCTCTCAGTCCTATCTCTCAACATTAATGGAATGAATGCTCCAATTCAGCAACATAGACTGTCTAGTTGTATTAAAAAGCAAGATCCTTCTATCTGATGCCTTCAGGAGTCACATCTTGCCCATAAAAACAAACACACTTTCAATGTGAAAAGCTGCAACAAAATCTACCAAGAAAAAGGCCCCCATAAACAGGCAGGTGTTGCAATCCTCCTATCAGATACAATAGACTTCAAATTAAAATCAATGAGAAGAGATAAGGAAGCTCGCTACATACAAATTAAGGGATCCCTCCTTGAGGAGGATATTACAATTCTAAATATCTATTTTCCAAGCAATGGAACACCCAAATTTACTCAAGAAAAACTACTTTCCCTCAAATCCCACATAGGTCCAAAGACATTAATGTTGGGGACTTTAACACACCACTCTCCCCACTAGATAGATCAACTTGGCAAAAACTCAACAGAGAAACCGCATACCTAAAAACCTGCATAGATCAACTAGATTTAACAGACATCTACCGAATATTTCACCTATCAGCATCAGAATACACGTTTTTCTGAGCAGCACATGGAACATTTCCCAAAATAGACCGCATTTTAGGTCACAAAGCCAAATTGTCCAAATTCAGAAACACTGAAATTATACCTTGCATTCTCTCAGACCACCGGGGAAGATAATTTGAACTCAACACCAAAATCCACCAAAGAAAGTCCTGTAACACATGGAGGCTGAACAACACTGTTGGACCACCAGTGGGTCATGGAAGTGATTAGACATGAAATTCAAGTATTCATGATATTCAAAAAAATGTACACACAAATTAACTGCTCCTATGCGACATAGCAAAGGCAGTACTCATAGGCAAATATAGGTCTGAGTTCCTACATCAACTAATTGGAGAGATCTGAAACCAACAATTTAATGAGACCTCTGAGCCTCCTTGAAAGAGAGCAGCAAGATAAACTTCAATCTAGGAGATGGAAAGAAATAATTGAATTAAATAATTAAATTAAATTAAATAAATAAATTAAATAATTAAATCAGAATATAAATTAATTAGAATACAAAAAGACCATAGAAAGAATCAACAAAACAAAGAGTTTGTTCTTGGAAAAAATTAACAAAATAAACAGAGCCTAAGCAAACCTTATCAGAAAAAGATGAGAACACACCCAAATAAATAAACTCAGAGATGAGTATAGAAACATTACCACAAAAACAACCAACACTCAGAACATTATATGGGAATACTTCTCAAACCTTTATGCTCATAAATTTGAGAACTTAGCAGAAATGGAACTTTATCTAGCAAATATCAATATGGGGAAACTAAACCAAGATGAGTTAAGCCATATTAAGAGGTCCATATCAAGCATTGAAATAGAAACAGTTATAAGCGGCCTCCCATCTAAGAAAAGGACCAGATGGTTTTACAAGAGAATTCAACAAGACCTTCAAATCAAAACTCACACCAATATTGCTTCAACTCTTCAATGAAATTGAAAGAGAAAGTTCACTACCGAATTAATTCTATAAAGCTATAAAAACCCTCATCCCATAACCAGGCATGGATTCATCAAAGAAAAAGAACTATAGACCCATTTCTTTGATTAACATTGATGCAATATTTTTCAACAAAATTTTGGACAATCAACCTCAACAATTCATCCAAAAAATCATACACCACGATCAAACAGGTTTCATTTCAGGAATGCAAAGCTAGTTCAATATATGCAAATCAATTAACATAATTAATCACATCAACACTAGCAAGGATAAGAACCACATGGTTACCTCCATAGATGAAGAAAAAAAATTGACAAGATCTAACACCCATTCATGATTAATGTTCTGGAAAAATTAGGAATCTATGGAACCTTCCTCAATACAATAAAGGCTGTATATGAGAAACCTACATTAAGTATTATACTCAATGGTGAAAAAATAAAGCCATTTCCTCTAAAATCAGGAAAGAGACAAGGATGTCCACTCTCCCCACTGTTCTTCAATCTAGTATTAGAATGCCTAGCTAGAGCAATAAGACAAAATGCAAACATAAAGGGGATTCAAATAGGGAAAGAAGAAGTAAAACTCTCCCTCTTTTCAGATGACATGAGCTTGTATTTAAAGAATCCCATAGACTCCACTCCCAAATTACTCAAGGTGATCCAAAACTTTTGGCAAAATAGCAGCGTATAAAATTAACCCTCAAAAATCAATGGCTTTTCTGTATGTCAGCAGTGAGAATTGTGTGGCTGAAATTAGGAAAGCAACTCCATTTGTAATAGCCCGACACACAAAAAATAAAATACCATGGTTAACTTAACCAAATAAGTGAAAGGTCTTTATGATGAAAACTTTAAAAACCTGAAAAAGGAAATCAACACAGAACTTAGAAGGTGGCAAAAAATTCCCATGCTCCTGGATTGGAAATATCAACATCGAGAAAATGGCAATATTTCCCAAGGCTATCTGCCAATTCAATGCGATACCTATCAATATTCCTACCTCCTTCTTGAAGGAAATAGAAGAGGCAATCCAAAAATTCATATGGAACATAAAAAAACCCGAATAGCAAAAACGATCCTTAACAGAAACAACAGTGCTGGAGGCATATCAGTACAAAATTTCAAGCTCTACTACAAAGCCATAGTAATCAAAACAGCTTGGTACCGGCACATTGGACCTCAGGACAAATGGAATAGAATTGAAAACCCAGAAATGAACCTACAGACATATAGCCATCTAATCTTCGATAATGGAGCTAAAAATTAGAATGGAAGAAAGACAGCCTCTTCAGTAAATGGTTCAGGCAAAACTGGTTAACTACTTGTAGAAAAATAAATCTAGAACTTTATATTTCACCCTGCACCAGAATCAACTACAAGAGGCTCAAAGACCTCGGAGACAAAGTATACACCCTGAATACATTACAGGACCGAATAGAAGAAACCCTAGGTCACCTTGGCACAGGATGACATTTTGTTAACAGAGACCAAGAAACACAAAAAATTAAAGATAGGTTGGACAAATGGTATTGCGGGAAATTGCAGAGCTTCTGCATGGCAAAGGACATAGCTAGCAAGATCAATAGAAAGCCCAGGGATTGGAAGATGATCTTCACTAGCCATATAATGGACAAGGGTCTCATATCTAAAATATACCTGGAAATCAAAAAAATAAATCCCTGAACAACAAATCTTCAAAGAAACAACTGGCCAATTAATAAGTAGGCTAAAAACTTAAAGAGAAACTCCTCTGAAGAGGAAAGAAAGATGGCCAATAGATACATGAAGAAATTCCCAACATCTTGCCATAAAAGAAATTCAAATCAAAACAACATTGAGATACCACCTCATCCCAGTTAGAATGGCGATAATCAAGAACTCTAATAACAACAGATATTTTAGAGGATGTGGACATTGTTGGTGGGTGCATAAGCTTGTTCAACCACTTTGGAAAGCACTATGGAGGTTCCTCCAAAGACTCCACATAGAGCCCCCCTATGACTCAGCAATCCCACTTTGGGCATTTATCCAAATGATCACAAACAAGACCACGCTAAACCTACCAGCACAATTATGTTTATTGCAGCATTATTTACCATAGCTAAGATATGTAACCAACCCAGATGCCCCACAGTAGATGAATGATCAAGAAAATGTCATATAGGTACACAATGAAATTTTGTGCCTCCATCAGAAAGAATGACATTGCCCCATTTGTTAGGAAATGGAAAGACTTGGAAAAATTATATTAAGTGAAGTAAGTGAGGCCTAAATAAACATAGGTCCCATGGCTTTTCTTATTTGCAACAACTAGTATATATCTGAGTCAAGCAGTAAAGGTCAGATAAGTTGATGTTAGGGAAATGAACCCTAAGATATGTGTTAAAATGCTTTTTTTCTTCTTTCATGAGATTGTTTCTAAAATGTTTAGAAGATTATTTATTGGTTCCTTTGTATGTCCATCCCTCATGATATAACCCCTGCTTTCACTGTATATGATGTTTGTGTAATTTGAGAAGGGAGAGGGGAAAAAACAAATCGTTAAATCAGGGATACAGGTGGACCCATTGCAACAATGAGATGTACAAGACGTTATGTCGAAAAACAAACTTTACAACTTTGGTGTGGGGGGGCAGGTGGGTAAGGAGGAATCGCTGTGGGGGGGACATGGGCAGGATGGGAAGAGATGGGAAGGGGAAACAAATAGGAGGCTACAATGCTTGATAAGAAATGTACTCATTATCTTGCACATGTAATCTAACTCCTGTGTACTAGCACAAGACCAGACTCCAGGGCCAATGGAATAGAATTGAAAAGCCAGAAATGAACCTAAAGACATATAACCATCTAATTTTTGGTAAGGGAGCTAAAAAAATAGAATGGAAGAATGACAGCCTCCTCGGTAAATGGTGCTGGCAAAATTGGTTAACTACTTGTAGAAAACTATAGCTAGATCCTTATATATTACCCTTCACCAGAATCAACTCCAAATGCATCAAAGATCTCCGAGTCAAAGCAGACACTCTGAAAATATTACATGATGGAATAGGAGAAACCCTAGGTCTCCTTGGCACAAGCCGAAATTTTCTTAATGGAGACCCAGAAACACAACAAATCAGTGAACGTTTGGACAAATGGCATTGCATGAAATTGCAGTGTCTGCATGGCAAAGGACATAGCTAGCAACATCAATAGAAAGCCCACGGATTGGGAGAAGCTCTTCACTAGCCATACAACGGACAAGGGTCTCATATCTAAAATATACCTGGAACTTAACCCCTCTGTACAGTATGTTCACAAATAAAATAAAATAAAATTAAAAAAAATTAAATTCCCCAACAACAAATCTTCAAAGAAACAACTGCCCAATTAATAAGTGGGCTAAAGTCTTTTGGAGTGTGTTCTTTACTCATATAAAACTTGTCTGTAACCTTCTGATTGAGAGTATTACAAAAGGAAACAATATGCAATTTGAAGGCCAGCATAGAACAAAAGGAAATATTTGTTTTAAAAGTGGTCTGCTGCAAACAAACAAAGACATGGATGTTTTAAAGTGTCTTATGCATGGATGTTTCACTCTTGATGTGATTTTCTTGTTGCAGGACTCAGTTATCAATTCCTTTAGTCTGGTCTGGAGTTTTCCATAGCAATAAGGATTCCAAAAAAGCAGGATCCAGTAAGTATGATCAGCAAAAGCAGCCTCTTCTCAGACCAGTACTCTTTTAAGGAGGCTCCCAAAGAAATACCTGCTGTTTGTTTTGTTCGTTTAGTTTGTGCTGGTTCTGGGGCTTGAACTCAGAGGCTGGACCCTGTCCCTGTACAGTGTCCTTGCACACCTGCCCCCAAAGCTAGTACTCTACTGTTTGAGCCAAAAGTGCACTTCTGGATTTTGTGGTTTTTAATTACATATCAGAATTTGACACACTCTCCTGTCTGGTTTGGCTTTGAACTGAGACACTAAGAAAGCTAAGTGACATCAACTTTATGGACTTCCCTTTTGAACCAAGAAATACTAGATGAAGCTAATTATTAGGCCAATATTTGACAATTTGTAAAAGAAGAAAATATGTTCAGCAAAGGATCCATAACTTAAAAAACTCAGTACATATAGGTGCACTCAATCATTTTGGTATTATTTTCTCTGCTTGGCAAGATTATTATTGACTTCGTCATTCCTTTTGTGAAAACTTAAAGTAATATTTGCAATTTTTACTTGGTTGTGGGGCTTAAACTCTGATCCTGGGCACTGTCCCTCAGCTCTTCAGCTCAAGTTGAGTGCTCTACCACTTTAGCTAAAACACCACTTCTAGGTTTCTTGTGGTGAATTGAAGATAAGGGTTTCATGTACTTTCCTGACCAGGCTGGCTTTGAACCAAGATCCTCTGGTCTCAACCTCCTGAATAGCCAGGATTACAGGCATAATCCAGCAGCACCTGGCTCATATTTGCATTTAGTGCACTTAATGACACTAAGTATACAAAGAATGGAAATCTGAATCAAATGATGTGACATTTCAGCTTTTCAGAATAATTGAGGTAGCAATAAATATGTTTTCCTTTTCCATTTTGTTACATTAATGCCTCATGAGCTATGGGACCCTCAGATTACCATCTCTTACCTCTGTGTAGGTGTATTTAATATTAGGAAATGTTCATAGAGAAATAAAGAAAGACAGGTTTTTAGAAAGCAAAGTTAATCAGGAGATATATTTATCACACAGAGATTAAGAACTATGCTAAGAGATTTAGAACGTTAAAGGCAATGAGGAATAAGCCTAGTTGATAACTTGTTCTTCAATAACTAAAAATGGTTCCTTAGAACGGTTTCTGTTATACCTTATTGACTATCACTCATTCCTTTTATCTGGAGTTATTCCTTCTCTTCTGTCACAGCTGTTAATTAGCCTCTGTCTTTTTGGTGCCAGGACTGGCCCAAAGGTTTCTAAATCTCACTTAGATTACCCTTCTCATTGTGATTAGCAGTGACCACTCAAAAGCCTACAATCTTTGAATTTCCAGAATTAACCTTCCTGACATCTAAGCACATTCCTGGCATTAATTGTTGTGACCTAATGAACAAAACTTTTTTTTTTTCCAACACAGTATCCAAATATAGGTAAAGTACATTAATTAGGTACTATCTCCAGGTATCAGTATGGATGGAGCAATTGTATATTCCAAGTATGGGTTTTTTTTATTTTGCATTTACTAACTAAATATTTGTTGTTGTTGTTGTTGTTTTGCCAGTCCTGGGGCTTAAACTCAGGGCTAAAGAATTATCCTTCAGCCTTTTTTTTTTTTGCTCGAGTTAACCCTCTACCACTTGAGGCACAGCACCACTTCCAGTGTTTCTTTTTCTATTTATGTGTACTGAGGAATTGAACACAGGGTTTCATGCATGCTAGGCAATCACGGTAGCATGAAGCCATATTCCCAGAGCCCTAAAAGACTTTTGTAAGATGGCTTTACATTTTCATTCTGTAACAATGTATCATAATTTTGGCCAGAAATTTTTGCTAGGAAAGGACATTGAACCCAATACTGAGTCCAATAATGCTAGATGGACAACGAATAACTGTCACAGTCTAGCCAGGGCACAGAGGGGCTTACCGCATGTAGCTGGTACAACAGACTGAGCGAGACAGCTCCTGTACCACAGCTCACCTCCAGAATGAGAGGGCCCCCTTGGTTCCAGCCACTTGGGGATGCTGGACCACCTCTCCAGCACCCATTCAATTAGTTCTTAAAAGAGAGAGAGTGAAAGAAAGATGGTCAGAATTACACTTAAGCCAGTTGCCAGTGGCTCAGGTCCATAATCCTAACTACACAGGAGGCTAAATCTGACGATCATGGTTCACAGTCAGCCTGGGCAGGAACATCTATGGGACTCTTATCTCCAAAGAACCACCAGAAAATCATAAGTGGCACTGTGACTCAAGTGGTAGAGCATTAGCCTTGAGCTGAGGAGCTCGGGGACAGTGCCCAGGCCCAGAGTTCAAGCCTCACGACTGACAAGCAGTGAATTTCCCACCACAAGAAGTGGACTGAATAGCACCCATTGTCCTAGGGAGCATGGCAGAGGAGTTATGAGTAGGTCACCCAGCTTCTCTGTTCCTCAATTTCCCCAGCTGCAAAACTGAACAAAGTGAAGGAACCCTTTCCTCATGGGGATAGGGTAATAATGAAAGAGCCATGTTTTGTTTCATATTCCTATACCTGTCGCACCATTAATAACACACACCATCTGAGCTTTTTCCGGGTATCTTCCTGTCATATTCTCACAGAATTGCTGAGAACTGTATCTGACTGCCGCTCCCTCTGTGCCTGGCCCTGCTCCGGAGATCCCTCTGTAGTAATCCCTTGTTTCCTCACAACTGTCCCATGAGGAGACTGAGGTCTGATGGTCAAAGCCAAACTCAGAACTTCACCTGTGTCCAAGAATTGGCTGCCGGGGACTAAGTTTGGAAAAATCCATCTAAATAAATTACTGAGTGTGACACTATGTGTCTACCATCCCAAATATGAGGACTGGGCCTGGTGGTGCATGCCTGTCACAGATAGGAGGTCCGCAATTCAGCCCAGCTTGAGTATACATTAAGCCTCAATCTCGGAAATGCCCAAGAAAGAAAAGCTTGACTCACAGGGTAGAAGACCGGACTGGCAAGCCTAAGGCCTTGAGGTCAAACCATAATATACCAAAAAGAATCAGAGGTCCAGTGCCTCAAGCTCATGTCTATAATCCTAGCTACTCAGGTGCCTTATATCTGAAGATCACAGCTCAAGATTTAACATAGGGTTGGCCTCGCCCATCAGACGTCATGATGAGAAGACCTGGAGTCTGACCTATGTTGCTCTGCTCCATACTAGCAGGGCGCATATCCTTACTAAGTGTTGGCCAAGCTCTCTGACCCCCTGGGAAGCCACCCAATGTGAGCTGCATTCCCAGGTTCTCCCAAACTCCCACTGCCACTAACCAGGCCCAAGGGAGTACACAGCTCCAGGGCACACAGATCTCTTGTTCTTTTAACAGTGCTGAGTCCCCTTCAAGCGTCCTTCCCTTCCAGGTCCCTAGAGCTCAGCTGTGAATCCCATGCACCCCCGAAAATATAGCAGGTAGAAGTTGCCATAGCCAGTCTCCTTGTTACAATGCACATCTACACAGACACACACATACACACACACACACACACACACACACACACACACACACATATCCAGACCTGTGACAGAAGACTTGTGAATGCAGCACCTGCATTTTGCCAAATGATCACTCACCTGAGTAAAGTCAGGCTGAACAAGGAGAAAGATGATCTCTCTCTCTGTGTGTCTCTCTTTCTGTCTCTCTCTGTGTCTCTCTCTGTATCTCTCTCTGTCTCTCTATCTCTCTGTCTCTCCCCATCTCTGTCTCTCTCCATCACTGTCTCTGTCTCTCTGTCTCTGTCTCTGCCTGTCTGTGTCTCTCTCTCTCTCTCTCTCTCTTTCTCTCTCTCTCTCACACACACACAGACTCAGAGCAGTCCCTCTCCTGAGTTTGTGGGAGACCAGATGGACCAGGAGCACCAGCAGAAGTTGGCAGAGCTGGGAAATGTGATCACCCTGTCAGAACTGTTGACAGCTGGTGCGGGGAGACAGCCGGGGTGCATGTGTGTGGGTGGGGTGTTCCTCCCAGATATTCACCTTCTGTTCTGACTCCCAACACCCTCACCTCCCTACTGGGCTTTTCTGGGAACCTCTTCAAGTGAAGGTGTGACCGAGCACAGAAGACAAGGGCTCACACAGCAAGGGGGTCTATCTTCTGCATCCAACACCCTCCACCCCAGAAAAAAGGAAAAGTACCCAGAAGGCAAGTGTGGACATGCTGCTCCCCACCTCTGTACTAAAGCCACCAGGTTCCCACCAGGGAGAGGAAGAGTGCAGATGCGCCGCTGTGTGGCTCCAGGCCAACGGCTCTGTGGCGCCCACTCCTCACCCAACCCTGCACCTCCCCGTTTCCTGGGACACTGTAGGCTAGGGATGGGGGTAGGATCCTCAGGTCAACACCCACCCCCATCCCTGTGGCATTTGTGGCAGGGCCTTGGCCAGAATGTGGGGCATGGGGGAGGTGCAGGTCCTGTCGGGAGGAGGGAGGAGGGGGGGTTATGGGTTTGTGGGGTGTGGTCCTGTGTGGGCAGCCACTCACATGTGCTGCTGGGAGAAGCTGTTGGCAGCTGCTCCGGGTGAGGCCAGCAGCAATGACAGAGGCATGGTAGACACTCAGGCCCAGAGCAGATGACAGGGGGGCCAGGACAAGGTCAGACTACAAGCTGGCCAGTGGCGCACCATTGAACCATTGCCTGAGGACTCCAAGAGGCACCACAATCTGAACCAGGTTTGAAATGCTACACAGCTGGGAAGGGGAGGAGGGGGCCAGCGCACAGGCTAGCACGTGGTGTGGCTGAACAAGGCCTCTCTTCCTAGGCCTCAAGTCTCTTGCTCACCACTCACCCACCTCTACCTTCCTCAACTACTGGTAGTGGTATCAACCACAGAGGTAATCCCGGTGCTACAGGGCAGCATAGAATGTGGGCATGGCCACCATTCTTGTATACCATTGGTCAGAAAGAACCATGAAAGAATGGGGGTGTGTCTCAAATACTGTGATGCAGGCAGAATGGGCGTAGTGAAGATGACAGCAGCCCCTTTCCCAGGAAACTCTATCCAATCCAGTTGGGGACAAGAGGGTGACCTGCTTGAGCCAGATGGCTGCACAGATTGTTGTGTATGTCTGTTTGTTGCCAGTCCCAGACCTTCAACTCAGGATCTAGGCACAATCTGTGAACTGCTTTTGCTCAAGGCTAACCACTGGAGCCACAGAGGTCTACTTCTGGCTTTGTTGGCACTGAAGTTGGACAGAAGTCTCAAGGACTTTCCTGCCTAGGTTCACTTTGACCATGATCCTCCTATCACAGCCTTGTAAGTATCAAGGAAGACTTTTGAGAGCCACTGGTGCCTGCCTAATCATTGGTCTTGCTGATGTACTCAAACAGACCAGTGTTTTCTCTACTTTAAGGTCTACATGCTGGGAGCTCAAGCCCACAGTTTGAATCCTGGTCCTGCCACCTCCAAATGGCAGGAGATCCTAAGAAACTCACTCCTATTCATATGATTACCAATGGAATGTGATGTATTTCATGATTGAATGGGAAGTTCTTGAATGATTCTAGGATAAAATTATACATAATAATATTATAGGACACTGATAAATTGTAACTAACACTTTATGAAGCATTTAAACAATCACATTCATTAAATGGAGGCAGAATGAAATACCTAAGAATTGGGCTCACATACTATAAAGGTGCCATTTTTTCTGCCAGGACTGGGCTTTGAATGCATGGTCTGGCTAACACTGTTGCTCTGTGTGGGAAGGGGAAGCTTGCCTCCTTGAAGTAAAAAAAATCAAGTCCATTTCTTAGGCCTGAAATCGATACCCACCACTAGAAAACATCCTATTTGTGTACATTTTAAATATATTATTTATATTCATATGTGGACTCCATATTGTGTTCAGTGTAGTTACTCATTTTATTTTTTATTTTATTCATGTATTGACTGTTCATTTTATTGACTATTATCACACATATGGATTCCACTTCATACCTGACAACCAGGACTTTCACAGAAAAGAAAAACTTGTATCACCATCAGCTTCTTATGCCACAATTCATTTTTTGGGGGTGCTGACATCTGAACTCATAGCCTACAAGACACAATTCATGAATGGGTGAGCGTCAGCACACCATCCTGGGGCAAATTGAGCTGACAGGCAGTTCCTAGGATCTGAAATTGGCAAAAACAAACAAAAAAATTATCTCCCTGGCTTGCAATTGGTGCCCTTTTATCTGCCAGGCTTTGGATTTGAACTCAGGGTCTGGGTAACTCTGCAGCACTGTCGACCAAGGGGAAGCTCAACATGCTTGAAGACAAGAAAGTCAGGCCTGGGCCCTAGGCCTGAATTCAAGCCCCAGCACTGGGAAACATACTATTTATATACATTGTAAAGATAGGATTTGTAATTACCTATAGATGTTCAGTCCATATCTTCTTTGTTGTGGTTATTTATTGTATTTCTGTTTTATTCATTTATTTACCATTTATTTTATTGACTATTATAACACACATTCCATTTATTATATTGATGACAACCTATTACATAGTATCTAGATTTGTAGACATGTTCTCCATCATGTCTGACACCCAGGACTCTCAGAGAAAGGGAAAACAGGTGTCACACTATGCTTCTTCCGACATGATCCAATTGTTGGCAGTGCTGGGATATGAACTCAGAGCCTAGCAAACCCAATTCATGAATGGGTGTGTCAACAAGGCAAACTCTATCCCAGGAAGCTGCCAGGAAGTTCCCAGACCCTGAGATCAAGCCGCAGGGGTGGAAAAATAGCCATACATGGATAGGCAGGTGGTAGTATACCAAGAAATATATATTTATGTGGAGTGCCAGAGACATCTACCTAGGATTCAATGACATAAACTATGTTTCTACCAACTCTTAGGTAGTTATTACACCACCATTGAAGGAATAGGATTCTTTTCATGCTTAGTAAGATATTAAGATCAATCAGCATCCTAGGATCATTCTGTCTAATTTTAGACTAGACTAATGCACGCAGAAACTTTTCATTCAAACATGAGTTTGCTCACATTCCATTGGTATTCCCATGCATAGGAAGAGTCTCTTGGGAAAACACCCCACTGGTAGGTGTTAGGACCAGGACAAGAATTCAGGGCCTACATGGCTGTATGGGCCTATGGCATAGCCCACTAGCCTTCCCCAATGCAAAGTGAGGTACCCTATTGTAGGTGTGTCATTGAGACCCAGGATGGTCACCATGAAAAGGAACAAAATATAATATATCCATCCCACGGCTTTCTCTCTCTCTCTCTCTCTCTCTCTCTCTCTCTCTCTCTCTCTCTCTCTCTCTCTCTCTCTCTCTCTCTCTCTCTCTCTCTCTCTCTCTCTCTCTCTCTCTCCCTCCCTCCCTCCCTCCCTCCCTCCCTCCCTCCCTCCCTCTCTCTCTTTGTTGTTTTGTTTTGTTTTATTTCTGGCAAGACTTCAGGGCCTAGGATCCCAGGATTGGCTATGGACCCATGGCAGCCCGCCACCCTGAGGTGATTGAAGCTGATGTAGATTTAATTCAGTTAGCAGTAAATCTATAGCACTGTAGGAGAAATTGAAGCTCACCATCCTTGAAGACTGCAATATCAGTCTATGTTGCAGGGCCTGAATTGAAACCCTAGCACGGGCAAAAATAATATACTCACCTATTTTACACATAGGATCTCTATTTACATTCATGTGTGAAATGTGTCTTATGTTCAGTGTAGATATTCTTTTTATTGTGTCTTAGTCATGGATGAATTTTTTGTTTTATTTAGTACGATGACAGACATGACTGTGCTGACATGGATGACAACCTATTTCCATGGCAATAGAGTTGCCTATATAGCATTCTTGATCCTCCCGGAGACCTAGGACTTTCACAAGTCAGGGCAGGAAAACAGGTGGATCGATGGGCTTCTCACATCAGGATTCATCTTTTGACATTATTGGGATTTGAACACAGAGACTAGCAGATCAAATTGGGGAAAGGTATTAGGTGAGGATACAGGCCTGTGAGCAACTAAGGAGCTAGGCCATTCCCAGGACCTGACATTGAACCCCAGGGAGGGCCAGGATAGGAAGAGATTCATCCTTGAAACATAAGATCGATATTGACATACATGTGCGGACAGCCTCTTGCATTAGGTGCACTTCTCCTTAATTTGTTTCTAATTCATGGAGATATTTTGTGTTTTACTGAGGTTGGTGGCAGGTATAGCTGTGCTGACATGGATGACAACCTGTTCCCATGGTTATAGGGTTGCTTATGCATTCATTCTCCATCCTAGCTGAGACCCAGGACTTTCACAGGAGAGGAAAACAGGTGCAACGACTGGCTTCTGACATCAGGATGAATCTTTTGTCAGTACTGGGATTTGAACTCAGGTCTGGGTAACTGTTGCACTGTGGAGGGAGGGGAGGCTCACCATACTTGAAGACTAGAATATCAGGCCTAGACCAGGGCCTGATTTGAAGCCCCAACTCTGGACAAAATAAGAAGCCCACCTCTTTTAAACATAAGATCTCTATTTATTTACATACAGGTCTGGTATGCATCTTCCATTCAGTGTAGTTATTCTTTTTATTTTGTGTCTTTTTCAAGGAGGTATTGTGTATTTTGTTGATTATAGGATGACATATATAACTTTGCTGAGTTGGATGACACCCTATTCCCATGGGTGTGGAGTTGCCTATGCTTTCTTGATTCTTTATTCTTGCTGAGACCCAGCACTTGCACAGTACAGGAAAACAGGTGCAAGGATTGGCTTCTCACATCAGGATGAACCTTTTTGTAGTGCTGAGATTTAAACTAGGGGCCTAGCAGGCCCAACAGCTCAATGGGTCCACATGAGCCTACCATCTTCTGAGCTAGGCCATATCCAGGACCTGAGATAGAGCCCCTGGGTGGGGGTGTGGCACAATATTCATCCATTCATAAGCTGAAGCTAGTATGCTAATAAATACCTATTTGGATAGAGTAGGAGATGTAATGAGCTGTGTTGGAATCCTATGTACCATGTGAGTACCGATTCTTGGATCTTTCCCAATGCCTCCAATTCTTGAATGTGATTCTTATGGTCATACTTCATGAACTCTTAATTTAAAATAATCATTGTGCCATACGTCTTGCCTATCATTTCCTATGAGAATCATGCATGAACTAAACTCTTCCCTAGGACTGAATTCAAGTACCTCATAACATTTATAAACATGTTAAATATATGATTTATACTTACTTCTATGTATTCAGTCTATATCGTGCTTGTTGGAGTGATTCATTATATTTTATTATTGATTTACTTGTTTAGCATTTATTTTATGGACTGTGAGTACACCAATAACATTTATTACATTTCTTCCCATCTATTCCATAGCATGTAGTTTTGCAGACCTATTATGAAATTGCACAGAAAAGGAAAACAGGTGTCACACTTGAAATCTTACACCAGGAAGAAATTTTTGGCAATGATGGGGCCTGATCTGAAGGCCAGAGAGGCCCAATTCATGAATGGCGTGTGTCAGCACCGCTGCCTCTAGCCCATTCAGCTGCCAAGTGGATCTCAGGACTTCGGATCAAGCCCCAGGTTTGGCCAAAATAGCTATAACTTTCTATGACGATGCTGGTATCTCAATAAATATAAATTTAGATATTTAGGTACTGCCAGAGGTATCTAATAATGACATATACTACGTTCCTACCAATTCTCATGTATTTAGGGAGGACTCCATTTAATCAACAGTTCTTTTAATGCATAATAATCTGAATTAAAATCAATCCGTGCCCTGTGATTATTGGGTCTAATTTTATGCTAGACACATTGACGGACTACTCATACAACCATGACATTGATTATATTCCGCTGGTGTTCCTATGGACAAGCAATATTTTCTGAGGCTCTCCAGCCCTTTTTACGTGGCATGACCAGGATTCGAACTCAGGGTCTAGTGTCAGGTTGGCCTATGGCTTCACTGACAGCCAGCCAGCCTTAAGCAATGCCAGGTGACCTACAGGTTGCAGCCATGTCATTCAGAAAGAGGATGTCAACATGCAAGGAAGGAAAACGAACTGCTGAATGTCCGCGGCTTGTGGCATTTTTCGGTGTTGTTTTCATTTTGTTTGGATGTATTCTTATAGGAGAAGCTCCAGAGTTGATATGATGAATGGCATCAACCTATGAAATTTGTATTCAATTCAATGAGTTCATAAAACAGAGACTGTTTTCATGAAATTGCATGTTCCAGGGCTCCCTTTACTGCTCCCAGTGTAGCCTAAGGCTTTCTCTGCATCCCAGGCCAGAAGTCTCTCTCACTGTCTGGACAGGCAGACAAAAGGCCTCACTCCTGTAAAGCTGTGTAACAGGCAACTCGATCTGGGCCAATTACTGAGGAGGAGTGTGGGTGGGCTCTGAAGGCCAGGAGAAAAAGGCTGCTTTGTACCCCAAACTATCTTCCCAGTGCTTTGATTTGACAGGAAGCATTCATTTGTGCAACCTCCCATGGCAGCCCAAGTTCTGTGCACTTATACTGCCTTTGTGAGACTATATTCTGGTGTTCAGATAGAGTGCTCAATGTAATTCAGGAGTCCTTCTGGCAGACAACTAGGGCACTGAACTTAAAGAAATGTTTGTTTCATTGAGGCTGATTATGGGCCTATGATGTCTCTCCTAGGTTTCCAGAAGCTTGGGAAATCTAAGCACATGTCAGATATCACAAACATTCCTGTAATCTAATTCTGGTGAAGTTCATCAGATTTTGAAACCTTTGACCTCTACCAGTTGGGCCCTGGGTGGCTAGATTTGGTGGTTGAACACAGGGTCTCAGGGCTGACCATGAGCTCAGAGAAGTCTAGTGCTTTACCATTTTGTGTCACAGCTTCACTATTGCTTTCTGTGTGTGTGTGTGTGTGTGTGTGAGAGAGAGAGAGAGAGAGAGAGAGAGAGAGAGAGAGAGAGAGAGAGAGAGAGACAGAGACAGAGACAGAGACAGAGACAGAGAGACAGAGAGAGAGAGAGAGAGAGAGAGAGAGAGAGAGAGAGAGAGAGAGAGAGAGAGAGAGAGAGAGAGAGAGAGAGAGAGAGAGTGCATTCAGTAATCCTGGAGCTTGTACTCAGGACATGATCACTGTACCTAGTGTCTCTTGTACAAGGATTGCCCTATCCTACTTGAACCATAGAGCCACTTCAGGTATTTTCCTAGTGATGTGGTCCTGATGAATGAAGCCCAAGGTTTCACAGATGCAAAGCACTCTACCCCTAAGGCACATTCCCTGCCCTGTACTTCAGGTTTGTTAGTTTGTTTCAGTTTTTTTTGTTGTCAGTTGTAGGAGTTGAAATCTTGGCCTGGTTGCTATCCCTGAGCAATTGAACTCAAATCTTGTGCTATAACCACTTGAGCCACAGAGCCACTTTCTGATGGTTAAATGAAGCTAAGTGTCTCAAGGACTTTCCTGTTCAGGCTAGCTTTAAACCATGATCCTCAGATCTCATCCTCATGAGTAGCTAAGATGACAGGCATGAGCCACAAGCACCCAGCTTCCACTTCAGGTTTCTTAGTGATGAATTGGTGATAATAGGGTCATGGGACCTTTTGTTTCTGGCAGAGTTTGGAACCTAGATACTCAGATCTCAGCTTCCTGGGAAGGCAGGATGACAGACCTTATCTATAGAACCCTAGGCCGTGGCACTCTGCTGCAAGGAGGTCCTTGGCTCCACATGGTAGAGTGGTAGCCATGTGCCCAAGAGGTAAATGTCAGTGCTTAGGCCCTGAGTTCAAGATTCATGACTGAGAAAAAACAAAACAAAACAATTGTCTGCCATAGACAACCCACTAGTCTTCACTAATACATAATTTTGTCCCTGCCATGGAGATATATCGGAGCCTCAATATTCTTGTCTGCATAATCATCTCAGTTGTGTAGCTCTTACAAGGAAAAGATGAAAGAATGCACCTTTTGAAGGACAAAACACACAACACTCTTTATTTTTGTCGGTCATGGGGCTTGTACTCTGGGCCTGAGCTCTGTCCCTCAGGTCTTCAGCTCAAGGCTAGCATTCTACCACTTGATCTACAGTGCCACTTCTGGTTTTATGGTGTTTTATTGAGATAAGTGTTTCATGGCCTTTCCTGCCGGTGTGGATTTGAACCACGATCCTCAGATCTCAGACCCTGAGTACCTAGGATTACTGGCTTGAGCCACCAACTCCTGGCTCCACATAACACTCTTTACAGGCCTCAGCACACAGCATCCTATGAAAGGCTCAGCATCCAGCACCCAATGCAGCACTCAGCACACTGCACCCCGTGAAGGACACAGCACACAGCATCCTGTGCAGGAATCAGCACACAGAACTCCAGGAGGGACCCAGCACCCCAGGAAGGACTCATCAAATAGCTGTATTCCACAAGCTGTCATTAGTATTAGGGTGCTTTCATCAGTATCACCATTCTTTCAGAAACACATCACAAACTGCACAAAGTTCACATCTAATGATTCAGAGGATTTTTTTTTGGGGGGGGGGAGAGTCAGCCACAGGATTGCACTAAAATGTAGGAGGTACTGTCTTAAGATCTTTTGCTCAAATTTAGAGCTCCACCACTTTGAGCCACAGTTCAGAGTTTCACAGTCATGCTGCCAGGCCTGGGTTTTAAACTCACCAGTGTCAGATCTCAGCCCCTGAGTACCTTTGATGACAGAGGTGAGCGAGCAAGCAGCATCTGGTTCCGTGGACCTGGGTTGCAGTGGTATACCTCTGGCTAAGTCAGGTTAGATGGCAGCTGTCTGCACCAGACTCCCGGCTTGCTCTGTAATGAGGTATTTGAAGTCCTATCCTTACAGAGTTGCAGTCACAATATTAAATCTTTTTTGGTGTCCATCCTGGGTCTTGATTAAGGGTCTAGACACAGTCCCTAAATATTTATGCTCAAAGCTAGTGCTCGATGCTTCAGTGACATCACAAATTCCGGATTTTTATGTGCATGTGGAAGTAAGGAATCAAATCCAGGGCTTTGTATGTACTAGCCATCACTATACCAGTGAGCCTCAGGAGAGAAATGTGTATAAACAGATAAAAGTATAGATTGGCATATATATACATATGTATGTATAAAACAAGAGAAAGATGTTTGTATATTATGAAATTACATATATTATATTACTACCAATATCTGACAATTAAATTATTCCCTCCATTTTTAAGTTTCATTGTTGAATACATAATTAAGTATTAATTGAAAATTAGTCAATGTAGTATAATTGTTGTGTATAATTTTTTTTTTTTTTGTCGGTCGTGGGGCTTGAACTCTGGGCCTGAGCGTTGTCCCTTAGCTCTTCAGCTCAAGGCGAGCACTCTACCACTTGAGCTACAGCGCCACTTCCATGTTGTGTATAATTTTATAGTATACTCATTCACTAATTACTAATTTAATTGTTACATATATAACATTCCATTTGTATGTATGTATATTGGAATGCATTTCTTAGAATCTCTTGCCAATCATTAGTGGCAGTCCCAGATTCAACCTCCAGGCCTAAGTTGAGGTTTCGGCTATGGTTTCCCTAATAGTCATCCAAATATCAGCATGCAAAGTCATGTACATTTTCTGGGCCTCGTCATTTAGACCAAGAATGGTCACAGTGCAAAGAGAAAAAAATGTAAACCTACCTTCTTGAACATCTCTGTTTTATCCTTCTCCTTTTTATTTTTATTTTTTGTCAACCCTGAGATTTGAACTTGGGTCCTAGTATCCCAGGGTCAGCTGTGGTACAGATGCCAAGACCTGACTTCAAGCCCAGTGCTTGGCCAAAAAAAAAAAAGGCCCTGGCTTGGAATTTGCACCATTTTTCTGGCAGGCCTATGTTTTGAACTCAGGGTCTGGGTAACTCTATGGCACTGTGGATGAAGGGGAAACTCACTGTCCTTGAAGACAAGAAATTCAGACGAGTTCCCAGAGCCTGAATTAAATCCCCAGCACTGGAAGAATAATATTCATATATGATATATATTAACATACATGGGTTTAGTGAGTATGATGTTTATTACCCTTATTTATTTAGTATTATTACACATATAATATTTCATTTATCACATCTTGTCACATAGAATATATTTGATATGGATTATACATCATAATGAGACCCAGGAGTTTTTTTTTTCAGGAAAAAATGTGTCAGAATTGGTCTCTTACTCCATTAATAATTTTTGACCATGCTGAGATTTCAACTCACAGCCTAGAATGCCCAATCCGTAAATGGGGCCACAGTCTTAGCACACCAGCCTCTGGCAAATTGAGCTGCCAGGAAGTTCTAAGGACCTGTGATGAAGCCACAGTAGTTCCCAATAGATAGATAGATAGATAGATAGATAGATAGATAGATAGATAGATAGATAGATAGATAGATAGATAGATAGATAGATAGATAGATAGATAGATAGATAGATAGGTAGATTGCTGTATATATATATATATATATATATATATGTATATACTTAGAGAATATGAGGATATCATTAAATTATATATATAGTTACCAATTATTAGTTATTAACTTATGTCTCCATTTAATGAAGTATCATGGCTGAATACTTATAAAAAACATTAATTAAAAATTAGTCAATATCCTTCCATTAGGGAATCATACCATGGTGCTAGAATGGAAGATATAAATCCTATAATTTTTGTGTGGCATTCTAAAATACAATCATGAATTAACTGAAAATTTAATGATTACGTTTATTACATTCCATCAGTATTCACATAAATAGGAATGAGTTTGTCAGGATCTCCTTCCATTTGTGGTGACAGTCCTGGCATTCGAACTCCAGGCCTGGGTAGTTTACTTCGAATGCAAACCATTGGAATGACACTGTGAAGATTTCAGACTGTCACAATTTAAAAAAGAACAAGAAGAACAAAAGAAAGCCAGGTGTCAGTGGCTCCTGTCTGTAATCCTAGCTCCTCAGGAGGCTGAGATTTAGAGAATGCCAATTTGAATCCAGCCAAGTCTGCGACCATCTTATTTCTAAGAGATCACAGGAAAATATCCCCATGGGTTAGGGCTGTGGCTCAAGGGCAGAGAGCTATGCTTGAGCAAAAGGAGATCAGGGATAGGGCTCATATTTCAACGTCGGACCTGCCAAATAAAAAAAAGAAGGCAGTAACTCCATGTTTCTGTGTATGGATGGATGATGTATGGATGGTGAGCATTCATCATGTGGCCCATGCCCAGCCCCCAACCTGGGCAAGCTTGGACAAGCCCTCACAGAGTACTAAGTCTGAGCTGGCAGCTTAAACAAAACATCCTTCTCTGCCATTTAGTAAATGAAACCCGAAGGCTTCCCTGGGATGGTATATGTAGTGGGTGCATTATGTTCTGGCTGAGAGGCCCCATTGGGATATCTAGCAGTCAGCCACTGCCTCAAGAGAGACCACAGTTCCTAGGATGTAGGAGTTGTGAAAGGTTCTGGCTCCATATTTCATATCCCTCTGTAAGATGTAAGCCTCGATCTCTGGGGCCTCGTGTCTATCACTCATTCATCATTTCTCATTGCCTAGTCTCAGGCTGGTCCCAAATCCTGGCAAAGATATGAAATGGCCAGTGATTTCTTTGTTGAAAATGGTATGCAAATAAATCCCACCCTCATAGCTCCTGTTAGAAGTAAGCCTTAGCTGCAAATGTGGCTTAGTGGTAGAGTGCTTACCTAGCAAGCATGACGCCCTGTGTTCGAATCCTCAGTAGCACACAAACAGAAAAAGACAAAAGTGGCACTGTGTCTTAAGTGGTAGAATGTAGCCTTGAGCAAAAGCAGCTCAAGAACATACCCACACTCTGAGTTCAAGCCACAACACTGGCAAGACAAAAAAAGTGATCTTGGTGAGACATATTCTTCTGGGACTCAGGAGAACCGAGGTTATAGGTAACACATAGAGGGCAGGTACTGGTGGCTCATCCCTGTAATCTCAGCTACTCAGGAGGCTGAGACCTGAGGTTCATAATTGCAAGCCAGTGCAGAAAGGAAAGACTATACGAGATTCTTTCCTCCAATTAAGCACCCAAAAGGCCAGAGCTGTGGTTCAAGTAGTAGAATGCTAGCGTTGAGCATAAAAATTCAGGGATACCGTCCAGGCCTTGAATTCAAACCCCAGAACTGGCACACACACACACAGACACACACACACACACACACACACACACACACACACACACACACACACACACACACACACACACACACACACACACACACACACAATATAGAGCATTAGCCATCAGCCTGCACAAGTTCCATCTCTAGCAACTCAATATAAAAAAGAGGGAGAAGGGAAGGAAAGACTTGCTCCAGGAGGTGATATAACCAGTGCCAAAATTCCACAGGAGTACCGAGATGTGGTAAAAGGACAGAGAGCCTCAGGCATAAGGTACAGCATGGGCAAAGGTCCTGAGGTGTGGTGTAGAGCAGGTGGTATGAGTGGAATGAAGGTTCGGTGGCTTCAGAAAAGTCTGGTAGATCCCTCAAGGCTGGGTCAAGGTTTATACTTGAGTCACAGGTAGGGCAGAGCATGGGGTCCCTGTATGGGACTCAGGAGAAAGATTAGTTTGGCTTTTTACCATGGACCCCAGCCATTTCCTGTGGCTGGAAGCCTATTTTTCCCAGCTCCTGACCCTCAAGCTTAATTTTCATTGAGGAGTTAGGGCAAATGCAGGGAAGAACTCTTGCTTATGAAAATCTTCTAACTCATTGCCACCAGTGGCTCAACCCCTGTAAATCCTAGCTACTCAGGAGTCTGAGATCAGAGATCGTGGGTCAAAGCCAGCTCAGGGGTGGAAAGTTAATGAGACTCTTCTTGCCAATGAGCTACCAAAAACCAGAAGTGGAGCTGTGGCTCCACTTGAGAGAAAATGTTAAGAAACCAGAGCCCAGACCCTGAGTTCAAGCCCCGGTACTGACACAGAAAAAATAAAGAAAACCTTTCAGGAGCTCCCAGCCACTGTGGAGAAAGGCTATTATTAGCTGGGCACAGTTGGTTCATTCCTGTCATCCTAGCTACTCAAGGCTGAAACCTGAGAATCAATCAAGATTTAAAGTTAGCCTGGGCAGACTCTTATCTCCAATGAATCATCAAAGAAGTGGGAAGCAGAACTACTGTAGTTCAAGTGGTACAGCACCAACTTTGTGCAAACAAGCTAAAGGATAGCATCTACGTCTACACTCTGAGTTGAAGTCCCAGTACACATACATACACACACATACACACACACACACACACACATACACCCCCCCACACACGCACACACACACACACACACACACACACACACACACACACACACTAACATCCTTAGCAGGTGCTAGTGGCTTATACCAGCAATCCTAGCTACTCAAGAGGCTGAGATCTTAGGAATGGCAGCTTGAAGCCAGCGAGGCAAGAAAGCCATGAAACTCTTATCTCCACTATACTAGTAAAAAAGATGAAAGGTGAGCTGTGGTTCAAATGATAGAAAGTTAGCTTTGAGCAAAGGAAGCTCAGTGACAGTGACTAGGCCCTGAGATCCAGAACTAAGATTTTTTTTAAAGACACCCTTTGCCACTCCCACAGGCAATAAATCCAGATTTTGGTCATCCTAAATCTCACTTCCCCTCTTGCCACTTCCACAGTACTCACACAAGTGGCTGGTGTGTGGCCAACACTGGGTTAAGAAGTGAATGTACAAAAGGGGGCACATAGCCAGGTCAAGACTAATGCCCCAGAAAATTCAGGTATTGGCCATACCAGTTCCCTGGCCCTGGAATCTAAAGTCTGTGCCTCTGTATTCTGGGCATCCAGGCTTGTCTAGAAGGACCTGAGAGGCCCAGCTGGGGCTGGAAGGTAGACCTTCCTTTGATAAAGTACGCTTACATTTCCTAGACACTGATCAATACTTCCAAGCTACATCCCATGTAGTCCTGGATCCTCCTTGCTTGTGTGGCCTTCAGTCAGCTGTCAAGCTCGAGTTGCCCAGAGCCACCAGCAACCCCCCATTCCCCACTCCACTGCAAGCCTGCAGAGAGGGATGTGCAGTCAGAGGCGCAGCTGAGGTAAAGGACAGGACATCACATGACTGAGGCCTTCCCTCAGAGGCAGGGGAGATCCTCTGCCAGCTGACACTGCTGTCTCAGTATTCCCTGGAGTCAGCCACATATTTGGACAGTCAGAATTGTACCCAGAGAAAATCTGGAATACAGGCCTCTGGCAATTTAGGACTCATTGTAGACCCTGATAGGGGACTAAAGGCAAGGTCGGTGTGGAAGAGGGGCACCATCTGAGGTCAGAAAGATATAGACAGGTACCCAGGAAGGGGACAGAGAAAGACGAGGAAAAGTTACACACATACACACACACAGACACACACAGAGACACACACACACACAGACACACACACACACACACACACACACACACACACACACACACACACACACACATGGACATTCCAAGGCCTCAGCAGTTCCTGAAAACAATGAACTCTCTCCATTAGGATCACATCCGATTCGTGAGAAGATGGTACTATCATACTCAGACCAACTGTAGACACAAAATTGAGCCTCTCACATATCTGGAATATCTCATCACACAGCATACAATTTCCTACCATACACACGTCTATGTGGAAAAATAAGGCCACTTCTTTGTTTATTCTTGGTCATGGGATTTGAACTCTGGGCCAGAGCACTGTCCCTCAGCTCTTCAGCTGAAGATGAGCACTCTCCCACTTGAGACACAGAGCCACTTCCTGTTTTCTGGTGGTTCATTGGATATCAAGTAACACATACTTTTCTGCCCAAGCTGTCTTGGAACCATGGTCTTCATATCTCCTGCTTCTGAGTAGCTAGGATGACAGTTGTGAGCCACCGGCAGCAGCCAGTTTCAGCCACCTTCAAATACCCAGAGGAAAACCAATTCATTAGGCCACAAACTTCTTGCAACCCTTGACTTCAGACTTTGACACCAGCATCCAAATCCCATCCTTCAATGGACAGAATGCAGACAGAACAACCCCACCCCAGCACACATTCGCCCACTCCCTGCCTGACACAGTCCTCATCCTCTTGAGTTCTTGGTAAGGTATCACCTATCCTACTGTGGCTTCAAACGGGGGCAAAATTGGGGAGTTCTTAGAAATGTCTGTACAGTGAGGCCAGCACCTGGTCTCTCAAACACAGCACCCACACACAACTCCACATCTCTACAGGCAAAAATGTTTTACTTTTCAGTTGTGGGGCTTGAACTCTGGGCCTGGGTGCTGCCCCTGAGCTCTTCAACTCAAGGTGAGCACTCTACTACTTGAGACACAGCACCACTTCCGGTGTTCTGGTGGGTTTTGGAGATAAGAGTCTTAGGGTCTTTTCTGCCCAGGCTGGCATTGAAGTGTGATCCTCAGATCTCAGCTCTTGAGTACCTTGGATGACAGCCATGAGCTACTGAAATCTTCCATAAAGGAGCCGTGAAACTGTGAACGAGAAAACAAAAGTTGTGACTGGGCTCGTACTTGGTATTGATAAAAAAAAAAAAACAATAACAACAAATATACACACAGAGAGCGAAATAAAATGCTTTTGCTGTTTTTAGACATGGTGACTTAAATATATTTTCATTGCTCTCATCTTCATGCTCTCTCAAGACACACACACACACACACACACACACACACACATACACACACACACACACACACACACACATCCAGAATGGTGACGGAAGCCTCTTCCATGCAGCACCTGCAATTTGCTAACTGATCACTTACCTGAGCACAGTCAGGCAGGCTGTACAAGGAGAAAGATTCTCTCTCTGTCTCTGTCTCTCTGTCTCTCTGTCTCTCTGTCTCTCTGTCTCTGTCTCTGTCTCTGTCTCTGTCTCTGTCTCTGTCTCTCTCTCTCTCTCTCTCTCTCTCTCTCTCTCACACACACACACACACACACACACACACACACACACAAAATCAGAGTAGTGCCTCTCCTAAGTTTGTTGGTTCCTCATCTGGGACAATGTACAATCTGGAGCACGCAGGTTCCCATTCCCCATTCCCTTGTCAGAACCGAGATCTCCCACCCAAGGGGAGCACCACTCTAATGACACAGCACCACCCCGCCTCTCTCCTTCTCCAGGGTGAGACACTTCCCCTTTGGAACAACCAGCCTTAACTCCCCATTCACCAAAACCCTAAGACAGGACGCTGGGTGAAAAATCCCCAGATAGGTGACTCCTCAGAGCCAGGACTGAAAACAAGCAGGGGGTCATGGGGTACCCAGGGGGTGTCTGTCCCGAGGTGGGGGTGGTGTTTAGGAAATGGATGGGGTTCTAAAGGCTACCTACATGAACAGATTCCCTACTTCCAGCCTAGATGCTTCTGGGTGACTGGTTGGATTCTTGGGGAGGACAAGGACACCAGATGTACCAGGAGCACCAGCAGATGCTGGCAGAGCTAGGAAATGTGATCAGCCTGTGACTACTGTTGACAGGTGGGGTGGTGGCGGACAGGCCATGTGTATGTGTGTCAGAGGGAGTGTGTCACTTCCAGATATTCACCTTCCATCTGACCCTCAGTGCCCTCACCTCCCTATTGGGCTTTTCTGGGACCCTCCTTATGTTAGAGGGTGACTGAGAACAGAGGACAAGGACTCACACAGCAAGAGGGCCCTATCTTCTGCATCCAATACCCCCCAACCTCAGAAAAAAGGAAAAGACCCAATAAGGCAGGTGTGGAGTTGCTCCCCTCCTCAGAATAAAGCCCCCAGTTTCCCATCTTGGAGAAGGTTGAACATGTGGCGCTGTATGGTTCTCACTGCTCCGGGCCAGGGGCTCAGTGATGCCTCCTTCACAACTCCCCATTTCCTGGGACACTGACACTAAGGATGGTAGTAGGATCCCTGGGTCCACACCCACTCCTCCATCTCCCACTCCTGGGACGCATTTGTGACAGAGCCAGGACTGGCACCTGGTGCTGGTGAGGCAATGTTGGGATACAAGAAGGGAGGCAGGAGTCGTGCATCTGGGTTGGGGGGAAGGGGGATTGGGAGAGGTCACAAGGTGTGGGCCCAAGGGATGTCCACTCATATGTGCTTCTGGGAGAAGCTGTAGGCTGGAGTTCTAGGTGCAGAGGGCAGCAATGGCATCATCATGGCAGATGCTCAGGACCAGAGTAGAGGACGGGGCGGGGGAGGCAGGACATGGTCAGGCCCACAATCTGGCCTGGGCACACCATCGCTGGATGACTCTGAGAGGCACTGCGGGTCCGAGCCAACAGCAACATGTTTGAAACATGATGTCGCAGAGAGGGCAGGAGAGGGGCCAGGACAGGGGCAAGCAGGTGGCAGGGCTAAGCGTGCCCCAGCCCCAGCTGAACTCCTGGCACAGGGACCTTGGACTCAGGTCCTACTTGGCCTCTGAGCCTCCCTGGGCCTGTGGGAGGGATGTGCCTGCTGTGCTGGATTTGTGCTCTGTGCTCCTGGGCCAGACCTGTGCTCCTACAGCAGCAGAGGCCAGCCATTGCTTCAGTCTCCCCTGGTGCATATGGCTGCTCAACTCTCTGCTCTCTTTCTCTGCCACCACTTCTCTCGAGGGCTGCCCTGCCCCACAGCGCAAGCCTGTCAGCCTCTGGCTGCACCAGCTATGTGCCCCCTCTGCTATTCCCTGTCCTCCTCTTGTTCATGCCCCTCCCCCCTCTGCCATGTCCCCCACCTCTTAGCCTTGTGCTGCCCTGATTCTGCAATAAGGCTACCAGGCCATGGCAGAAGCAGCCTCACCTCATCTCAAGGCGTACTCCAACCCTAGCAGCTGCCGAGGTTGATTGAATCTCCCCTCAGTCCAACCGCTGTGGGAGAATCTTCTCCATCCACCCTACACACTAAGCAGGTGCAATATGACCCTCCGTGTTTGTATGTATGTGTGTGTGTGTGTGTGTGTGTGTGTGTGTGTGTGTGTGTGTGTGTGTGTTTGTGATTGTCGGGGATACCTACCTTTCAAGGACTCAGAACATAGCACCCTTTGGGATGACAGCACACAGAAAACTTTAAAAAAATAGCACCAAGAAACCTATGTAATAGCATCAGCACAATATGGCTTTTTAAAGACTCACCACATAGCAACCTTTGGGATCCTCATGGCAATCTAATGACCAATAAAATTAGACATGCCATTTTGACATCACTAAACTTAAATATCATAGTATTATGACATAATATGTCATAGTGGCACTATAGATATATTGTGAATGCCTATTCTGTTATTTCATTCTATTTCAAGGGAGCAATATTGGTGGATATCAGAAATCCATTGTGAACTCAAAGCCACTGTGACATGAAAATTCCCTTTGTGACATCACAGTGCCATTGTGATATCATTAAGCTGTTTTGACATCACAAACATGTCCTGTCCATTGTGACCTCACTATCAATGTGACATCACAAAGCCATTGTGATATCACATTGCTGTTGTGACATTACCATCACCTTGAGACCTCCAAAACCCATTATGACATCTTTAGCACTTTTGAAAAAAAACACATGGCCTTTGTGACATCACAGTCCCTTTGTGTATCCATATCTTCGTTGTGAAATGTCAGTTGAGATCAGATATGCCATTGTAATATCACAGAGCATTTATAATATAATCATCAGCACATTGTCATTATGACAACATCAGCTCATTGTGAAATCACAAATCTGTAATGACATCTTACCACTATTACATTACATTGTCATTGTGACATCATATATACATTATTAATGCCTATTATGTGATTTCATTATATTTCAAATGTTGCATGTGGTTACATATCAAAAACATATTTTTACTTGATAACCATTGTGATATCACAATCCCTTTGTGACATAACATTGCCATTGTAATATCTCTAAATAACTGACAACTCAAACATGTCCTGTCATCATAAGGTTTATGACATGTTGCCACTCTGTAATGTTAGGTCCATTGAGAGCTCAACCTCTTTTCTACTTCATTATTGCAGGTATGACATGAAATATTAGAAATATACTGTGACATCATGAATATTGTGACATCACACTCCTAGACATCACAGTGTCACATTGTCACATCACAAATCTGTTCTGTTGTCACATCACAAATCTATTCTGACTTCATCACATTTGTGCCAACAAATACCTTCGGAATCCTCACAATCCCTTTCTGAACTCATATACCCATTGTGAGTTAATGACAATTGAGGTCTAGAATGACATTGTCACATCACCAATCTACTGCGACATCACAAAACTATTTTGAACTCATCGCTATTATGGCATCAGCAACTAATTGTGACATAACAACACTCTTATGACATTATAACTTGACATCATATTGCAATTGTGATATTACTGTACCATTATGCTTTCACAAACCTATTATAACCTCATCACATCTTAGAAAATTCATGGCCTTTGGGACATCAAACTCTTTCTGTGAACTTGTATCATTGTGAACTTGTAGCAATTGAAATTTGAAATAAGATGTGATATTACAAACTAGTTTTTACATCACTAACCCATTTTTATATCATTAATGAAGTACCTCATTTTCGGATACCCACTCTTAGACCACCAGAGACCACGATCAATGCAAACAGCAGAGTCGTTTATTGCAAGCTAGAACTTGGTCGTCCACGCACTCAGTAACCGGTGACTCCAAGAGGTCCTGAGCACAAAATTAGCACAGCTTTTATACTATCAAACAAGTTTACAAGTTCAGGGGGTTCCCACACAAGCAATTTTAGGGGTTTTCCACACAAGCAAGTTCACAAGTTCAGGGGATTTAAGTCCACCTTGACTGCACTTCCCTTTTTCTGATGGAACACCTTGGCAGCTGTTCTGTTCCTTAAGGGTGGGCAGCGTTAGTGGCAACCTGCGGTTTTCCTGAAAGCTATTAATTTTATTTGGCAGCACAGCTCTCTTTGGGGGTTACTCTAGGGCAGCACAGCTCAGGGGGCTTGATTTTAAAATGAGTTACTTTAGCTCTTCAATTAATACTTTACAACCGAAACCTGTTAGGAACTTTAACACTTTTGACAAAAAATCATGGCCTTTGTGTCATCACAGTTCATTTGTATATGTCGTGACTTCATTATCTTATCCGCACTATAACCTAATGGCAAATAAGATTGGACATGACATTGTGACATCATAAACCCTTTGTGACATCATCACCAGTGTGACATCAGACTGTCATTATGATACCATCAGCTCATTGTGATAGCACCAAAATAAAGTGACATCATAACATCATTACATCGCATTGCCATTTTGCTGTCATAGGGGTTGGGAAGGTAGCTCAGTGGTAGAGCACTTGCCTTGCATGCATGAGGCCCTGGGTTTGATTCCTCAGCACCACATAAGCAAAAAGAAAAAAGACAGAGGTGGCACTGTGGCTCAAGTGGTAGAGTGCTAGCTTTGAGCTGAAGAGCTGAGGGACAGTGCCCAGGCCCAGTGTTCAGGCCCCATGACTGGAGCCCTCCAACCCAAAAAAAGAAAGCTGTCACAGACACATTGTGATTGGATATCCTGTGATTTCATTCTATTTCAAATGTGGCATATCTCTTGCTATCAGAAACACATTGTGACCTCATAACCATTGTAACATTATAAACTCTGTGTGACGTCATAACCAGTATGACATCACATTATCGTTATGACATTTTAAACTTATGGTGACATCACAAAATGACAATGACATTATAGCATTTGCCATTATAGCATTGTGATAACATAGACACATTATGAATGCCTAATCTGTGATTTCATTGTATTTGAAATGTGGCATGTGGGTTGATAACAGAGACTCATTTTGATATCATAACCATTTTCACATCAAAATCCCTTTGTGACATCAATTTTGCAATATGACATCACAATTGCAATGTGATGCTAATAAGGCATCATGATATCACAATGGTCACAAACTCACAATGGGTTTCAGATATCAATTGACATGCCACATTAGTAGTAGAATCAAATAACATAATAGGCAAACACAACGTGTCTATGACATCAGAATGACAATATGATGTTACAATGCTATGATGGCATTGTAGTTTTACATGTCAAATTGAGCTGGTGGTGTAATGGCAACATGATGTCACAATTATAATGATGTCAGAAAGGATTTTTTTATATTTCAATGGCATGTCTGATGTCAGTTGTCATTAGTTCCCCATGAGGATATTAATACAAAAAAGTTCTGTGATGTCAGAGAGGCCATGTGTGTTTTCAAAGTGGTAAGAGGTCATAATAGGCTTGGGATGGCACAATGTGATCTGTAATGTCACAATGGAAATAAGATGTCCCATTGGGTTTTTAATGTCACAGTAGTGATGAGGTCACAATGGTTTTGTGATGTCACAGTTTGTAATTTCAGAATGATACATCTAATTTCAACTATTCATAATTCAATATGAGGATACCAGGTGATAGAAGAAGCTTCACAGTATGAGGTCATACTATGCGAAAACCCAATGGAACAGTGATTTCACAATGACATTGTGATGTCTCAACATCATGTTATAATAATGTTTTGATGTCACAATTGGTGATGTCATACTGATGAGGAGGTTGCAATAGATTTGAGATGTCCCAAGGGGTTGGTGATGTCACAATGGCATGTGGGATCTCAATTGTCATTAACTCAGCATGAGTATATGAGTTTGGGAAGGGATTCTGATGTCCCCAAATATATGTAGTCAAAAAGTTGAAGAACTAACAGGTCTGAGATGTCATAAAGTGACACAATGGTTATGATGTCCAGTGGTGTGATATCATGATGTTACAATGGATTTTAGATATCTCATGTCATATATGAAATATGAGGTCGAACGCAGATTTTCAACTCACAAAAGGCCTAAGATATCACAATGACATGTCACAAAAGTTATGAGGTCAGGAGAGGTATTTGATGTCACAGTGGGTTAGTGATGTAACAAAGACAATGTGCTGTGACAAAGAGATTTTGATGTGACAAAGGTTATGAGTTCACAATGGTTTCCTGATATCAACCCACATGGCACATTTGAAATAGAATGAAATCCAAGAATAGGAATGCACAACATTACCATGCTTATGTAACTGTAATTCCTCTGTACACTATACTTACAATAAAAAATGCACAGATGAAAAAAAATGGTATGGTGTCATTGGGATTTGGTGATGTCACAATGATATGATGGTGTCATGATGACAATGTGATTTCACAGTCACAATTTTTGCTCAAAGTATTTGTGATGATACAGTGCTATGTGTGATCACAATTTTCATTAGTTCACTATGAAGATATGGGAAAACAAAAGGTCTGTGATGCCACAGAGGTCATGGGTCTTTTAAATGGTGCTGAGTTAACAGTAGCTTTGTGATGTCACAATGTGATTGTGAAGGCACAACAGCAATGTGATGTCACAATGGGTTTGTGATGTCACAGTAGTTATTAGGTCACAAAGAGTTGTGATGTCACTATTGTCACTATGAGTTTGTAATATTACAAGGACATGTCCAATTTCAATTTCTACAAGTTCACAATGAGGATACAATTTCAAAGAAAGAATCAAGCTCCAAAGAGCATGAGTGTTTAGTCATAACTTGTGTGATATGCTTCCATTAGATATTTTAGGCCTTTAATAAGCTTAGAATCTGTTTTCAATCTTATAATATTTCAGGTATGACATATCATATAAGAAATTGACTCTGACATCATGACCATTGTGATATCACATTGATAAACATCAAGACCATGGTGTCACATTGTGAACTCACAAATCTGTTAGGACTTCATCACATTTGTGCCAACACAGGTGTTTGGAGACAACACAGTCCCTTTGTGAACTCATATCTTCATTGTGAATTAATTACAATTGAGATTCGGAATGCCATTGTGACATTTCCAGCCAATTGTGACAGCACAAACCTACTATAGTAAGAACACATTGTGATCTAATAGCCATTGTGGTAGCACAATCCCTTTGTGACTCCACATTTCCATAGTGATATCACTAAACAACTGTGAAATGATAATCCTCTCATACTCAATTCAGGTATGAAATGTGATACCCGAATCCAGTGTGACATCTATGTCATGGTGACATCACACTGATAGATATGAGCATTTTTTCACATTCTGACAACTCACACCTGTTAGGACTTCACTTTTGTGACAACGCATGCCTTTGGAGACATCACAGTCCCTTTGTGACCTCATATACTCATTGTGAGTTAATGACGGTTGAGATCACATGTCATATTTTGATATCACCAACTCATTGTAACATCATACACCTCTTGTAAACTCGTCACTAGTGTGGCATTACCAATTGTGATATCAAAACATTATTAAGTCATCATATTGCAACATCACATTGCCATTGTTATGTCACTGTTCCATTGTGTTTTCAAAAACCTAGTATGTCTTCATAGCATTTTAGAAAATTCATGGCCTTTTTTGCTTGTCTTCTGTGAACTCTTATCCTCATAGTGATATAGTATCAACTAAAATTGGTCATGTGATTATGAAATGTGATTTCACAAAACAATTTGATTTCATCACCAATGTGACATCACAAACCCATTGTGAGCTTTTACTGCCATTTGACATCACTATCACATTGCGACATCCCAAACCTATTAGGACCTCAGCAACTCTGAAAATACACATGGCCTTTGTGACACCACAGCCCCTTTGTGTAACTATACCCTCATTATGAACTGGAAATTGATATCAAACATGCCATTTGTGACATCACCAGTGTGACATAACATTGTCATTATGACAGCATCAACTACTTTTGACATCACAAAACTACAATGACAAGATAACATTATGAGATCACATTGTCATCGTGATGTTATAGACAGATTGTGAATGCTTGTTTTTAATCTTTTTTTGTCTAACATGGGGTTTGAACTTTGGGCTTGGGTGCTGTCCGTGCTCTTCAGCTCTAAATGAGCTCTCTATCACTTGAGCCACAGTGCCACTTCTGGTTTTCTAGTGGTTTTATTGGATATAAATCTCATGGACTTACCTGCTTGAGCTGTATTTGAACTGCTATCCTCAGATCTGAGGCCCCTGAGTATCTACGATTACAGTCATGAGTCACCCATGCCCGGCTTTTTCATTATATTTCAATTTTGACCTGTGTGTTGATATCAGAAACATAATGTGACCCCATAACAATTGTAACACCATAAATCAGCAGTGACATCAAATTGTCATTATGACACCATTAGCTCATTTGTGATATCACCAAATGACAATGGCATCATAACATTATAAATCACAGTGACATTGTTACATCATAGACATAAGAGTGTTATGGCCTATTCTGTAAATTCATTCTATTTCAGAAACCCATTTTGACCATATAACCATTGTGATATCACAATCCTTTGTGACATCACATTGCCATCGTTATGTCATTAACCTGTTGTGCCATCACAAACCAGTACTGTCCTTATAAGTTTTGTGACATGCTGCCATTTTCATATGTTAAGTCATTTGTGAGCCCATAATCTGTTTTCAATCTCATATTTCTGGCATGACAGGTGATATCATAAATCCCCTGTGACGTTAGTCTGCCAGATATGATCATTATGTCACATAGTGACATCACAAAACTGTTTGAATGGCATCACATTTGTGACAACACATACCTTTGGAGACATTACAGTCCCTTTTTAGACTCATATATTCATTGCCCATTAATGACAATTGAGATCTGCCATGCCACACTGACATCATGAACCCATTGTGACATCACAAACTTTTGTGACCTCATCACGAGAATGGTATCAACAACTAATTGTGGTATCAAAGCTTTATTTTGACATGATATTATGGTATTGCCATTGTGATATCACTGTCCCATTGTGTTTTTACAAACCTCTTATGGCCACATCACATCTTAAAAAATACATGGCCTTTGAGACTTCAAGCTTTTTCTGTGAACTCGTGTTCTTATGACCTCAACGCCAAGGATACAAACAATAGAGTCACATTTAATATAATAAACCAATTTACACTAGAAAGGGGACTTGATTACCTTATCCTGGACTGGATACCCAGGTCCAAGAGCAGCCTTAACCACCAAACCTCAGGCCTCCAATGGGCAGCCCTACTGGTCTGCAAAGAAACAACCAAAAAATTATGATCTCCAAAGCTTCAAACCTCCATGGGCAAGGCTTTTTACTTTTCAATTCCTCCCTCCTTCGCTACAGACCTGTCCTTCATTCCTGGTCTTTCCCTTTTTCCCTTCCACCCTTTCCTTCTTCTCTTTAGGCCTCTCCATTCTCCACAGGCCTGCCCTCCTCTGCCCCAGTGACCAAATGCCAACCTTCTGCTCTCCCTCAACTTCCTCTCTTCTCAGGTTTTTCCCTTCCTGCTGTCTCACCACTTTCTTCCATCCGGATAGCTCCCATTTTTATCTCCCCTTCCAATGCTCTGAAAATGCAACATATATATACGTTATACACCTCCTCACTCCAACGGGCATCCTGCCTAACAGTTTTCAACCATCACTTCCCAAACTGCCCAATGCTCAATCACTTCTTGACAGCTCACTATGTGAGGCTTGACACCTCCATCTTTGGCAGCATTCCCAACTCTCTCTGGTGGGCCAGGCCAAGAATTTACAATGATTATCGGCTCCCACAGATAATTCTGGCACCACTGGTTATTACAGTATCCTCATAGTTAATTAGAAGAAATTGAAATTGTATACATCATTGTTATATTACAAACTTGATGAGACATCACTAACCCATTGTGACTTCATCACTGTGGTGACATCACAAATCGATTGTGATATCACATTGCAATTGTGCCACCATGAACACATTGTGACATCCCAAACTTATTATGACTTCTGAAGATTTGAAAGAAAGCATGGACTTTGTGACATCACAGGTCCTTTGTGTACCCATATCCTCAATTTGAGCTAATGACAATTGAGATCAGACATGCCATTTTAACATCACAAAACCTTTGTGACCTCATCACCTGTGTAAAATCACATTGTCATTATGACAACATCAGCCCACAGTGACATAATAAAACAAAAATGATGTCATAAATATTATGACATCACATTGTCATTGTGATGTCACAGATACATTGGAATGCCTATTCTTTGATTTTTTTCTATTTCAAATGTGGCAGGTGGGTTGATATCAGAAATACATTGTGACCACATAATCATTATGACATCACAAAACCTTGATGATACCTATTGCCATTATGATATCACTAACCCACTGTGATGTCACAAAACTGTCCTATTCTCATAATTTTTTGACATGCTGCCAGTGTGATCTCTTTAGCCTCTCTGAGTTCATACATTGTTTAAATCATATTACTTCAGGTTTAACGTGATATCAGAAATCCACTGGGACATCATCACCACTGTGACATCACACTGCCATATGTCATGAAAACTGAGACACATTGTGACATCACAAACCTGTTAAGACTCATTACACTTGTGCCAACATATGCCTTTGGATACATCATTATCCCTGTGAACTTATATAATTGTCAATTAGAGATCTGGCATGAGATTGTAACATCACCATCCCATTGTGAAATCACAAACCTATGTGACCTCATCACCTGTATGGCATCAGCAACTATTTGTGACTTCAAAACAATACTATCTCATGTAATGGTAACATTACATTGCTAATGGGATATCTCTGTCCCATTGCATTTTCACCAACCTATTATGTCCTCATAATATTTTACAAAATTCATGGCCTCTCTGACTTCTAGCTCCTTATGTGAACTCGTATCTTCATTGTGATCTAGTAGAATAAAATTGGACATGTAATGGTGATATTACAAATTCATTTTGATATCACTATCTAAGTGTGACCTTGTCACTACTGTGACATCACAACGCCATTGAGACATCACATTGCCACAGTGATATCACAATCACCTTGTGACATCCCAAACCTGTTGTGACCTCTTTGCACCTTTGAAAAAGCACATGGTGTTTGTGACATCACAGTAACTTTGGATAATTATATCCTCATTGTGAACAAAGGACAACTGACATCAGGCATGCCATTGTACCATTACAAACACTTTGTGACATCATCTCCAGAGTGAGATCACATTGTTTTGATACCAACAGCCCATTTGACATCCCAAAATGACAATGACATCATAGCATTATGACATCACATTTTCATTGTGAGGTAATAGAGACAATGTGATTGCCTATTCTATGATTTCATTCTATCTCAAATGTGGCATATAAGTTGATTTTAGAAACCCATTGTGACCACATCACCATTATGACGTTACAATCTCTTTGTGACCTCATATTTACATTGTGAAATCATTAATGGAATGTAACATCATAAACCTGTCTTGTCATCTTAAATTTTGTAACAGGCGACTACCTTGACCTGGGCTGGATGCCCAGAGCTAAATGCAGCCTCAACCATGGACCCTCAGAACTTCAAAGAGCAGCCCAGCCATTTGTTAACTGGTCTGCAAACAACCAATCTCCAAAATAATGATCTCCACAGCTCCACATTTCAAAGGACAAGGCTTTTTCCTTTCTCTTCATCCTCCTTCTCTAAAGACCTGTCCTACCTTTCAGGTCTTTTCATTTTTTCCTTCCACCATTCCCTTCTTCTCTTCAGGCTGCTCTACTCTTGAAAGGCTTGTCCTGCCCTGACGAGGTGGCCAGTTGCCGTCCTTCACCTCCTTCTCTCTCTCAATTTCCTCTCCTCCCAGGTCTTTACCCTCTTTCAGTCTCATTACTTATTTCCTTCCAGGCCTTTCCCCTTTTTCTCTCCTCTTCTGTTGCTCTGAACATGCAGCCATTATATAGGCTGTACCCTTCTCCCACTGTGCAATATGTTTCTTGCATAACAGTTTTAAAACTTCACTTCCCTAATGTCCATGCCCAATTACTTCTTGGCAGCTCACCATGTGGGACTTGACATTTTATCTCTTTCAGCAGCATGTCCTCCCCCCTCCAGTGGCATGCACCCCCCTCTCTGTTGGTCCAGACTAGGAGTTCATGATGACTATCTGTTCCCGTGGATTATAGGGGTACCGCTGGTTATTACAGTGACCTCATGGTGAACTAGGAGCAATTGAAATTGGACAAATAATTGTGATATTACAAACTCATGACATAACTAACCCATTGTGACCTCATCACCACTGTGACATCACAAACCCATTGTGACATTGCTGTTTTGACACGAGGATCACTTTGAGACATCCCAAATCTATTATGACTCCTTATAACCTTTGAAAAAATACATAGATTTGTGACATTACAATTCCTTTGTGTACTTAAATCTCCATTGTGAATTATTGACAATTGAGAATCAGACATGACATTTTAACATCAGAAACATTTTTGAGATCATCACAATTGTGACATCACATTGTGACACCATCTGATGATTGTGAAATCACAAAACTAAAATGATATGAAAGAATTAGAACTTCACATTGTCATCGTGACATCATAGATATGAATACCTTTTATTGTGATTTCATTCTATTTCAAATATGGCCTGTACTTTGATATCATAAACAAACTGTGAATCATAACCATTGTGACATTACAATCCCTTAAGTTTTGTGACATGCTGCAATTCTGTTACCTTTTAGGTCTTTTTGTCCTCATGATCTGTTGTCGACCTCATTAGATTTCACATATGACATTTGATATCACAAATTCCCAGTGACATCATGACAATGGTGACATCACACTGCTAGATGTCATAACCATTGTATCAAATTCTGACATCACAAACCTTTTAGGATTTCAATGTATTTGTGACAACATACTTTTAGAGAAACCACAGTCCCTTTGTGAACTCATATACTCATTATAAGTTAAAGACCATTGAGAACAATCATGTCATTGTGACATGCCCAACACATTGTGACATCACAGTGCCATGGTGATATACTAACACACTGTGACATCACAAGCCTGCCCTGTACTCATGTCTTGTGATGTGCTGTAATTGTGAAGTCTTAGGCTATTTATGAGCTCATAATCTGTTTTCAAACTTATATTTCAGTTATGATATGTGATATCAGAAATCCACTGTGACATCATGACCATTGTGACATCATACTGACAGACATCATGAACATTGTATCACACTGTAACATCACAATCCTCCTAGGACTTCATCACATTTGTGACAACACATGCCTTTGGAGAAACCACAGTCCATTTGTGAACTCATATTCTCTGTGATTTCATGACAAATGAGATCCTTTATGCAATTTTAATATCACCAAACAATTGTGACATCATAGACCTACTGTGACCCCTTAACTGTACGGCATCACTAACTAATTGTGAGATCAAAACCTTTTGTGATGTCACAATGTGACACTATGATGATGGCATCTGTCATTGTGATGTCACAATGGTCATGATGTCACAGTGGATTCCTGGTATCTCATGTCATACATGAAATATGAGGTTGAAAACAAATTATGAGGGCAAAAATGTCTAAGATATCACAATGTAAACATGTCACAAAAGTTATGAGGACAGGAGAGGTTTGTGATGTCACATTGTATTAGTGATATCACAATGGCACTGTGATGGTACAAAGTGATTATGATGCCAATTTTTTTGTCGGTTGTGGGGCTTGAACTCTGGGCTTGGGTACTGTCCCTCAGCTCTTCAGCTCAAGGCTAGCGCTCTATCACTTGAGCTACAGCGCCACTTCCGTTTTTCGAGTGGTTTATTGGAGATAAGAGTTTCTCTGACTTTCTTGCCCAGGCTGGCTTTGAACTGTGATCTCCAGATCTCAGCCTCCTGAGTAGCTAGTATTACAGGCATGAGCCATAACGCCCAGCTCAAAATTGTTATGTAGGCACAAAAATTCGTTTCTGATAGCAATTCCCATGCCATATATTGAATACAATGAAATCACAGAATAAGCATTCACAATTTGTCTATAATGTCACAATGAGAATTGTCATAATGCGATTATGTCATTGAGTTTGGTGATGTCACAATGAGCTGATGCTCTCATATAGAAAAAGTGATGTCACACTGTTGAGGATGTCACAAACACTTTTTAATGTTATAATGGCATGTCTGATCTCAATTGTCATTAGTTAACAACAAGGATATGGATACACAAAGGGACTGTGATGTTGAAAAGGGCATGTGATTTTCCAAAGGAGCTAAGAGGTCATAATAGATTTGAGATGTCACAATGGAATCATGATGTCACAATGACAATCTTATCGCAATGAGTTTGTGGTGTCGTGGTGGTGATGATGTCAAAATGGGTTTGTGATGTCACAATGAGTGTAATATCACAATCAAATTTCCAATTTCAATTGCTATTAGTTCACAAGGATGATACTGTAATAATCAGCACGGTCCTGATAATCTATAGGGTCTGATAATCAGCGTGGCCCCATCTCTTGGCCAGCTGGAGAGGACAAAGTATGCCACCAAAGAAGATGGAGCATTCTGTGAGAGGGCCTGGGGCAGTAATCACCAAGTGTTGAGCTGTTAAGAAGTGATTGGGCTGTGGGCAGTTTGGGATGTGACAGTTGAAAACTGTTAAGAGATGGTGTACAGAAGGGTTACAGACTTTATATAGGCTGCTTATTCAGAGCAATAGAAGAGAAGAGAAAAAGGGAAAAGTCTTTGAAGGCGGAAGTTGTGTGATAGCAGAAGGGGAAAGACCTGAGAGGAGAGGAAGTTGAGGTAGAGCAGGAGGTAAAGGATGGCAACTGACCCAGGCAAAGCAGATCAGGCCTGTGGAGAGTGAAGAGGCCTGAAGAGAAGAAAGAACTGGTAGAAGGGAAAAAGGGAAAGACCTTGAAGGAAGTATAGGTCTGCAGTGAAGGATAGACTAAGGGACAGGGGATAAAATGCTTGCCCTTTGTGTCTCAATGGATTCTCCTGAACAATAGAGGTTCTAATATTTGGAGACCCCCATTGATATAAACCATTTGGATGGCATCAGGCCTTCGCCCCAGGGGAAAATCCCCATAGGTGAGGTGAGAGTGTCAGCCTTCAGGGTTGAGAGTCTACCTCAAGAGTTTGTCTCCAGAGGACCAACATGGACAAATGTCATTTAGGTACCTCTAGGGTTTTGTCTGGGCAAGTTTGCCAGCCTGTTTTTGGGGACTCCATCTGGAGGTCATCTGTGGCTTCCTTGTGAAGCCATCTGGGAACTCCTTGATAGGTCATGTAGGGCTTCCTTGGGAAGCTATCTGGAACCTCATCATGAGTACATCTGGGACTTCCTTGAGAAGCCATCTGAGACCTACCCTGGAGGTCATCTGGGGCTTTCAGGGGCCATCTTGGACTTTCTACAGAGGTCATCTGGGGCTTATTCAGGAGGCTACCTGAGAACTCTTCAAAAGTTTCCTTAAGAGGCAATCTAGGACCACTTATGAGGTCATCTTTGGGATGGACATCTCGGGTTACCTTGATGAGAAAAATAGGACCGTCTTGGACATCATCTGGGACTTCCTTGAGATACCATATATGACCTTCTCTGGTGGTTATCTGTGGCTTTCTCAACAGGGTTATCTGGAACTTCCTCTGGAGTTCATATGTGGCCTCCTTGAGTGGCCATCTGAGATACTTGAGAGGTAATCTCACCCTCATTGAGAGGACATCTGGGACCTCCTTTGGAGGTCATCTGACACTCCTTGGGAAGCAATTTGGAACCTCCATGAGAGGTCATCTAAGGCCTCCTAGGGAGGACATATGTGATGTCCTCCAGAGGTCATTTGTGACCTCCTAAAGAGGCAATCTCGGATGTTCCGTCTGTCATCTTGGACCTTCTGTAGAGTTGAACATTGAAAGGTGTGCGACATGTGGGTTAAGTGTCTGTGGCTATTGGTCTCTGTGTGTATGCTGATGTTTCTATCAGTGTCCTGTATGCACTTCTGTTTAGTCCTTTTCTCAGGATGGGAGAACAAGGCCTAAAGTTGTCATATCCAAAAAATTCTCCCCCAGGGTTATAGAGTCCCAAAGAGGAAGATGCACTGATGTACTCTCTCTCTCCTATTCTTTGCCATCAGCACCTCTAATGTTAAGTCCTCCCATACCAAAAGTGGTTACTTTTACCAGCCTGAGGTGGCACAATGTGGTATGTTAGCCTTATTACCCTTGAGACAAGAATATGGAGGAGATGGTGAGCAGGCCCCCTTTCTAATATATGTTCCCTTTACCACTAGTGACCTGAATAACTGGAAACAGAAAAATCCATCCTTTTCAGAAAAACAAAACAAAAACAAAAACCAGGGGCTCATTACCTCATTAGCGACAGCAATTTTCACAAAGAAGCACATCTGGGATAAGTGTCAGCACATTTTACAGGTGCTTTTCACCTGGTAGTAAAGGGAGTGAATCCTGCTCGGTGACTAGAAGGTGATCCTTGGACCAGACAGTAGGCTCACTATTGAACCAGACCAATTGGAGCAAGTCTTTCCCCAGACTTACCCAAGCTGAGACTAACAGTGATCGAGGTATGGAAATGCTTACCAATTATTGCCAGGTTCCATTAGCAGGAATACCTCAGTGGCTAGAAAGCCAAGTCATCAATCTAAAGTGAGTGAGATGATACAGTTCCCCAGTGAGTACCATAATGCTTTTCTGGAACTTTTCCCAGAAGCCTATAAGACCTATAAGCCTATAGATCTTGAAGCCCTGGACAATCAAAGAGCCCTAAATATGGCTTTGTTACCCAGTTACCCCCAGATATTAGAAGAAACCTTTAAAAGTTAGAAGGTTTTGAGGGAAAGGTGTATTTTAAGTTGGAAGTGGTTGCTCAGTGGGTGTTTGATAACAGAGATACCCTGGAAAAAAAGAGTTTAAGAAGGGGGTTTGAGATTTGGTAGGAGCTCCAGAATAGGGATGAAGAACTCCTTGGCAAAGACAGTACAATTCTGTTGCAACTGGCAGTAGAGAACCTCTAGGACTAGATCAGTGTGCTCATTGCAAGCAAAATGGACATTGGGAAAATGAATTTCCAAGGAGGAGAAAGATAGAAAATGACAGGTTAAGTAATCACACTAACTATCTGGAAAATGTGTCCATATCTCTGAGAAATATGCAAAGAAGCATGGGGCTCTGAATTCCAACTGTGTTCAATTTATAAAGCAGCCTTCTGAACTTAAGAAGAAATGTGACAAAGAAAATATTCACACACTTCTATCTCAAAAAACAGGTTTATAACAGACTGAATCACCAATATGTGCCGGTCAAAACCCACCAAGAGATTAAAAGGACATAGAAGAGCACACTGGAGAAAACAGAGAGAATTATTTGATGTGAAGAAAAGATTTGAAGATATAAATTAGGACTTTGTGAGAGTCAAAAATGAGAAGAAAATCCTCAAAAGGAACCTAGATAATACTCAAAATCAAATGAAATTCAAGTACAATAGACTCGGTAAGCATGAGGCAAATTAGGGGACCACAGATCAGCGGCTGACAGAAGCACAGGACACCAATGCTGCCATCTTGCTAACCACAAATAAGGCCAAGAAGAGATTCTGATGCTGCATTAAGAAACCATGGCCATGAAAAAGGAGCTGGACCTGATATAATAATGTATTAGGCTGAAGTACATGTTGATTATAAGCTTTGAAAAGTGTCACCAGAAATTCAAAGCATTAGAGAAAGAAGGAATGAGTAGTTAGCAGAGAAGACAGGGAAGTGCTGTGTCATAGAAGATGAGGCCAAGAAAAGTAAACAGGAAAATATCAGGCTCAAGAAAGAGATTGTTACTCTTCAGAAACAGTTAAAAGACCACATGCTCTGATAGGGAATGCTGGGGAAAGGGAAAGAGCAATAGGAAGAAAAACAGAAGAGCTAAAGGAACAGTTGAAAGATCTGTGACAAAAATACACTGAAGTTGAAAACTAGAAAGAGAAACTACTAGAGTAAAAGCCCCAAAAGACTCCTGAGATCTTCACCATAAATGTAATGCAGAAGCATCGTGTCCCAATGGAACAGGTGGAGGTGGGAAAAAATACCTTGCAATAGTACCTTTGTGAACTTAAGGGAGGAGCTGAAGAGCAAGCAAAGGTGTTGTGAGAAGGAGCAGCAGTTGTCCAGTCAAAGGAACTCTCCTGTAACCCTGCCAAAAGAGTTAGAGATTAAGGAGCACATTGAGAACAGTGCGATCTTGAAAGCAAGTTTGAGAGAAAAGGAGGAGAATAAAATGGAAGAAGTCTCCAAGGTTCAGTGTACTGTACAGGAATTAAAGAAAATAGAGACCCTAAGATACAGGGAAACATCTGAACTGATCAGGTGGATTGGGAGATCACTCTATAAAACCAGTGGAGTCTCTAGAACTACTAGTCGTTAAAATTAAGGGAAGAAGAAAAAACAGTTGTAATAAGTGTGCAAATGTTGACACTGAACTTGTGAAAAATGCATACAGGCTTAAGCTTTCTGTCAGTTTACATGTAGATATGTGCATCCTGGTAAATTTCCCGAGGCCACTACCTAAAAGTGTTCTGAAAACCAGTTGGGCCTTAGCCTGACAATACTTTGTAAGGTGTGTAGGTAATTTCCAATAGGTAAATTCTGAAAAGCTGGAACCTATGGAAAGAATTCATATGTGAGGAACCTCAGATGGTGAATTTGAGAAAGTGGACTTCACAGAGGTAAATCCTGGAAAGTATGGGTATTCTTATCTGTTGGTAATAGTGGACAGTTTTTCAGGCTAAGGTGAGGCATGTAATAATTCCTTGATTTGGCTTACCATTAGCTGTGGGGTCCAAACATGTCCCTGCACTCATGGACCAAGTTCTCAATTATTAACTAACACTCTAGGAATAAATTGGAAGTTACAATCCATTTATAGAACTGAGAGTTTAAAGCATTAGAAAGAATGAATATGCCCTCAAAGGAAACTAAATTAAATACAGACTGTCCATGCCTAGGTGAGCCTCCTCCACTTTGCTCACATTCGAGCAAGATGTAGCCCTTATGTTAAACGATTTAATCCCTTTGAAATACTTTAGGTTGGACCACCCCCTTTGGTTCCTAAATTTGGGAAGGCTATATTAACAGAAATATCTAGCTACAATCTGCAGGCTTTACAACATATTCTTTTACGCACCTATCCTTTGGTAACCAAGGCTCACAGGCCACCTAAGAAAAACTCCACCTAAAGGGGAGGGTCTAAAATGGCGATGGACCAGCAGGGAAACACCACAGCTCTCCCCAACAAAATACAGAGTTTGGATTTCAATGCTCCATTTCTGCAAGTGAACCACAAAAAAAGGAGATTACTCAGAGAGATACAGAAAGTGAAAAAAGAAAAGGGAAAAACCTACACAGACAATAAAGTGTGAAGACCCTTCCTCCAGCCCTTGATGGTGATGGGGCTCCCCCCTGAGCAGCTTAAGTGGTTGAGCTTTGTGCCAGCTTGCTTGAGTGGCCTGGCTCTGGACCCTCCGAGGACCCCACACCCACAAACATCCCAAGGCTCACAGAAGACTCCCCAGGTCCAGTGCCAACCCAGAGAATACAAACCGAAATCTCAGAAGAGCCGGCATGAAGATTCCCCTTACCCTCCCTGGCATGGCACCTCTGCCTGGCTGGTGCAAGCACCCCAACCCAGTCAGGATCAGCAGCAGTTGTCAGCAGTGGCAAACGACCCTAGACTTGCTGTGTGGCACCTCTGTCCTGCTGGTGTAAACAGCCTAGCCTAACCTGGAGCAGCAGCAGCAGCTGGCAGTAGTGGCAAAACACCCAGACTCTGGGCACAATGCCTCTTGACACTAGACCACAGGAACAAGCCAAACCAGCCCGGGGCGGCAGTGATAACTGGGATGGGGACAGCTGCAGTGAACAACTCCAGACCTATGGCGGTTTGTGCCTCTCCATACTGGCCCATATAAGCAGCCCAGCCCAGCCTGAGGCAACAGCACTGGTTAACACCTCACTCCTGCTGGTGGGGAGGGCCTCTCCATACTGGCTTGCATGAGCAGCCCAGCCCATCTCATGGTGGCAAGGGTGGTGAACAACCCCAGACATGACCCAGGGTATGGTATTAAACAACCCCAGAAAAGCCTCATGAACTTTCCTGTCTGGTCTGGCTTTGAACCTGAATACACAGATCTGAGCCTCCTGAGTAGCTACAATTACAGGCATATACACCAGCATAGTCTAACTCTTGCCAACACCTTCACTTTTTCTACAATAGATCATTTCTTAGTTCATACAAGGAATTTAAGCAAATACAAGATGATCGACATAATACCTTGTATTCTATCTGATTATAGTGAAATCAAACTGGTTCTCAATAACAAGGCATAAAGTACAAAAAAAATTGAACAAATGGAAATTAAACTGAACTAAGTTGAACAATACATGGGTCACAGAAGAATTTAAAGAAGAAATTAAAAAGTTACTACAATTCAGTGAAAATCAAGAAACAACACAAAGAAACCTATGGGACGCAGCGAAAGCAGTCCTGAGGGGCATATGTATTGCTCTCAGTGCACATATCAAGAAAACAGAGACTAAGTAAACAATCTTATGATACAACTAAAACTGCTAGAGAAATAAGAAAAAAATTGAACCTAAAGTTGCTAGACAGAAAGACATAACCGAAATAAGAGCTGAAATTAATGAGATAGAGACAGAAAATTATAAATAAAATTAATAAAACAAAAAACTGTTTTTAAGAAAAAAATCAATAAGACTGATGGACCTCTGGCAAGGGAAATTAACAAAATAAGAGAGGAGACCCAAACCAATATTATCAGACATACCACAGGAAAAATTACAACAAGCATCCAAGACTTCCAAATAATCATAAAGAAATAATTCCAGACTCTACTTACAATGGAAGGAAAACCTAGCAGACATGGATGAATTTCTACAAAAATACAAATTGCTATCTCTCCTTTCCTTTTTGGACCTGCTTCTCCACCATGTATGGTTGGGGGAGCAGTTGGTTAAATAAACTTCTTTTCCTGCCTTAATAGTGTGTAGTATTCTCTTCATAGGCTACCGAATGAAACTTACCTATTTAATGTTCCTTACATATGATTCTGTAACTCAGATGGTGTTTTTGAGTTGGAAATGTTAGAATATCCTAACCACTCCTTTTCTGTGAACTAAACTGCTTTGAGACACCACGCGAGACTTTTCACCAATACCATTGCTGCCTTCACATCCATGTCCACATCACTTCTCTTCTCTGGTGAGTGAAACTACTCTCTACGGCTCTCTGTTGCTCTATCTCTGTTCAGATGTGGCACCATGCTAGAGAGTTCCTATAACCTTAATCGGAAAGGCTGGTCACCTCCGAAACCGAGGTTGCTTGGTTATGCGATCTTGGCCATTTCTCTCTAGACTGCTCTAGGGGAAGTAGGGACATCGCTTCTGCCTGGTCAGCTCCCCTTATCTCACCAGACTGACTGGCCTACTCATTTAACGGGGTGCTACAAGTCATGCCCGAGCCATGAAACCCCTCTGAAATGCTTCCTGTTCTCCCTGGATAGCCAGAGCTCCTAATATTATTATACTGTTCTCAGATTTAGACAATTTTTGCCTCTGCAATGGTAAATGGTCAGAAGTCTATTCACATTCAGGATCTCTTTACTCTCTGCTAATCATGTCCAACTTTCTATGTCTCTCCATTCCTTTTCTACAACTATTTATATTGTGCCATGAAGTGTGTGACATGGGCTGGGTCCAGGGGACCCATTCTAGGTTCCCTCTAAAAGGCTAGCCAAATTAGGCTTGATTTTTTGTTCAGGCTTTCTTTGCATTTTTTTAAAAATTTGCCATCTTGAGTTTGCCATTTTGGCCAAATGGTAGGTGAAGGATTTGGCCCCTTCCAATCCTTACCCTGCCACCAAGCTTTCTTCTCCTCCATCCATCTATTCAAATGTGCCTTGCTAACAAGTTGCTCTTTTCACAGACTCTGGTAACTGAGGCCCAACCATCTGATGTGCTTTGTTAGCAAAGATGTCTGAACATTGTTGTCTAAAATTTTAGGATTTATTTTGCCTTTTTTGTTTTGTGTTGTTTAGGCTAGTACTGACTGTGATTCTAAAATATTGGGCATAACTGTGCCCATTGTGTCATTGCAGAATATTTGTTCAATTCTTGATAAGGACCAGGTAAGCTCTACTTAATCTATTTGATCTCCTTGTTGCTTTAATTGGAAATAACAAAGGATTTTCGTGACAAAAGTTGCAATTCAAATCCAGCCTGGGCTGAAAATTCCCTAAGACTCCATCTCCCAACTAACCTGCAAAAAGCCAGGCTGGAAGCTTGGACTGAGCCTCTTATCTCCAACCAGAAAACACTGCAAGAGTTTCTATAACTCAAAGTGGTAGAGTGCTAGCCTTGAGCAGAAGTGCTCAGGGATAGTGCCCAGGAATAAAGTTCAAACCTCCTTTAATACCAACTGGCACAAAACTTCCTACCAATGACACAGACTCAGCCAGTCTGCAGAACAAAGGAACATGGAAACGAGTAAGAGGACATGATACCACATCAGCCACTTTGTGGCTGCAATTTTAAAAGTAACCAGAGCAGGGAGGTTAATAGATGTAAGAAAACTGCCCATCTAATGACCATACCTGTCTACCTTTCTTTGGACAGGAATTTATATTCTTGCCTTTGTCACTTGATTTCTTCTCTACCTATTCGCCAGATGTCAGAAGTAGCTAGGGATATTTCTACCAACATTTTCAGCCCCAAGTCCTTCCTCTTGCCCTTTATTTACTCTCTAGTATTTTTAAGTCCTTCAATGCCTCGTGAGACTTCTCCATACTTCGTCCAACAGACTTGCTTCTTCCAGACTTCATCAAAGGACTCATTGCCCAAGTGACAGCTGTTGGCTGCTGCTTTCTCTCAGAGGGGATCTCATTTTAACCTTTTACCCCTACTGTTGATACCCCTAGCAAGCAGGAAATAGCCAGAGAGAATCTTCACCTTTTTTTTTAATAATTATCAGAAGGCTGGAATGTAAGGTCTGAACAGGAACACCTCCCTCTTTCTTGGCTAAGTTTCCACCCAATATCTGTTACATAGGTAACTAGCAGACTGGAAGCAGTCACCTTCTCCTCCTGCTAGATCACATCCTGGGCCACCTCTGGTCACAAGCCTCCCATCTGACCTTAGGAGGGTCCCAGACCCTGAGGTCACATCGAGATCCAGTGTGCCCACCCTTTTCCCCACCTGGCCAACTTCTTCCTTTCCCTAGCCTAGATAAGTTCTGGCCCAGAGGTGGGTCGCCCCCTTCCTTTTAACCATGCTTCTCCACCATACATGGTGTGGGCAGAGGTTCAGTTAATCAACTTTTTTTCTCCCTGAAAAATAAGAAATACAAATTGCCCAAACAGAACCAAGAAGAAAGAAATCAATTAAACAAGTTAATTTCCATACAATGAGATAGTAGAAGTAATCAGAAATCTTCCAACAAGAAAATCCCAGGACCTGATGGATTCACTACAGAATTCTATAAGACCTCAAGCTCTTCAGAGAAATAGAAACAGAGGGAGTAATCCCAAACTCATTCTATGAAGCCCATATCACATTCATCTTCAAACCAGGCAAAGACCCAACAAAAAAAGAACTACACACCAATCTGTTTGATTAAGACAGATACAAAGCTCCTCAATAAAATTGCAGCCAACAGAATCCAGAAACGTTTCAAAAAAATCATACATTATGACTAAGTGGGTTTCATTCCAAAGATGTAGGGATGGTTTAACATATGTAAGTCAATAAATCTAGTCCATCACATCAACAGATCCAAGGTCAAAAACCACATGATTATCTCCATTGATGCAGAAAATACTTTTGAGAAAATTCAGCTCTCATTTATGTTAAACGCTATGGAAATAATAGGAATAGAAGGAACATTTCATAACATAATAAAAGCCTTACATGGCACATCGAAGGCCAATATTATACTTAATAGGGAAAAAATACAACCAATTACCCTAAAAACAGGAACAAGGCAAGGATGCCCACTCTATCCACACTTCTTCAATATAGTTCTGGAATTCATAGACAGAGCAATAAGGCAAGAGAAAGACATTAAATGGATCCACATAGGAGAGGAAGAAGATACACTATCTCTTTTTGCAGCTGGCATTATTTTATAAATAACGGATCCCTAAAGCTCCATCCCCAAACTCTTAGAGCTTATAAGCCAATTTGATAAAGTAGCAGGATACAAAATTAACCCACAGAAACCAATCGCCCTTCTGTATAATAACAATGTACAAATAGAAAGGGAAATCAAATAACAGCCCAATTTACAATAACCTCAAAATAAAAAGTGTCTAGGAGTTAACCTAACTAAAGATATAGAAGGTCTGTTTCATGAAAACTATAAAAGCCTATAAAAAATAAATCATAGAGATTACCAGGAAATGGGAAGAAATGGGAAAAAATATTTACCAGCAATATAACAGACAAGTGTCTAATATCCATTATATTATAATATCCATTATATTATATATGGTGAAGTCAAGAAACTAACCCTTCACAAACCTAAAAAACCAATCTTGAAATGGTCAAGTAAGCTAAAGAGAGACTTATTAGAAGAAGAGATAAAAACGGCAAAGAAATACATGAGGAAATGTTCATCATCCCTGCCTGTAAGGGAAATGCAAATCAAAACAACTCTGAGATACCACCTTACCCCAATCAGAATGGCCCACATCCTAAATTCAGCCAATGACAAATGCTGGAAGGGATACAAAGATAGAAACATTACTACATTGCTAGTGGGAATGTATACTAATAACACCACTTTGGAAAGCAGTCTGGAGGTACTTACAAAACCTAAATATTGACCTGTCCAATGAACTGGCCATACCACTCCTAAGCATCTACTCTGAACAACAGGATCCAGTGTACATAGACATCCACACCTCTATGATTGCTGCAGCACTGTTTACAATAGCCAAGATTTGGAAAAAACACAGATAAGCCACAACTGATTAGTGGATCCAAAAAAATGTGGAACCTATATACAATGGAAAATCATGTATCCATTAGAAAGGACAATATGAAGGTACTTGCAGGGAAATGGATGGAACTAGACAAAATTATTTGAGTGAGATAAGCCAAGAACAATGAGACAAATGGCATAGGGTCTACCTTGTACGTGGATGCTAAAGCCAAAATGCAAGAAGGTATGACAAAGTAAACAGGACTCGAGAAACAATGGACAGCCACTCATTTTGTTGTATCACCATTAATGTCTCCATGTTCTTGACTATGTAGTCAGCAGAAATATTCACGCAATGGAGGGAAGCCAGGAGGAGGAACACAATAAGTGGAAAATTGAACAAAATACAACAAAGGGGCCCATCAGCTGTACTGGACATAGAAGAAAAATAACTAAGCAACCCAAACACAGTGATGGGAAGAGATGAACGAGAGGGGGAGAGGGCAAGAGGGAATAGCCTACATTAAGCAAAAGGGAAAAAATGTAAATATCACCTGAGGTGGGAAAAATAATTTGGAATGTAAAATCTCATAGAATTAACGAACTTTGGAATATGATAACAATAATTTGCCTTGTCAAGGTTAAAATGTGTTTGTGACTTTAACTAAGTATCACAATTCCACAATACTGTGAAATATGTGAAATATATGTAATTACCTATCTCAAATTTACCAAAAATGTGAGAATGGGAAGGGTTAGGAGGAATGGGTGACAACGTTTTCAGACACGGTGTATTTATGTACTCTTTTGTAGAATGGTAACTTCTTTGTACAACTATTTAAATATAATAATAATAAAAAGTGTTTAAAAATAAACAGGATGAAAATAAAAGTTACGAATATAAAAAAGGAATTAAATCCAGTTGGAAGGAAATTTTCTTTGAGGAGAGTAGTTTAGTTTATTCTATAGCAAGTCTCATTTCACAAATAAATTAAAAAACTAGACCCCAGATAAATGAAATAAACTAAGAAATGGAGTTGAAAAAAGAAAATAAGAAACTCCACCCACTCTTTCTTGCCTGGACAGCTAGTGTGGGTAAAAATTCATCATGCTCCTGAATTGGAACTGAAGTGGCAAAGACCTTATTTGGTGGTGCTAACTTCACTGTCGACTACTGAATTAGCACGAAAACAGCATTGGATCCATCAGTCTCAAATGGAATAGGTAGTGGACCAATATACAGAGAAGGCTGCAAGATAGACTGTTAAGGATAAGGCAGAGTTAATTAGTGCTAACTAGTCTGTTTCTATAATTTACCTTTTTTTTCTATTAAATTTACCTTTTAAGCCTGTTCATTGAGTGGAGAGAAGGGAATTCTTAGGATTTGGTTAGAAGGAATCAAGGATTTGATTGGACATGAAAAACATTGGTGGATATATGAAGCAGCATGGTCCTAATAATGAGCAGGGCACACTAATCAATGTTACCCCATGACCTGGCCACTGGAGTGCATGTGGCATGCCACACAAGTGAGAAGGGCATGCTGCTGGAGGGGATAGGATGTCATCCACACATAATGTACTGTGAAGAATTGATTGGGGAATAGGCAGTTTGTGAAATAATGGTGGAAAATTGTTAGGTAGGAAACCCACTGGAGTGATGGAGGGGTTCAACCTATATATAGGCTGCATGGTCAGAGCAATTGAATTGGAGAAAATCAAGGAATGACCTGCAAGGAAGGAAGTGGTGAGACAGCAGGAGGGGAAAGACCTGGGAGAAGAGGAATTTGAGGGAAAACAGGAGAGGAAGGAAGACAATTGGCCACCAGTCCAGAGAAGTGTAGTGGAGAGTCCTAAAGAGAAGAAGGAAGTGATGGAAGGGAAAAAGGGAAATGAAGGAAAACTCTATAAAGAAGGAGGGAATAAGGGAAAAGTAAAAAGTCTTACCTATTGAAGTTTGGAGCGTGGAGATGATAATTTGGGGGGTTGGTGTTTTGCAAACCAATTAACTATGCCTATTGGAGGTCTGATGTTTGGTGGTTGGGGTTAGGCTGTCACTGAGTGTACAGCACAGGACAAGGTAAATGGAGGCCCATTTCTAGTGTAAATAAAGTTATCTTCAATGTGCCTCATTGGATTGTCTTGTCTTTTATGCATCATAAGTGTGCAAGTTCACAAGTTAATAGGCTCAAAGGCCACGAGTTTTGTAAAATGTAATGAGGTGATAATTGGTTTGAAAACCCAATGGAACAGTGATATCACAATGGCAATATGATGTCACCATATCGAGTTATAATAATATTTTGAATTTATACTTAGTTGGTGATGCTATAATGGTGATGAGGTCACAATAGATTTACCATGTAACAATAGGTCACAATAGATTTTTATTTTTAATTGTGAAAATACTGTACAGGGGGGTTACAATTACAGGGGCAAGATAATGAGTACATTACTTATCAAGCATTGTAGCCTTTTCATTTGTTTCCCCTTCCCATCCCTTCCCATACTTACCTGGCAGGGGAAATACCACGATCACACAATAGGTTTATGAGGACAGTTATGATGTCAGTTATGATGTCAGTTCCACTCAGGAGAAAGTCATTCAACCCAGGCAGAAAAACTCCGCCCACAGAGTAGTGACTTTCTTCACCAGGTAATCATAGCCAGAGACTGCCTCTCCCTACAACAGCCTAGACAAACAATTGAAATTCAGTAAACATAAACCCCGAGAAAAGCTCAAAGCTGGGCTCTGTGAGTGTCTCAGGAATTAGTCCCTCAGGGAAAACTACTGGTTACTGAAAGACCTCAACCCTACCCAGAACCAAGCCTCATCACAGCATCTCCAAACTAGAGGAAACAGCCATCTTCCCCTTTTGTGTTACTCCAAGCAGATCTCCCTCCCACTGAACTAGCCTGGGAGGAGGATCAAAAAACATGCCTAACACAGAGCAGATTCTGCCTGCCCAAAGAGACAAGAAACCAATCAAGCAATTGGAAAACCAAACACCAAAAGCAGACCAGAGACTCTACCAAGAGACTCGTTATGGACACAGCGTGATACAGGGTCTTCCCATTCACCCCCCAAAAAAAACAAAAAAATCAAGGAACTCTTTTTTGAAACTTTTCTTAAATTTTTAATTTTTTTAAAGTGTTTTCTGTTAACCTTTTTTTCTCATAATTTTTATTTTTGGAGTGTGTGTGTGTGTGTGTGTGTGTGTGTGTGTGTGTGTGTGTGTGTGTGTTTGTGTTTAATCTCTTTTGAGCTTTTGGTCCTTTTTTATTCTTTTTACTTTTTTGTCTCTTTTTTTTGCATGACTTAATTGCTGTTGTGCTCATCCCAAGATATATACCTGTCATCAATTATTAGAGCTTATTCCCTATTGTGTACATACTTAAACCAGAAATTTATTACTAAATTCACACCCTCTTAGGCTTAACTTCTTTAAAAGGAGTATCATCACTTTTTACCTACATAATTATCATGTAATTAAATTTAATATTTTATTTTTTTGCTTTCATGTTTCTTTCTATCCCTCCCCTCCTCTCATGCTATAATTTTTGTCTCTCGGTATCATTTCTTTAAACCTACATAATTTTTAAGTGTTTCACTTCTTAAATTTAGCTTTGTTGTTCCAATTTTCTTTTTTTTATTTCTTTTTTTAATTTTAATTTTTATTTTTTGTGAACATACTGTACAGAGGGGGTACAATTACATGGGCAAGATAATGAGTACATTTCTTATCAAGCATTGCAGCCTCCTTTGTTTACCATTCACATCCCTACCCAGCCTCCGCCCAATGCCCCCAGACAATCCTCCCACCCCACACCCCCACGCAGCACCAAAGTTGAAAAGTTCGTTTTCGACCTAACAACTTGTACTTCTCATTGTTGCAACAGGTCCACCTGTACCCTTAAACGACTTGTTTTTCCCCATCTCCTCCACAAATTATACCGACATCAAATGTACTGAAAGCAGGGGTTAAACTGTCGGGGAGGGACACACAAAGCAACAAAGAAATAATCTTATAAATACGATAGAAACAAATTCATTAAAGAAAAAACAACATTAAAATACATATCTAAGGGTTCATTTTCCTTACATCACATTATTTGACATTTTCTGCTTGACATACATATACTAGATATTGCAAATAAGGGAAACCATGGAACCTATGTGTTTTGGGCCTGGCTTACTTCATTTAATAGAATTAATTCCAAGTCTTTCCATTTCCTAACAAATGGGTCAAAGTCATTCTTTCTGATGAAGGCATAGAATTCCATTGTGTATATATACCACATTTTCTTGATCAATTCCTCTGCGGTGGGGCATCTGGGTTGGTTCCATATCTTAGCTATGGTAAATAAGGCTGCAATAAACATAGTTGTGGTGGTAGCTTTAGTGTGGTCTTGTTTGTAAACACTTGCATAAATGCCCAAAAGTGGGATAGCTGGGTCATAGGGGAGCTCTATGTGAAGTTTTTTGAGGAACCTCCATACTGCTTTCCAAAGTGGATGAATAAGTTTACACTCCCACCAACAAAGAATTAAGGTTCTCTTCTGTCCACATTCCTTCCAGCATTTGTTGTTGTTAGAGTTCTTGAATTTTGCCATTCTAACTGGAGTGAGGTGGAATCTCAATGTTGTTTTGATTTGCATATTTTCATGGCTAGTGAGGTTGAGCATTTCTTCATGAGTCTATCGGCCATCCTTCTTTCCTCTTCAGAGAAGTTTCTCTTTAAGTCTTTAGCCTACTTATTTAATGTGCAGTTGTTTCTTTGAGGATTTGTTGTGGGGGATTTAATTTTTTGAGTTCCAAATATATTTTAGATATGAGACCCTTGTCTGTTGTATGGCTAGTGAAGATATTCTCCCAAATCGTGGGCTTTCTATTGATCTTGCTAGCTATGTCCTTTGCCATGCAGAAGCTCTGTAACTTCATGCAATCCCATTTGTCCAACCTTTTTTGATTTGTTGTGTTTCCGGGTCTCTATTAAGAAAATTTCAGCCTGAGTCAAGGAGGCCTAGGATTTCTCCTATTCCATCCTGTAATGTTTTCAGAGTGTCTGCTTTGACTCCTAGTTTTTTGATCCATTTGGATTTGATTCTGGTGCAGGCTGATAGATAAGGATCTAGCTTAAGTTTTCTACAAGTAGTTAACCAATTTTGCCAGCACCATTTACTGAAGAGGCTGTCTTTCTTCCATTCTATTTTTTTAGCTTCCTTATCGAAGGTTAGATGGTTATAGGTCTGTAGGTTCATTTCTGGGTTTTCAATTCTATTCCATTGTCCTGAGCTCTGTTCTTATGCCAGTACCAAGCAGTTTTGATTATTATGGCTTTATAGTAGAGTTTGAAATTTGGTATTGATATTTCTCCAGCAGTGTTCTTTCCATTGAGGAGCATTTTTGCTATTCGGGTTCTTTTACTGTTCCATAATAATTTTTGGATTGCCTCTTCTATTTCTTGAAGAATGAGGTTGGAATTTTGATAGGTATCGCATTGAATTTGTAGATAGCCTTGGGAAGTATGGCCATTTCATGATGTAAATCTTTCCAATCAAGGAGCATGGAAGGTTTCGCCATTTTCTAAGGTCTGTTTTGATTTCTTTTTTCAAGATTTTAAAGTTTTCATCATAGAGTTCCTTCACTCCTTTGGTGAAGTTAATTCCTAAGTATTTTATTTTTTGTGGGGCTATTACAAATGGAGTTGCTTTCCTAATTTCAGCCACACTTTTATGATTGTTGGCATACAGAAAAGCCTTTGATTTTGGGGGGTTAATTTTATACCGTGCTATTTTGCCAAAGTTTTGAATCAGCTTGAGTAATTTGGGACTGGAGCCTATGGGATTCTTTAAATACAAGATCATGTTATCTGCAAAGAGGGAGAGTTTTACTTCTTCTTTCCCTATTTGGATCCCCTTTAGGTGTGCATCTTGTCTTATTGCTGTAGCTAGGCATTCTATTACTAGATTGAAGAGAAGTGGAGAGAGTGGACATCCATGTTTTCTTCCTGAGTTAAGAGGAAATGTCTTTAGTTTTTCACCATTAATTATAATGCCGGCTGAAGGTTTGTCATATAAAACCTTTATTGTATTGAGGAATGTCTCATGGATTCCTAGTTTTTCCAAAACCTTCATCATAAAGGGGTGTTGGATCTCATTGAATGCTTTTTCTGCACCTATTGAGATAACCATGTTGTTCTTATTCTTGCTTCTGATGATGTGCTGAATAAAATTAATTGATTTGAGTATACTGAACCAGGTTGGCCTCCCAGAAATGAATCTTGTTTGATCGTGGTGTATGATTTTTTGGATGAATTGTTGAAGTCGATTGGCCAAAATTTTGTTGAGAAGTTTTGCATCAATGTTCATCAAAGAAATGGGTCTATAGTTATCTTTCTTTGATGGGTCCCTGCCTGGTTTGGGGATGAGGGTTATGATGGCTTCATAGAATGTGTTCAGTATTGTACTTTCTCTTTCAATTTCATTGAAGACATGAAGGAGTATTGGTGTGAGCTCTGTTTGAAGTCCTTGTAAAATTCTGCTGTAAAACAATCTGGTCCTGGACTTTTCTTAGCTGGGAGGTCTCTTATTGTTGTTTCTATTTCAATGATTGATATGGGCCTATTAAGATGGTTTAACTCATCTTGGTTTAGTTTTGGCATGTCAATATCTGCTAGGAAAAGGTCCATTTCTGTCAAGTTCTCAAACTTATTAGCATAAAGTTTTGAGAAGTATTCCTTTGTAATGTTCTGAATCTTGATTGTTTCAGTGGTGATGTTTCCATTCTCATCTGTGAGTTTATTTATTTGGGTGTGTTCTCTTCTTTTTCTGATAAGATTTGCTAAGGGTCTGTCAATTTTGTTAATTTTTTCGAAGAACCAACTCTTTGTTTTATTGATTCTTTCTATACTTTTTGGATTCTAATTCATTTAAATCTGATTTAATTTTAATAATTTCTTTCAGTCTCTTGGATTGGGGTTTATCCAGCCGCTCTTTTTCAAGGAGGTTTAGATGTGTCGTTAAATTGTTGGTTTCAGATCTCTCCAATTTGTTGATGTAGGAGCTCAGAGCTATAAACTTGCCTCTGAGTACTGCCTTTGCTGTTTCCCAGAGGAGCAGGTAATTTGTTGAATAGCATGAACATCTGAATTTCCTTTCTAATCTCATCCATGACCCACTCGTGAATCAACAGTGTGTTGTTCAGCCTCTCTGTGTTACCAGACTTTTTGGTGGCTTTTGGTGTTGAGTTTTCATTTTATTTCCTTGTGGTCAGGGAGAATGCAAGGTACAACTTCAATGTTTATGAATTTGTGGCCTAAAATGTGTTCTATTTTAGAAAATGTTCTATGTGCTGCTGAGAAAAACGTGTATTCTGATGCTGCTCGATGAAATATTTGGTAGATGTCTGTTAAATCTAGTTGATCTATGCAGCTGTTTAGATCTGCGGTTTCTCTGTTGAGTTTTTGCCGTTTTGATATATCTAGTGGGGAGAGTGATGTGTTAAAATCCCCAACAATTAATGTCTTTGGATCTATGTGGGATTTGGGGGAAAGTAGTGATTCTTGGATAAAGTTGGGTGCTCCGATGTTTGGCGAATTAATATTTAGAATTGTAAGATCCTCCTGAAGGTGACATACCTTAATTAGTATGTAGCGTCCTTCTTTATCTCTTCTCACGAATTTTAATTTGAAGTCTATTTTGTCTGATATTAGGATTGCAACTCCCGCCTGTTTATGTGGGCCGTTTTTTTTGGTAGATTTTGTTCCAGCCTTTAACATTGAAAATGTGTTTGTTTTTAAGGGCAAGATGTGACTCCTGAAAGTAGCAGATAGAAGGATCTTGTTTTTTAATCCAACTAGACAGTCTATGTCGCTTAATTGGAGAGTTAAATCCACTAATGTTGATAGATCTGACTGAGAGGGATTTGGGAATTCCTGCCATGTTATCCCCCTTCTTGGGGGCTGCAAAACTGGGTTCTTCCTATGGTTCTTGGATTCTCAATTTGGGCACAGTTTCTTGGCCTTTATTGTGGTCTTGTTTGTTTTCTATGTGTCGGAAATCCTTAAGAATGTTTTGTAGGGCTGGTTTGGTGGAGATGTATTGTTTCAATTTTTCTTTGCTATGGAATTTTTTTATTTGGCCTTCAGTTATGAAGGAGATTTTAGCTGGGTACAATATTCTTGGTTGACACTTGTTTGATTTTAGGGCATGGCATACATCATTCCAGAGTCTTCTTGCTTTGATTGGCTCAGCTGAGGAATCTGACGTGATTCGAATTGGTTTCCCTTTATAGGTGATTAATCTTTTCTCCTTCACAGCTTTGAGGATCTTTTCCTTGGTCTGAGTTGATCCTGTATGGATTAAAATGTGACAGTGTGATGCACTATTCTTTTCTGGTTTATTTGGAGTTCTATAAGTTTCTTGTATCTGAATAGGTCTAACTTTTTGCATGTTTGGTAGTTCGCTGCTAGGATCCTGTTACACAAATTTCCTAGACCATTAACTTCTGTTTCTAGGTGTTTCTCTACAACCAATATCCTTAGATTAGGCCTTCTGATTGTGTCTTCCAAGTGTTGGATAGATCTATCATTTTTCGTAGAGTTGTCTTGGCTGGTTGTATGTTCTTTCTCTATAATATCTAGGCTGTCTTCAATCCCCGAGATTCGATCTTCTGTATGGTATAACCTGCTGTCCAGACTTTCTACATTGTTTTTATTTTTTTCCTTCTAATTGGTCAGCTTTCATGGCTTCAAATTCTTTGTTGAAGCTTTGTTTTAAATCTTGTATGAACTTCTTTACTTCCTTAATTTGTTGTTCAGTGTTTATTTTCAAATGACTTAGTGGATTGCGTATGGTTTCCTTGGACTCCCATTCCTTTTGTTGGGTTCCATTCAGCATTCCCTTTGTGGTCTCCCTGACTTCCTTTGCTCTTTGTTGATGGATCCCATGAATTCCTTTAATGATCTTTGTGTATTTTCATCCTGCTCTCTCAATTCCTCTCTTACTGTTTGCTTAGCTTCCTCCTGCTCCTGCACATGCCATTCCTGTAGTTCTCTTTGAGTATTCTCAGCCTTTTCACGCCATTCCTGCCTTCTCTTTGAGTATTCTCAAGCTGCTCACACAATTCCTGTATCAGGTTTTTTTAGTAGCTTCCTCATGCTCATGATATTCCTGTATAAACCTTTGTATTGCCTCCTCTCTCTCCCTATCACACTCATACAGGGTCCTTTGTATGCTTTCAATCTTTTTATTTATCATGTTTGCCAGCAGTTTTTGTAGAGCTATTTGGGAACTCTCCTCTGGATTATTCATTATCTGTTCTGTCCCCTGATTATCAAGAGTGGGAGTTGAGATTCCCGGACTTGCCATTTTCTTGTGTTTTTCTGGCTTACTCTGCCCATTTGAGATGAAAATAGCACCAGTTTTGTGGTAGAACACTTTCTTAAGGCAAGCATCAACCAAAGTCTGAATTTGCACAGTCAATAGTCTACAGATACAATCTAGTTCAACAGATACATCTATTTAACATCAAACAACTGTATATTAATTGGCTTTGAACTGGAAAGGAGAATTTGGAAAACCAGAAATTATTAGGGTTAGGGAGAGATGTGGGTTAAAAATAGGAATAGACTGATGTGGGAAGGCACTGGGAGAGTTAACTAATTCCTAATCTCAAACAGGAAATTGGTTGGATAGGATGAAATTAGAGAGAGAAAAAAAAAGAAGAAAGAGAAAGGGAAAAGTGACCAGAAAAAATAGTCAAGTAAAAATTAATAATATTGTGCAGAAGCAAAAAAAAATCTATGTAGAGAAGAACGTGAATATAATGAGAGAAGGGGAGCGATATAAAGGAGATGTGAAAAACTTAAAAGTAAAAATGCTTAAAATATTATATAGGAATAAAGAGGTAGTACTGCTATTAAGGAATTTAAGTCTCAGTGATTTTTGAATTGAGTAATAAATTTGTAGATTAAGTGTGTACACAATGGGGGATATGGTCTAATTGTCAACTACGGTTTTATCTGAGGATGTGCAGGACAACAATTAAGTCACATAAAGAAGAACGAAAGAGAAGAAAAGGTGAAAAGGATAAGAAATGAAGAAAAAATGATCAGAAGTTCAGTAGAGCTAAATAAAAAACAAAAAGATAATTCAAAAAAAGATGAAAGAAAACAAAAAGAAGGAAGAAAAATGCACACACACATGTATCCCTAAAATAAAAATTATGAGAAAAAAAATTACTCGAAAACCATTTTTTTCAAAAAAGTTAAAAATTTTTAGAAAACAAAAAAATTTTTTTTTAATAAAAGGTACCAAAAAGAAGAAGAAGAAGAAGTATTTTAAAAAATTCTTTGATTTTTTTGGGTGCGGTGGGAAAAATCCTGTGTCTCCCTTCTGTCAGTAACCAGCCTCTTGTTGTAGTCTCTGGACTGCTTGTGGTCCTGTGGCTTGGTTGGTTTCTTAAGTCAGTTTGTTTGAACAGGCAGAAAAATGCTCTGCTTTCACCCAGGATTTTGCAATCCTCCTCCCAGGATAGTTCAATAGGAGGCAGATCTGCTTTGATTATCACAAAAGAGGGAGATGCTGTGATGAGGCTAGGTTCTGGGTAGAGTTGAGGCCTTTCAGCAAACAGTAGCTTTTCCCTTAGGGGCTAGTTTGTGAGACACTCACAGAGCCCAACCTGGAGCCATTCTCAGGGTTTCTGTTTATGGAATTTCAATTGATTGTCGAGGCTGCTAAAGGGAGGGGCAGCCTCTGTGTTTGATTACCCAGTGAAGAAAGTCACTCCTAGGGCTGGCACTGAAGCTGGGTGACTTTTCCCTGGGTGGAGCTGAGTCTGGCAGGTCACACGGTTAATTTCTTGGGGCCTGCTAAATGACACTAGTTTAATTCCCAGGCCTGAGTTGGAGCTAGCAGCTCTGCCAAGCTTTGTCCGTATCCAAGATGGAGACCTCCAGTACTGGGGGGGAGGGGTGGCATTCTCTCCTCTGCTCCCTGCGAAATAGTGAGGACGTCAGACTTCTACTCATGCCGAGTCTTGGTTCCTGGGTCGTCTCTGGTCTTCGAACTGCAGGATGAAGATGTCTGCTCCTTGTGGGTTGTTTTTTTGTGTTGAGTAGAATCCACTCACCCGTTGCGTCTGGACCTTCCTACCGGACTCTCTGTGATTCAGGTATAGCGTCTGCAGCTACCACCACCACCGATGCCGCGGTGGCGGTGGCAGATGCTGGCAAGAGCTCAAAGCTGTCTCCTAGCCTGAGTTGTCCCTTTCTGGCCATCTCTCTGACCTGTGTTGGCACACTTGGTGTGATTTTCTGGCTTAGAACTGTTCACTGGAACTCTAAAACTACTTTCTATGGCGGAGCTTGTTTAGCCTCCAGCTTCTCCTCCACCGTCTTCTACCGTCACCCCTCTTTTTTTTTATATTTCTCTTCTGTCATTCTGTCCAATCAATTTTCTTCTCTGAGATTAGGAATTGGTTAAATTTACTCTCCTTTTACCCTTCCACATCCCTCTAGTCCTATTTGTCCCCACATTTCTCCCTAAAAATAGTAATTTCTGGTTTGCGAAATCCTTTTTTGTTGTTTGTAGCACAATAATACATAGTTGTTTGATGTTGAATAGATTGTATCTGTTGAATTAGACTGTATCTGCAGCCATTTTCATTGTGAAACTACAGGACTCTGGCTGATGCTTGCCTTAAAATAGTGTTCTAGCACAAAATTGGTGTTACCCTCATACCAAATGGGCAGAAAAAGCTGAAAACCACAATAATAATGGCAAGTCCAAGTATCTCAATTCCCACTCATGTTAATCAGGTGACAGAATTCTTAATGAATAATCCAGAGAAGCTCCATAAAAACATATACATATACTACTAGTAAGCATTGTGAATGAAATGATTGAACTTGCAAAGGACTCAGTGTGAGCGTGATAGGGAGCGAGAGGTGGCAAACCAAAGATTAATACAGGAATTTTGTAAGCATTAGGAAGCTACTTAAAGATTAATGCAGGAATTACAGGTGGAGAAAAGTCAAAGATAAATACAGGAAATGCATGAGCAGGTGGAGCACAGCAATAGAGAATTAATGGAATTGCGTGAACGTGATGAAACTAATCAAAGAGTAATACAGGAATTATGAGAGCAAGATGAGACTAGACAAAGATCAATAGAGGCATTCATGGAACCCATAAAGAGAATGCTGAAGGAAGTCAGGGAGACCACAAATGGAATGCTGAATGGAGCCCTACAGAAAGAATGGGTGTCCAGGGAAAGCATAACCAATCAACTAAGTGATTTGAGAAACTGAACACAAAATTAAGGAAGTAAAGATGTTCATACAAGATCTAAAACAAAGCTCCAACAAAAATTTTGAAGCCATCAAAGCCGACCAATTAGAAGAAAAAGAAATAGAAAAACCAAGTAGAAAGTCGTGACCGTAGGTTAGAAAATGCAGAAGATTGAATCTCGGGGATTGAAGACAGCCTATATATTATAGAGATAAAACATAAAACTATGCAAGACAAATCCAAAAAATATGATAGATCTATTCAACATTTGGAAGACACCATCAGAAGGCCTAATCTGAGGATAATGGGTGTAGAGGAGCACCTAGAAAAAGAAGTTAATGGTCCAGAAAATTTATTTAACAGAAACCTAGCAGAGAACTTCCCATACATACAAGAAGATAGGCCTATTCAGATATAAGAAACTTATAGAACCCCAAATAGACCAGACAGAACAAGATATCCCACTGTCACATTATAATCTGCACAGGATCAATTCAGACCAAGGAAAGGAGCCTTAAAGATCTCAAGGAGAAAAGAACAATCACCTATAAACAGAAACCAATTAGAATCATCCCAGATTTCTTAGCAGAGCCGATTAAAGCAAGAAGAGCCTGGAATGGTGTATGCCATGCAATAATGCAAACAACTACAAACCAAGAATACTGTACCCAGCTAAACTATCCTTCATAACCGAAGGTCAAATAAAAAGTGTCCATAGCAAAGAAACATTGAAACAATGTATCTACACCAAACCAGCCTTACAAAAGACAAAAGTATCCTACACATAGAAAACCAACAAACCACAATAAGAGCCAAGAAACAGTATCCAAGCGAATAAAATTAGAACTCAACACCCTTTGTGATAAAAGCTCTGTAAAAACTATGAATCCAGTCAACATTCCTCAATACAATAAAGGCTGTATATGACAAACATACAGCCAGCATTGTACTTAATGGTGAAAAAGTAAAGCCATTTCTTCTTAACTCAGGAACGAGACAAGGAGGTCCACTCTCTCCATTTCTCTTCAATTTAGTATTTGAATGCCTAGCTACAGCAAAAGACAAGATGCAAACCTAAAAAGGATCCAAATATGGAAAGATGATGTAACACTCTCCCTATATCCAGATAACATGATGTTGTATTTAAATAATCCCACCGACTCCACTCCAAAATTATTCATGCTGATTCAAAACGTTGGCAAAGTAACAAGGGAAAAAGTAACTCTCCAAATCAATGGATATTTGTATGCCAACAATGAGAAAAGCATGGCTGAAATCAGGAAAGCAACTTCATTCATAATAGCCCATAAAAAATAAAATACCTAGGTATTAACTTAATCAAATAGGTGAGGGATCTTTATGATGCAAACTCAAAAGCTGAAAAAGGAAATAAAAACGGAACTTAGAAAGTAGAAAAACATCTCATGCTTCTGGATTTGAGGAGTCAAATCATGACAATGGCAAAACTTCCCTAGGATAGCTACAAATTCAATGTGATGCTTATCAATATTACAAACTCATTGCTCAAGAAAATAGAAGAGGAATTCGAAAAATTCGTATGGAACAATAAAAGACTCTGAAGAGCAAAAATGTTCAACAGAAAGAAAAATGTGCTAGAGGAATATCAATACCAAATTTCAAACTCTACTACAAAGCCATAGTAATCAAAACAGTTTGCTACTGGCACAAGAACATACCTCAGGACCAATGGAATAGAATTGAAAACCCAGAAATGAACCCACAGACCTATAGCCACCTAATCTTCGATAAGGGAGCTAAGAAATAGAATGGAAGTATGACCTTCTACTGTAAATGGTGCTGACAAAATTGGTTAATCACTTGTAGAAAATTAAAGCTAGATCCATACATATCACCCTGAAGGGGAAACAAAGGAGGAGGCTACAATGCTTGATAAGAAATGTACTAATTTTCTTGCCCATGTAATTGAAACCACTCTGTGCAGTATTTTCACAATAAAATCAATAAAAATTAAAAAATGGAATCCATCCCAAATGAAAGAAAGTCCTCAGAGTCAAAGCAGACACCCTGAAAACATTTCAGGTCAAATAAGGAGATAACATATGTGTCCTTGGCACAGGCTGAAATTTTCTTAATAGAGACCCAGAAACACAACAGATCAAAGAAAGGTTGGACAAATGGAATTGCATGAAATTGCAGAGCTTCTTCATGGCAAAGCACATAGCTAACTAGATCAATAGAAAGCCTAAGGATTTGGAGAAGATGTTCACTAGCCATACAACGGACAAGGGTCTCATATATAAAATATACCTGGGACTGGAAAAATTAAATCCCCCAACAACAAATCCTCAAAGAAGCAACTGCCCAATAAATAAGTGGCTAAAGACTAAAGAGAAACTTCTCTGAAGAGGAAGGAAGGGTAGCCAATGGATACATGAAGAAATGCTCATTCTTCCTAGCTACACTGAGATACTACCTAACCCCAGTTAGAATGGCTATAATGTAGAACTGTAATGACAAGACAAGCTGGACAAGATTTCGGTGGGACTGTAATCTTGTTAAACCATGTTGGAAAGTAGTATGGAGATTCATCAAAAGACTCCATATAGAGCTCCCCTATGACACAGAAATCCCACTTTGGGGCATTTACCCAAATGATCAAAAACAAACCCATACTATCTCTACCAGCACCACTATGTTTATTGCAGTATTATTTGCCATACCTAAGATATGGAACCAATCCAGATGCCCCTCAGAAGATGAATGGATCGATAAAATGTGGCAATAACACTTGATAAAAAATGTACTTGTATTCTTGTCCATGTAATTGTAACTCCTCTGTACGGTATTCTTACAATAAAAAAAAATGTGGTATATATACACAATGGAATTCTATGCTTCCATCAGAAAAAAAATGACATTGCCCCATTTGTTAGGAAATGGAAAGAGTTGGAAAAAATTATATTAAATATAGTAATCCAGGCCAAAAGAAACATAGCTTCCATGGTTTCCCTTATTTGCAATAACTAGTATATGTTTGAGATAAACACAAACTGTCAAACAATTTGATTTTAGGTGAAATGAATACCAAGATAAGGACTCAAATGGTATTTCTTTCTTGCTGTTTTTTCTACCATATTTACAAGATGATTTCTTTGTTGTTTTTATGTCCCTCCACCAAGAAATAACCTCTATTTTCACAGTATTTAATGTTGAAATAATTTGGGGAGGGGAAGGAAAAAACATATTGGGATTCATGTGAACCCATTGCAACAATTACATATACAAGACGTTATGTCGAAAATCAAACTTTACAATTTTGGCGCAGGGGGACGAGGGGGCAGAAAGGGAGATGGGAAGGGATGGGACGGAGATACAAGGGAGGAGGCAACAATGCTTGATAAGAAATGTACTCATTACTTTGTTCATGCAATTGTAAACCCTCTGTACGTATTTTCACATTAAAAAATCATGAAATAATAAAGTAAAAATCCATGCCAACTTTTTATGCATGTTGTGGCGCTTGAACATTGGGCCTGGGCACTGTCGCTGTGCTCTTCAGCGCAAGAATAACACTGTACCACTTGAGACACAGTGCCGTTTCTACTTTGCAAGAGATATATTGGCGCTAAGAGTCTCACAGACTTTTATGCCCAGGCTGGCTTAGAACCACTATCCTCAGATCTCAGACTTTTGGGTAGCTAGGATTTCAGCATGAGCCACCAAAGCCTAGATTCAAGACAAGTTTAAAAAAGGAAGCTTATTGAACTTTCTGCCTTTTTCTAATAAACAATGTTATTTTTCAACATTAATTTATAACTGTGAGTAATTTTTAGGTGTAACTTGGAATTTTTTAATAGAATCAAACATAACTGTTACTATTACTCAGTATCTCACAAAACCATTGTAATTGACTTTCCCCAAAGGCAATTATTACATACTATATTACTCATTATTATTATTACACTCTATATTGCATGTAGTGTGAAGTGAAAATAGTTTGGACAATTTTGTATAAATTAGTAGATGCTACTTTAGCATTATAAATTCAGAACTGTGATTTTAAATGAAGGAAAGAGGATTTCCGAGTTAAAGTGAAATATAAATATGTAATGTGTCCCAACTGAATCAAAAATTCTGAGTTCATACAGACAAAAATATTTTCTTTCCACTAAAGTCTTTGAAGTAATACCATTGGAAATAATGAGACAAGAGGAGGAAGAATTAAAATCATGTCAAACAATGTCTGTTTTTCTGCTAACCCTCCACTATGAAGACCTGCCCATTCGTAGTTGTCACAAAATTTCAAGTGTCTCTCTTACAATCTATTTGGAAAGTTCTAAATCACTGACTATTTTTGTAATTTCTGTTATATGAAACAAAACATTGACACAAAACAACTGAAATAAAATAAACACATATGTTGAAGTCACCACAACTGGAAAAACAACCAACAAAGTAGAACTCCGCCAGGAACAAAAACATGTTTTCCCCAGTTTTTTTAAGCACAAAAACCTCAAATACATGTTAACTTGGAGTAGAGACATAAAGAAACTGTCTCAGAAATATGGTTGCATTAATTTGTAATTAAATTCATCTAGATGTACCTAATGTAGCAAACCCCTTGAATTGATCAAATTGTTTAAAACAAATGTGACTGTATTCATAGTGAGATCTGCACATATTTAAAAGAATAAAATAACAAAATCAAGGCATACTTAAAAAATTCAGAAAAGCAATGAATAAGTGCAATATTATCCATATTGAGAACTAATTCCTACTGATTTAACAAAAAAAATATGCAACTAATAGAATCTGAGCAGTATACAAGAGTGTATATACTTTAAACTATTCCAAATTACACTTTGTAGAAGATTGAATGTGGGTAATCTAAAGGAGAACATCAACACATGATATAAATGAAGTTAAAAATCTCATGAAAAGAGAGAAGTAGTTTCTGGAAAATAATAGCTTAACAAATGGTGGTCAAAATTTTTCTAGTACTGACAAAATTGCATACCTATTTATTTAGATCCAAAAAAAGACCCCAGTTACTCAAGGTGATTTGAAACTTTGGCAAAGTAGCAGGATACATCTGTAACATTATTATGGATGTTGACTCAGGCATGAAATTCATTTCCTCTTTGATATGACAAATGAATATATGAAAGAATATATCTTCTCCAGCTAAATATCAAGACTTAACTAAAGATATCACGAGAAAAGTCATTATGTAATCTGTATTGCAACTGGGATAAGAAAAAAATCAGTCATAGTGATTCTGGATTTATTGTAAATGTTGATGTTTTTCATAAATTATTCCCTTTAGTTTGTATTTTCAAAATATTGTGTTACATGATGTATATTTTGGTAACTAATTTTGAATGCCTCCTTAAATTTTGTTCTGTGTATAATGTCTCTCTTCTGTTCCTAACCTAGGAAATGATTTTGATTCCAAAAACATTCTAATAACCACTGTTTATAATTCACAAAATCTCATAAGCATGACACCAGTAAACATTGGTTAACATTTTGATACCAGGGTCTCATGACTTATAAGGCCTATCTGCATGAGTTACATTGTATCTAGATTCCTCAGTCTAAATTTACCCACTGTTAAAAAATGTTTATATCTTTATTTGTCACCCATCAGAGATTAAACCTGAGTATAATGCCTAAGGAAAACGATAAAGTAAACAAATGCAGCATAGAGTAACTCACTCGTTTAAAGTCAACCTATCTCACCAAAACATTCTAAGCATTACCTTACAATGTGTATTAATCTCATGAAGGGAATGGGGAATATGAGAAGAGGACTAACCAAGCACTGTCTTCAAAATATATATAACTTGGATTTATCTCTATATTTCACTATAAACATTTCTGATTAAAAACTGTTTGAATAATTGATTTATAATATATCCTAGTTTCATATACCAAATTACATTCAGAAAATGGGATATAAAAATTAACTAAAGAAAGTCCTGGCAGAAAAAATGGCACCTCTATACTATGTGACACACAATTCTGTGGTATTTCATTATGCCTCCATTTAATGAATGTGATTGTTTAAATGTTTCATAAAGTAATAATTATAATTGATCAGTGTATTATAATCTAATTATTTACAATTTTATCCTAGAATCATTTAAGAACTTCCCATTCAATAATGACATACAGCACATTCCATTGGTATTCTATGGATAGGAATGAGTTTCTTAGGATCTCCTGCCATTTGGAGGTGGCAGGATCAGGATTCGAACTGTGGGCTCCAGATCTCACCCGAGGATAGAGAACTCACTGGTGTGTTCAAGAATAACAACAAGACCAATGATTAGGCACAAGTGGCTCTCAAAAGTCCTCCTTGGTACTTATAGGGATGTGATAGGAGGATCATGGTCAAAGTCACCCTAGGCAGAAAAGTCCTTGAGAGCCCTGTCCAACTTCAGGGCCAACAAAGCCAGACGTATAGCCATATGACTCCAGTGTTGCAGGGCTAGCCTTAAGTAAAGCAGCTCCTGAGTTCAAGGTCCAGGAGTGGCAACAAACAGACATACACAACAATCTGTGCAGCCAATTGCCTAAAGCAGGTCACCCTCAGCAGCTTTTATTTACATTTTATTATGAGGCCAATGCAGGAACGGGCACAAACCAAGCATGGGAAGAGAAAATCAGGTTTCTTAGAAGTAACCAGTATTCAGAAAATTAAAATTGGGGACATAAAATGGTAGCATAATTATGTAAAAACAACCATTAAGAAAAAGATGAGGGGGCTGGGAATTTGGATTAGTGAGAGAGTGCCTGTCTAGCATGCAAGAAGCCCTGGGTTTGATTCCTCAGTAGCACATTCAAGAAAAAGCCAGAATTGGACATGGATGTCAGGAGGAAAGAATGGAACACTTCCCAGTCATGAAGTCTTAGGCAGTGTGTCAGGACACCAACATGGTCTTCACACAACCACAGAACAGGAAGACTGTATCTTTCCCACTTCTCAGGGAGCCGAGGGCCCCAGAGTCAAGACGGCAGAGCCAGTTTCTAACTCAAGTGCTTGGAGCCAGAAGAGAAAGGGCTCTGACTCTCCTTGGACTGGGAATTTGCCTTAATGATGTGGAGAATGAAGGAAGGAGAATGGACTGGCAAAGGTAGAAGTGCCTTCAAATCTGACAGATGGATAGTCAAAAAACCCACTCCTGATCTTACTTATGGTAAATAATGCTGCAATAAACATAGTTGTGCTGGTAGATTTAGTGTGGTCTTGTTTGTAAACATTTTGATAGATGCCCAAAAGTGAGACTGCTGGGTCATAGGGGAGCTCTATGTGGAGTCATTTGAGGAAACTCCATACTACTTTCCAAAGTGGTTGAACAAGTTTACATTCCCACCAACAATGAAGTAAGGTTCCCTTCTGTCCACATCCACTCCAGCATCTGTTGTTATTAGAGTTCTTGATTTTTGCCCTTCTAACTCGGGTGAGGTGGTATGTCAATGTTGTTTTGATTTGCATTTCTTTTATGGCTAGGAAGGTTGAGCATTTCTTTATGTGTCTATTGGCCATCCTTCTTTGTTCTTCAGAGAAGTTTCTCTTTAAGTCATTAGCCCACTTATTTAATGGACAGTTGTTTCTTTGAGGATTTGTTGTTGGGGGATTTGATTTTTTGAGTTCCAAGAATATTTTAGGTATGAGACCCTTGTCCGTTGTATGGCTAGTGAAGATATTCTCCCAATCTGTGGGCTTTATATTGATCTTGCGAACTATGTCCTTTGCCATGCAGAAGCTCTGCAACTTCATACAATCCCATTTGTCCAACCTTTCTTTGATTTGTTGTGTTTCCGGGTCTCTATTAAGAAAATTTCGGCCTGCAGCATGGAGACCTAGGGTTTCTCCTATTCCATCCTATTCCATCATGTAATGTTTCTGAGTGTCTGCTTTGACTCCAAGGTCTTTGTTCCATTTGGAGTTAATTCTTGTACAGGGTAATATATAAGGATCTAGCTTTAATTTTCTACAAGTAGTTAACCAATTTTGCCAGCACCATTTACTGAAGAGGCTGTCATTCTTCCATTCTATTTTTTTAGCTCCCTTATCAAGGTTAGATGGCTATAGGTCTATAGGTTCATTTCTAGGTTTTCAATTCTATTCCATTGGTCCTGAGGTCTGTTCTTGGGCCAGTACCAAGCTGTTTTGATCTAATCAAGGAGCATGGGAGTTTTTCCCATTATCTAAGCTCAGTTTTGATTTCCTTTTTCAAGATTTTAAAGTTTACATCATAGAGGTCCTTCACTTTTTTAATTAAATTAAATCCTAGGTATTTTATTTTTTGTGGGGCTATTAAAAATGTAGTTGCTTCCGTAATTTCAACCCCACTTTTCTCATTGTTGGCATACAGAAAAGCCATTGATTATGGGGGGTTAATTTAATGCCCTGCTACTTTGCCAAAGTTTTGAATAAGCTTGAATATATTGGGAGTGGAGACTATGGGATTCTTTAAATACAAAATCATGTCATCTGCAAAAAGGGAGAGTTTTATTTCTTCTTTCCCTATTTGTATCCCCTTTATGTCAGCATATAACAGCTTTATTTACCATAGCTAAGATCTGGAACCAACCCAGATGCCCTTCAGTAAATGAATGGATCAAGAAAATGGGGAATATATTCACAATGGAATTCTATGTCTCCAGCAGAAAGAATGATATTGCCCCATTTGTTAGGAAATGGAAAGACTTGGAAAAAATTATATTAAGTGAAGTAAGCCAGGCCCAAAAAACATAGGTCCCAGGATTTCCCTTATTTACAATATCTAGTATATGTATGAGTCAAGCAGAAAAGGTCAGATAAGGTGATGTTAGGAAAGTGAGCCCTAAGATATGTATTTTAAATGTTGGTTTTCTTTCATATATTTGCTTCTAATGCAATTATAAGATTATTTCTTTGTTGCTTTGTATGTCCCTCCCCCACAGTATAACCCCTGCTTTCACTGTATTTGATGTCAGTATAATTTGTGGAGAGGAAGGGGAAAAACAAGTCCTTTAAATAAGGATACAGGTGGACCTGTTGCAACAATGAGAAGTACACGTTGTCACATTGAAAACGAACTTTTCAACTTGGGGGGGGATTGGGTTGGGGGGAAGGAGGATGGGAAGGGTAAACAAAGAAGGAAGCTGCAATGCTTGATAAGAAATGTACTCACTATCTTGCCCATGTAGCTGTAACCCCTCTGTACAGTATTTTGACAAAAAAAAAAAAAAAAAAAAAAAAAAAACCACTCCCTAAGACCAAAGAGCAAGGCTCTCTATTGTTAACCTAAAGGTAGCCTGGGGTTCCCTTCACCTGAGGGAGGAAATATAATTAGTCATTGTTTGAAGAGGCAGATAAAAGCCTGATCCTTGCGTAACTCTGACAAATCTTTTAGGTTACCCCTCATTGGTGGCCGTGTCTGGAATGAATGAAGTGGTTTTGCAGCTCACTTACCTGTTGAGTGTGTAAATTCTGCCTCCTAATCCTGTAGGCCTAGGTCTCTTCACGTAGTCTGGCTTTTGAAACTGTTTTCTGCCTTCAAATATTGTTACACTGGAGTTCTTCCTGCTAAAAGGGCTATGGCTTAGAAGCTGAGAATTTCATATGAACCCAGGATTGTTCAATGATGTTTCTTGTCTGCTTTTATAATTCAAGAACGCTAAGAACATTTAGAGTGCAAGTAACTTCTCATTACCAAGGGAAACACAGGAAGCTCTTGAACATCTGAACTATCAGTAATAGAAGTCAGTGCCATAGACGTTCCAGCCCTGACTGGCTTCATCCTGTGATCCTCAGACTTCAGGCTCCTGAGCTAGGGTGATGGGCATGAGCTACTGGTGCTCTGCTAGGTTCAGAACTGTAATAACATTGGCATTACAAGTCAACTGCTTATCACAAAGGTCTTGGGCAGCATATTAGGCCTTTCAACATTGGACCTTTCAGACACAAGTTTATAATACTAGAGTCTGAGAGGCTATGGGTATGGATGGGCTACACTTCAACCTTGAGCTCTAACTCCAATTCTGGTGTACATGAACATTCATTTTTTCCAGAGAATGTTCTACTAATTTACAAATAGGAATAGTAATTTGCTTAACCCTCACTTTTTTCCAGTTTTGTGTCTCAAACTCAAGCCTGGGCACTGTCGCTGAGCCATTCAGCTCAAGGCGAACACTCTACCACTCGACCCACAGCACCTCATGTGGTCTTTTTGTGATTCATTGGAGATAAGAGTCTAACAGGTTTTCCTTGCCTAGGCTGTCTTTGAACTGTGATCTTCAGATCTCAGCCTGCTGAGAAGCTAAGGTTCCTGTTGTGAGCCACAGGCAATGGCCTGCAGTTTTTGCCAGACCTGTGGCTTGAACTAAGGGCCTAGGTACTGTCTCTGAGCTCCTTTTTCTCAAGCCTAGCGCTGTACCACTTGAGCCACTCCACAGCTTCTGGCTTTTTCTGAGTATGTGGCAATGAGGATTCAAACCTTACCATTCATGCATGCTGAGCCAGCTCTCTATCACTAAGCCACATTTCTAGCCCCACCCTTACAATTTTATCCATCAACTTGCCTATCCTCAAGAAAAGGCTTCTGAGTAAAAATCATCTAAAGAAATTCATATAGGAAGGTTCTAAAGATAAAGAAGACAAAGTTCCTACTTGGGAGAAAATCCTAAACATGTGAAGACTGTGACAAATGCTTCCATTTAATTATGTATCATGTTTCAACACTTAATAAAATATTAATGAAAAAAACAGTCAATGTCCTAAATTATTGTGTATAAATTTTAATGTTACATGTAAAACATGTACTAAATATTATGTGTATAAAATACTAAATATAGTAAACAATAAATAAATGAAAAGTAAAAAATCAAATAAATACAAAATCAATAATAAAAAATTATAATATATAATAAACATACATATGTAAATATATATCATATATTACACATATATAGAAATATTTTTCCATTGCAGGGACTTCATTCTGAAGCTGGCAACTCTAGCCTGAATTTCTTATCCTCAAGGACAGTGAGCTTTGCCTTCACCCATGATGCAAAAGAGTTACCTTGATGGTGAGATCAAATCCCAGCAATGATGGAAATACTGGCCCCAGTTCCAAGACAGTGACTTAATTCTTTTAATGGAAGTAGTTTTGTTTATTCAGTTACGTATTGAATATTTAAAAAAAGCAGTGTAGAATTTTGCACAGCTTTCAGACACCTTTCTCTTAACCCCAAAATACTTGTCTGACCACTACTTTTTTTCATTTTTTATTGTAAAAATGTTGTACAGAGGGGTTACATTTAAATGAGCATGGTAATGAGTACATTTCCTATTGAGCTTTGTTGCCTCCTGCTTTGTTTTCCCCATACCATTCCTTCCCTCCCATCTCCACAACTACTCTCCCTGCCGAGTTCAGTGACTTAATTTTTATTTTTGGATTTGCATGGGGTTTGAACTCAAGTAGTGGCAAATATGCACTTTCCCTCACATTGGTACATATTTACCAAGACTTTGAGTTCAAATCGCAGGATAGGAAAGAAAACTGGTAGAAATTCAAAACAAGGGAGTTTTATTTCTTTTTTTAATTTAGTTAAATAATTAATTAATTTATTCTGTATTTTGCCAACATGGGGCTTGAACTCAGGTCATGGCAACTCTGCCTCAGCTTCAATCGCGCTAGGGTGGGGCATCCTCGGACCCATAGGCAATCTAGGGATCCTTGGCCCAGAGGGCTTTCAGGAAGAAAAAAAAAACATAGCATAGCACAAAAAGTGGCAAGCTGCAGAGGGCTGAGGATTTTCCATTTTTTTCTTTGCACAGTGGCCTTCCTGGGTCTGAATAATATGGCTGCAAACTGGACCTGACCTGCCATATCTGAAGGCCGGCATGCTATCAGGGAATCCATAGGACAACCTGTGAACATAGGCCCTGGGTTCAAATCCCAGTCCTGACACCAGTGACAGGAGATCACAAGAGACTCATTCCTATGCATAGGAATACCAATTGAAAGAGTAGTTCATGTTTCGGTCTAGTATAAAATGGATGCAATAATCCTAGGACGCTGATTGATCTTAATAAGTTATTATGCATGAAAAGAATAATATTCCTTCAAGGGCGGTATAATACATGCCTAAGAGTTGGTAGAAATGTCTTAGGTGTCATGCAATCATAGATAGATGGCTCTGGCACTCCTTACTAATATATGTTTATTTGTATACCACCCTCTGCCTATCCATGTATCACTGTTTTGGCCAAACCTGGAGCTCGATCTCAGCACCGGGAACCACCTGACAGCTTCATTGGCTAGAGGCTGCCATGCTCACACTCATCCATTCATGAATTGGGCTTGCTAAACCCTGAGTTCACGTCCCAGCACTGCCAAAAATTAATTTTGGAGTAAGAAGCCAAGTGTGACACATGTTTTATTTTTCTGTGAGAATCCTGGGTTTCAGGCATGATGGAGAACTTATTTACAAATCTGGATGCTGTGGTAGGATATAAACAATGTAATAAATGGTAGAAGGGTCATCAGAGTCAATGAAATAAATGGTAAATAAATGAATAAAACAAGAAATAATATGAATAATCCCACCCTACAAAATATGGTCTGACTAGCTGTATGGAAGTATAAATCCTATCTTTAAAATGGATATAAGGAGTATGTTTTCCAGCCCTGAGGCTTGAATTCAGACTTAGGGAACAGGCCTGACTTTTGTCTTCAAGCATGTTCAGATTCCCTTCCGTCACAGTGCTGCATATTTACCCAGACCTTGAATTCAAATCCCAGGCCTGGCAGAAAAAAATGTCATGAATTGCAAACCAGGGAGCTAAATATTTTTTTTAATTGAGGGCTGAGAAGCCATAGTCCCGCACAGCAACATAGGCCTACAGATCAAATACAGTCATGCCACTTCCAGATTGCGTGAGATCCTAAGAAATTCATTCCCATGCACAGGAATAATGATGGAATATTATCACTGTCACAGTTGAATGACATGCTCATGAATGATACTTGTACACAATTAGACTTTATGATTTCAGTCGGCTGATTGATTTTATTTAATATCTTATGAAACATTAAAAGAATATTATTTCTCAGGGACACAATAATTTCAGGACACTGATTTACTTAATACTTTATTAAAGATAAAAATAATATTTATTTATTTATTTTTGTGGATCCTGGGGCCAGAACTCTGGGCCGGGTATTCTTCAGCTCAAGGCTAGTGCCCTATCCCATGGTTTCCCTTATTTGCAATACCTAGTATATGTCTGAGTAAAGCAGAAAAGATCAGATAAGGTGATATTAGGGAAATGAACCCTAAGATATGTACTCAAATGTTGTTTTTTTCTTTCATGCGATTGTTTCTAACACATTTATAAGATTGTTTCTTTGTTGCTTTGTATGTCCCTCCCCCACAGTATAACCTCTGCTTTCACTGTACTTGATGTCAATATAATTTGTGGAGGGCAAGGAGAAAAACAAATCGTTTAAATAGGAATACAGGTGGACCCATTGCAACAAAGAGATGTACAAGTAGTGATGTCAAAAATGAACTTTACAACTTTGGTGTGGGGGTGGGGTGAGGGAGCAGGGAGGATTGGGTGGGGGGCAGAGGGGAGAATGGGAAGGGATGGGAAGTGGAAACAAAGGAAGAGGCTACAATGCGTGATAAAAAATGTATTCATTATCTTGCCCATGTAATTGTAACCCTCTGTACATTATTTTCACAATAAAAAAATTAAAAAATAATATTAATTACATGAAGGCATAATAAATACCCAAGAATTGGTAAGAATGTAGTATATATAAGTGAACAATGGATAGACATCTCTGGCACTCTGTGAAGATATATGTATTTATTAGTGTTCTACAATCTGTGTGTCAGTCTGTTTTTATTTTGTCAACCACTGGTGCTCAATCTCAGATCCTGGGAACTGCCTATCAGCTCAATTTGTTCCAGGATGGCATGCTGACACACACACATTCATGAATTTGGCCCTTTAGGCCTTGAGTTCAGATGCCATCATGCCCAAACAATGAATCATGGGGTAAGAAACTGATGGTGGCACATGTTTTCCTTTTCTGGGAAATTCCTGGGTGTCAGGTATAAGTGGAATACATATGCACATATGTATATCCTATTTAATCAATGTAACCCATGTTCTATGTGCCATATTAGTCAATAAAATAAACAGTCAATACATGTTGGGTCATTGTTTGCCCCTGAAAGATGGATGGGGCCCAAGGAAAGGTAAGTGCGCCACTCGCCATTCCCCAGTCTCCCTTAGCCCGGGAGACATTCAGACACAGTGGGGAGTCAAGTCAAGCAAGAACTCGTTTATTACCACATAGCAAGCACCATTTAAAGGGAAAAATTGTGAGGCATGGAAGGGGAGGGAAAGGAACCAACCAATCACTGTAAACGTCACACCCTATCAGGCACCTAAGCTATATCCAATCAGTTTTTAAGGTAAACAATTGGCCTGTGCCCACTCAACTTCCTTTCAGCACCATCATTGCTGCCCATGTGCCCCACAAACACATGAATAAAACAAAAATAAAATTAATAACTCCCTTGAATGCAATCGGGAGTCAACCTATGTATGTAAATATAAATAATATATTTAAAATGTACACAAATAGGATGTATTCTAGTACTGGGGTTAGATTTCAGACGTAAGGAACAGACATGAATTTCTTGGCTTCAAGAAGGCTAGCTTCCCCTTTCAATACAGTGCAACAGAGTTACCCAGACCATGAGTTCCAATCCCAGTCCTAGCAGAAAAAAATGGCACCTTTATACTATGTGACACCCAATTCTAATGTATTCCATTATGCCTCCATTTAATGAACATGATTGATTAAAGTATTGATTAAAATCGATCAGGGTCCTATAATATAATTGTGTATAATTTTATCGTAGAATTATTTAAGAACTTCCCATTCAATCATAACATACATCATGTTCCATTGGTATTCATATAGATAGGAATGTGTTTCTAAGGATCTCTTTGCATTTGGAGGTGGCAGGACCAGGATTCGAACTGGGGGCACCAGCTCCCACCATTTTAACTCGAGGAGAGGGAACTCACTTGTCTGTCCAAGAATTGCAAGGCCAATGATTAGGCAGGCACCAGTGGTTCTCAGCAGTCCTTATTGATGTTTACAAGGCTGTGATAGGAGGATCATAGTCAAATTCACACTAGGCAGGGTAGTCCTTGAGATCCCTGTCCAACTTCAGTGCCAACAAAACCAGAAGTAGAGCTGTGTAGCTCCAGTGGTAGAGGGATAGCCCTGATTAAAAGTAACTCACAACACACACACACACACACACACACACACACACACACACACACACACACACACACACACTGCAGTCTAGTCAGTCTAGTCATCTATCTGTTTATATATTGGCCATTCCTAGAGCTTGATCTTAGGTCCTCAAATTTGCCAGCCAACTTCTCTTGCATCAGACTGGTGTACTAACATTTACCCACCCATGAAGTGGGCCTGCTAGGCCCTGAGTTCAATTCACAGAATTTCCAAAAACTTAATCCTGTTGGAAAGCCAATTGTCCCACTTATTTTCTTTACATCAGGAATGATGTAGAATGCATAGGCAAATCTATGTCTTATGTAATATGGTGCAAAAAATATTATATGTGTAATCTTATTCACTAAAATATGTAAGAAACAAAACACAAAAAAATGAATACACTAACTGCAACATGCAGTAAAAATGTGTAGGTCAATAAAATTTATGTACTTAAAATATATATGAATATTATTTTTTCGAGTGCTAGGACTTTAATTCAGGCCCTAGAAACAGGCCTGACTTTCTTGTCTTCCAGAATGGTGATCTTCCCCATCCCCCACAGTGCTGCAGATTTACTCAGATACTGAGTTCAATCACAGGCCTGGCAGAAAAAATGGCATGAATTCCAAGCCAAGGAGCCTCATAATTTTTAAAATATTTTAATGTATGTATGTATGTAGGTAGGTAGGTAGTTAGGTAGGTAGGTATTTTTCTTTTGTCAAACACAGGGCTTGAACTCAGCTCATGGCAATTCTGCCTCAGCTTTGATCACTCTAGGCTGGGGTGTAGCCCCTGGACCCACAGCCGAACCTGGTTCCTGGGACCCAAAGGCTGACAAGAAAAAAAATAATGTGACCCAGGGGAAAAACAAACAAACAAACAACTGGCAACTTGCAGATGGCTACCAGTTTTACATTTGTTTTCTTTGCTAGGTGACCATGCTGCATCTCAATGACCTGGTTGAAGAATGTTGGTAACTTGGCATTACTGAAGGCTGGCGGACTACCAGGGAAGCCATAGGCCTACATGGCAATATAGGCCCTGTGTTTTAAGCCGGGTCCTGACCCCTACCAATGGAGGGAGATCCTAAGTGTCTCGTTCCTATTCATAGGAATACCAATGGAAGATTATGAATGGCAAGGTTGAAGTAGTTGTTTCTGAATACTACTATATAAATAGAGTGATTTTAGGAGGCTAATGATTTTAATGAATATTTTTGACAAATTCAAAGAATACTATTAATTACATGGACACAATAGTTTCAGGACAGTGGTTGATTTAATCAATAATTAAGGATGAAAACAATACAATTAATTATATGGAGATATACTAAATACCCAAGAATTGATAGGGATGTAGCCTATATAACTGAATAATGTATAGACATCTCTAGCACTCTATAAAAATCAATAATTATTTTTGTTCTACCATCTGCATGTCAATCTGTTCTAATTTTGTCAACTCCTAGAGCTGGATCTCAAGTTCTGGAAATGCTTGTCAGCTCAGTATGCCTCAGGCTGGCATGCTGACACTCCTCCATTCATGAATTGGGCCTTGTAGGCTGTGACTTCAGATGCCAGCTCTCACAAAAATTGAATCGTGCAGTAAGAAGCCCATGGTGACACATGTTATCCTTTTCTGTGAAAGTCCTGGGAATCAGGTGTGAATTTTCATACATAGGCAAATCTATATCCTATGTAATAAATGTAATAAATATTTCATGTGTAATAACAGTCAATAAAATAAATGGTAAATAAATGAATAAAACAAAAAATAAAACGAATAAGTACACTAAGCACAATATGGGGTTAACATATGGGGTTCGATTTCAGGGCCTGGGAAGTCCCTGGCAGCTGAATTGGCTAGAAGCTGCTTTGCTGACAGCCATTCATGAATCCAGCCTTTTAAGCCCTGAGTTAGATCCCACCACTGCCAAAGAATGTAATCTTGGAGTGAGAAGCCGAGCGTGACACATGTTTTCTTTTTCTTTGAAAGTGCTCGATGACAGGTAGGATGTATAATACAGATGCTAATCTATATGTTATGTAATAGGATATCATAAATGTAAAAAATGTCATAGGTGGAAGAATTGTCACTACAATAAATGAAAAACAGATTGAATTAGAAGTGAATCATTCTAGATAACATTAGAAACAAAAACTATATGCTGTGGATTAAGTTTAAAATTTTATTAAGTATTACCAGAATAAAAATGTCATTGAAACATAAATACCTAATAATTGCTAGTAACACATGATGCATAATTTAATAATGTATAGACATCTTTCTCATTCTATAAAATATGAAGTTATGTGTATGGATGTATGTACATATGTGATAATAATAGGATATTGAGTAATTTAGTTAATGCTTTACTAATTGGTAACTGGGACACATCATTAAATGGAGATGTAATTTAATAAGTAATAATTGGTAGTAATAGCTATAAAATAATAATATACAGACATCTTTCTGTGTATATAATGCTTATATACATCAATCTCTATTTATTTATACCTCCTTCACGCTAAACATGTGAAGACTGTGGCAAATGCTTCCATTTAATTATGTATTATGTTTCAACACTTAATAAAATATTAATAAAAATGAGTCAATATCCTAAATTATCGAATTGAATTTTATTATAGATGTGCAAATTGTGATAAATATTATGTGTATAATAATACTAAATACAATAATCAATCAATAAATGAATAAAAGAAAAACAAAATACAAAATCAATAATAAAAATCATAATATGAAATTAACATACATATGTAAGTGTATATCATATATTAAACATGTATAGAAACATTTTTTCCATTGCAGAGCCTTCATTCAGGCCCTGGGAACTCTAGCCTCAATTTCTTTTCCTCAAAGACAGTGAGCTTTGCCTTCACCCATGGTATAAAAGAGTTACCTGGACACTGATCTCAAAACCTAGCAGGGGCAGAAATACTGGCCCCAGTTCCAAGACAGTGACTTCTTTTTTTAATGGAAGCAGTTACGTTTACTCAGTTCCATACTGAACATTAAAAAAAAGCAGTGTGGAATTTGTACAGCTATTCAGACATCCTTTCCTTACCTCTAAAGTGCTTCTCTGAGAACGACATTGTTTCTCTTTTTTGTACTTTTTTATTGCAAAAGTGTTTTACAGAGCGATTACAGTTACAGGAGCAAGGTAATGAGTACATTTCCTATTGAGTATTGTTGACTCCTTCTTTGTTTTCTCCCTACCATCCCTTCCTCCCATCTCCACAACTACTTCACCCTGCCGAGGTCAGTGACTTAGTTTTTCTTTTGTGGTTGGCACGGGGTTTTAACTGAAGTAGTGGCAACTCTTCCCTCACATTGCTACAAATTTACCAACACCCTGAGTTCAAATCCCAGGCTAGGAAAGAAAACTGGCAGAAATTCCAAACCTGGGAGCTTTATTTTTTTATTTAGATAAATAATTAATATTTTATTTATTTATTTATTTTTTAGCCATCCATGGGACTTGAACTCAGGTTGTGCAAACACTTTCTCAGCTTGAATCTACCTAGGCTGGGGTGCAGTCTCCAGACCCATAGCCGATCCTGAGATCCTAGGCCAGAAGGCTTGCAGGAAGAAAAAAAAAAGCTGGAAAGCACAAAAAGTGGTGAGCTGCAGAGGGCTGGCATTTTACGATTTTTTTGGGCATGGTGACCATCCTGGGTCTGAATGACATGGCTACAAAGAGGACCTGACCTGCCATTGCTGATTCTGGTGAGCTATCAGGGAAGCCATAGGCCAACCTGTCAACATAAGCCCTGGGTTCAAATCCCAGTCCTGACACCAATGGCAGGAGATCACAAGAGACTCATTCCTATGCATGGGAATACCAACTGAATGAGTAGTTCATGCATCCAGCTAGTCCAAAATTGGATGCAATAATCCTAGAATGCTGATTATCATATAGTTTATTAAGCATGAAAAGAATAATATTCCTTCATTGGTGGTATAATAAATACCTAAGAGTTGGTAGGAATGTAATAGGTGTCATTCAATCATAGATAGAGGGCTCTGGCACTCTTTAACAATATATATATTTGTATACCACCATCTGCCTATCCATGTATCGCTGTTTTGGCCAAATATGGGGGTCGATTTCAGTGCCTGGGAACCACTTGACAGCTTCATTGGCTAGAGGATCCCATGCTCAAACTCACCCATTCATGAATTGGGCCTGCTAGGCACTGAGTTCAGATCCTCACATTGCCAGGCACAATGGAGAACACATCTAAAATCTAGATTCTATGTGATAGGATGTAAACAATGTAATAAATGGTAGAGGTGTCATCAGAGTCAATACAATAAATGGTAAATAAATGAATAAAATGAGAAATAAAATTTATAAACGCACCAAACAAAATATGGACTGAACATCTGAACATAAGTATAAATCTTATCATTAAAATGTATATAAGAAGTATCTTTTCCAGGACTAAGGCTTGAATTCAGTCCCTCTAGGAGGAGGGAATGGCGGGAGATCCTGAGATACTCGTTTCTGGACCTAGGAAGAGCCATGGCATGTGAAAGATCTCATCCTTGAATGAGTAGTTCATGCATGATGTGAGTAGGAAATGATACATAAGATTGATGGGGTATAGATTATTTGTTAAGAAGAGTTGATGAAGCAGGACAATAATCATTATATACATGAAATGGATGCAGCAGAAAAGAACCAAATATAGGTACTCACAGATTGGATTCCATCACAGGTCACCACAATCCTACTCTATACAAATCTGTACTTATTTGCATTCTACGTTCAGCTTATGAATGGATGACTATTGTGCTTCCCACTCTCCCCCAAGGGAGGCTCATACTCAGGTACTGGGAACGCCTTGCTCATTGTTGCTCACAGGCTGGTGTGCTCATGTGGACCCATTCACCAATTGTGCCTGGTAGGCCCTGAGTTCAAATCCCAGCCCTGCCAAAAGATTCATCTTGGTGTCAGAAGTCAATTGTTGCATCTATTTTCCTTTCCTGTGCAAGTCTTGGGTCTCAGCTAGGATGCAGAATGCATGGGCCACCCTGTGGTCATGGGAATAAGTTGTTATCCATGTCAGTCCAGTTATACCTGTCATCATATACATAAGAAAATACACAATACATCCATGAATAGCATACAAAATGAACACAATAAGTACACTCAATGCATGATGCAGTCCACACACGGATGTGAATATACACCCCATGTTTCAATGATGCATCGAGGACTATTTTGGCCTCCCTGTGGCTTTATCTCATTTCCTGGGAAGAGCCCATCTCCTTAGTGGCTCACAGTCTGGTGTGATCATGTGGACCGATTGGGCAGTTGGGCCACATAGGCCCCGAGTTCGAATTTCAGCACTGCCAAAAATTCACCCTGATGTGAGAAGCCAGTCATTGCACCTGTCCTCCTTTGCTGTGCAAATTCTGGGTCTCAGCCAGGATGACTACACCAAACGCAAGATGCTGCCCACCCATGGTTGGAAATATAGATCCTTTGTTTAATTATTAATTTATGACTATATTGCCCTTCCACCAGGGCTCAATCTCAGGTCCCAGGAATGGACGAGCTCCTTAGAGGCTCACAGGGTGCTGTACTTAACATGATCCATTCACCAATTGGGCCTGATAGGCCTTGAGTTCAAATTCCAGCACTGCCAAAAGATTCACTCTCATCTGAAAAAACCAAGGTTGCATATGTTTTCCTGTTCTGTAAATATTCTGGTTCTCATCAAGGATGGAGAATGGTATATAAACAATTCTATAGCCATGGGAATAGGTTGTCATTCATGTTAGCACAGTTATATCTGTCACCATATTCAATAAAATGCACAAAACATCAATGACTAAGACACAAAATAAAAAGAATAACTACACTGAATGCAAGATGCACACCACTCCTGTAGGTAAAGAGAGATCCTAAGTTTAAAAAAGGTGGGCTTGCGATTTTGTCCAGTGCTGAGGCTTCAAATCAGGCCCTAGACCAGGCCTGAAATTCTAGTCTTCAAGGATAGTGAGCTTCCCCTTCCCCCACAATGCAACAGAGATACCCAGACTTGAGTTCAAATCCCAGCACTGACAAAAAATTCATTCGGATATCAGAAGCCAGTTGTTGAACACGTTTTCCTCTCCTGTGAAAGTCCTGAGTCTCAACCAAGAAGGGGAATTCATAAGCAACACTATAACCACTGGAACAGGTTGTCATTCATGTCAGCAAAGTTATTCCTGTCACCATATTTAGTAAAATACACAATACCTCAATGAAATAGAGACAAAATAAGGAGAAGTTCACTAAACACAAGATGCTATTGACACATGAATGTCAATATAGATTGTATGTTTAAATTATGAATTTATGACTATATTGGACCACCTTGGGAATAAATGTCAGATATTGGGAATGGCCTAGCTCCTTATTTCACAGGTTGGTGTGTTCACCTTGACTGATTGGACAATTGGTCCTACTAGGCCCTGAGTTCAAATACCAGCACTACCAACAAGTGGGTTGTAGTGTAAGAAGCCAAGTGTGAAACTTGTTATCCTTTTCTCTGAATGTCCTGGGTGATCCTGAGAATCCTGGCATGGTGGAGAACATTTCTACAAATCTAGATGCTCTGTGATAGGATGTCATCTATGTAATAAACAGAACGGGTTTCGTCATAGTACAATCAATGTTAAATAAATGAATAAAAGAAAAATTTCAAGGAACAACCACACCAAACATGTATGGACTGAACATCTATAGGTAAGTATAAATCCTATCTTTACAATATATATATAAATAGTATGTTTCCAGGGCTGAGGCTTGATCAGAACTAGTGAACAGGTCTGACTTTCTTATCTTTAAGTACAGTGATCTTCCCCTTCATACACATTGCTCCAGATTTACCCAGATCCTGAGTTCAAATCCAAAGCCTGTAAAAATAAACTGTGTGAATTGCAAGCCAGGTAACTAAATTTTTTATTTTACTTTTCTCAGTACGGGGCTTGAAGTCAGGTTGTTGCAACTCTGCCTCAGCTTCGATCACCCTAGGCCGGGGTGCAGCCACTAGATCTACAGCTGCTTCTAGGATCCTAGACCCCCAGGTCTTTCAGGGAAAGCAATTCACAGAAAAAATGTGGCCTTTTTATGTTTTCTTCCTTTGCATGGTAACCGTCATGGGTCTGAATGACACTGTTTCAAAGGGTACTTCACCTTGCAATGCTGAATGCTGGCAGACTATCTGGGAAGCATAGGCCCACATGGCAACATAGGCCCTGATTTCGAATCCCCGTCCTAACGCCAACCAATGGCAGGAGATACTAAGAAAATGGTTCCCATCCATAGGAAGAACAATGGAATATTATCAATGTCAAGGTTCAATGAGTTGATCATGAATGATGCTCCTATAATATTAGACAGCAACATTTCAGGAAGCTAACTGATTTTATTTAATATTTATGAAGCATAAAAAGAATATTATTACTTACAGGAACACTATAATTTCAGGACACTGATTGATTTCATTAACAGTATAAGGGTGAAAACAATAACATTAATTAAATGGACGCATGATTAATACCAAGGAATTGGTAGGAATGTAGTCTATATAACTGAAAATGTATAGACATCTCTGATACTCTGTCAAAACATATTTATTAGCATACTTCCATCTTCATGTCAATCTGTTCTTATTTTGTTAACCCCTGGGGCTTGAGCTCAGGTCCTGGGAGCAGCCTGTCAGCTCAATTTGCCCCAGGATGGCGTGCTGACACTCACCCATTCATGAATTGGGCCTTGTAGGCTTGTAGGCCCTGAGTTCAGATGCCAGCACTCCCCAAAAATTAATTGTGGAGTAAGAAGTTGATAGTGACAAGTGTTTTCCTTTTCTGTGAAAGTCCTGGGTGTCAGGTATGAAGTGGAATACATATGTAGACCTCTACCTTATGTAATCTATGTAATCAATGTTTTATGTGCCATAATAGTCAAAATAAATGCTCAAAACATGAATAAAACAAAAAATAAAATAACTGTACTGAATGCAATATGGAGTCAACATATGTATATAAATATAAATCATATATGTAAATTGTACATGAATAGGATGTTTTCTAGTGGTGGGGATCTATTTCAGGCGTAAGGAATAGACATGAATTTTTTGACTTCTAGGAGGCCAGTTTCCCCTTCCCACACAGTGCAACAGAGTTACCAGTTCCAGTCCCAGTCTTGGCAGAAAAATAGCACTTTTTTAGTATGTAATAGTATAGTAATTCTAAGGTATATCATTATACCTCCATTTTATTAATGTGATTGTTTAAATGGCTCATAAAATATTAACTAACATCGATCAGTATCCTATAACATAATTGTGTATAATTTTATACTAGAATCATTCAAGAACTGCTCTTTCAATCATGACATACATCATATTCCATTGGTAATCATATGGACAGGAATAAGTTTCTTAGGATCTCCTTCCATTTGGAGGTGGCAAGACCAAGATTCCAACTGTGGGCTACAGCTCCCACCACTTAAACCCAAGGATAGGGAACTCACCAGTTTGTCTAAGAACACCAATAAGAACAATGATTAGGCTGGCACCAGTGGCTCTCAGCAGTCCTCCTTGATACTTACAAGGATGTGATGGGAGGATCATAGTCGAAGTCACCCTAGACAAGAAAGTCCAACTTCAGTGCCAACAAAGCCAGAATCCCTGTGGCTCTAGTGTGGAAGGCCAGCCTTGATCAAAAGCAGTTCACATACTGTGCTCATATCCTGAGTACAAGGTCTGGGACTAGGAACAAACAGACATACACAACAATCTGTGAAACCATCCATCTAAATGAGGTCACCCTCTTGTCTCCAACTGAATTGGAAATTGTTCCCTGGGAAAAGGGCTGAGGGAGCTATCATCTTGACTCTGCCCATGCTGTTTGCATCACAGGATTCTGGCCACACCCCCATTCTTTCATAGTTCGCTCTGACCAATGAGATACAAGAGTGGTGGCCACGCCCACATTCCATGCTGCCTGGTAGCACCAGGATATAATCTGTTAGTTTACACCACTACCAGCAATTGAGGAAGGTAGAGATGGCTGAGTGGTGAGGAAGAGACTCCAGGCAACTTTGGAATATAGAAGGAAATTGAGATGCCTGCCAGCACCCTGGCTTCCTTCCCTCCTTCCCAAGGTGCGGAATTTCAAACATCAGGCAATGGCACCCTGCCAGGCCGTGTAAAGCTCCAACCTGCTCCTTGGCCCTGGTTCTTTGCTCTGAGGCCATGTGTCTGCAATGCCGCTGCCATCGCTGCTCGCCCCACCTGGAGCAGCCTAAAGCAAGTTCTCCCAGCAGCACAGGTGTGTGGCTGCCCCCAAACCACCCCTACCCCGGGTCAGACACCCCTCTGGGGGCACCATGATCCCCTACTTGTGTCCTCTCCCTGGCTCTGAGGAGCCACCTTTTTGTCTTGGGTATTTCTGAAAGAGAGCCTCAATATATGCTCTGGCTGGGCTATTCGAGGTCTTCCTATCTGTGAAAGGTATGCATCACCAGACCTGGTCCTCTGGAGTTGGGATGGTAGACATGTAACAACAAGTGAAGTCATCAATTTAGAAGGATTATCGCAAACTTTTAGTCCACAGCAGCTGATTCTTTTTTTCTTCATATTTTTTATAGTGCAAATACTGTACAGAGGGGTTAAAATTACATGGGCAAAATAAAGAGTACATATCTTATCAAGCATTGTAGCCTCCTCCTTTGATTCCCCTTCCCATCCCATCCTCTCCCCATCCCCCTAACCGACCCTCCACCTCCACTTAACAAAGTTGTAAAGTTCATTTTCGACATAGGACTTGTACATCTCATTGTTGCAAAGGGCCCATCTGTAATCCTTGTTTAAATGATTTTCTTTCCCTTCCCCTCCATAAATTATAACAACATAAAATACAGTGAAAGCAGGGATTATACCGTAGGAGAGGACATAAAAAGCAACAAAGAAATAAATTTATAAATGTACTAGAGAAAATTGAATGAAAGTAAAACTTTTTGAATCTTTTTGAATCTTAGGGTTCATTTCCCTGACACCAACTTATCTGACCTTTTCTGCTTGAGTCAGACATACACTAGTTATTGCAAATAAGGAAAACCATGGGACCTATGTTTCTTTGGGCCTGGCTTACTTCACTTAATATAATTTTTTCCAAGTTTTTCCATTTCCTAAGAAATGGAGCAATGTCATTCTTTCTGATGGAGGAATACAATTCCATTGTATATATACACTACATTTTCTTGATCCATTCATCTACTAAGGGGCATCTGGGTTGGTTCCAGATCTTAGCTATAGTAAATAAGGTTACAATAAACATAGTTGTGCTGGTAGCTTTAGTGTGGTCTTGTTTGTAAATATTTGGGTAAATGTCCAAGAGTGGGATTTCTAGGTCATAGGGGAATTCTATGTGGAGAATAGAGAAACCTCTATACTATTTCCAAAGTGTTTGAACAAGTTTACACTCCCACCAACAATGCAGTAAGGTTCCATTCTGTCCACATCCCCTCCAGCATCTGTTGTTATTAGAGTTATTGATTTTTGCCATTCTAACTGAGGTGAGCTGGTATCGCAATGTTGTTTTTATTTGCATTTCTTTTATGGCTAGGGATGTTGAACATTTCTTCATGTGTCTATTGGCCATCCTTCTTTCTTCTTCAGAGAAGCTTCTCTTTAAGTCTTTTGCCCACTTATTTATTGGGCAGTTGTTTCTTTGAGGATTTGTTGTTGGGTGGTTTAATTTTTTTGAGTTCCAGGTGTATTGTAGATATGAGAACCTTTTCTGTTGTATGGCTAATGAAGATTTGCTCCCAATCCGTGGGCTTTCTATTGATCTGGCTATCTATGTCCTTTGCCAGACAGAAGCTCTGCAATTTCATGCAATGACATTTGTCCAAACTTTCATTGATTTGTTGTGTTTCTGGGTCTCTATTAAGAAAATTTCAGCCTGTGTCAAAGAGACCTAGGATTTTTCCTACTCCATCCTGTAATGATTTCAGATTGTCTGCTTTGTCGTCGAGGTCTTTGATCCATTCGGAGTTGATTCAGGTTCAGTGTGATATATAAGGATCTAGCTTTCGTTTTCTACAAGTAGTTAACCAATTTTGCTAGCACCATTTACTGAAGAAGCTGTTTTTCTTCCATTGTATTTTGTTAGCTCCCTTATCGAATATTAGAAAGCTATAGGTCTGTAGGTTCTCTCTGGGTTTTCAGTTCTGTTCCGTTGTTCCTGAGTTCTGTTCTTATGCCAGTACCAAGCCATTTTGATTACTATTGCTTTGTAGTAGAGTTTTAAATTTGGTATTGATATTCCTCCACAACTATTCCTTCTGTTGAGGATTGTTTTTGCTATTTGGGGTATTTATTGTTCCCAATGAATTATTGGATTGCCTCTTCCATTTTCTTGAAGAATTAGGTTGGAATATTGATAGGTATCGAATTGAATTTGTAGATAGCCTTGGGAAGTATTGCCGTTTTCACGATGTTGATTTTTCCATTCCAGGAACATGGGAGATTTTGCCATTTTCTAAGATCTGTTTTGATTTCATTTTTCAGGTTTTTAAAGTTTTCATCATAGAGGTCCTTCAGTTCTTTGGTTAAGTTAATTCCTAGGTATTTTATTTTTTGTGGGGCTATTATGAATTTAGTTGCCTTCCTAATATCAGCCACACTTTCCTCATTGTTGGTATCCAGAAAAGCCATTGGTTTTTGAGGGTTAATTTTATACCCTGCTACTTTGCCAAAGTTTTGAATCACCTTGAGTAATTTGGGAGTGGAGTCTATGGGATTCTTTAACTACAAGATCATGACATCTGCAAAGAGGGAGAGTTTTACTTCTTCTTTCCCTATTTGGATCCCCTTTGGGTTTACATCTTGGCTTCTTCCTGTAGCTAGGAATTCTAATACTAGATTGAAGAGAAATAAAGAGCTTGGACATTCATGTCTCGTTCCTAAGTTAAGAGAAATGGCTTTATTTTTTCACCATTGAGTATAGTGCTGGCTGTAGATATATCATATGCAGCCTTTATTGTATTTAGGAAAGTTCCATGGATTCCTAATTTTTCCAGAACCTTCATCATAAAGGGTTGTTGGATCTTTACACTTGCCTTTTCGAAATCTGTTGAGATAACCATGTGGTTCTTATCCTTGCTCCTGTTGACGAGATGAATTATATTGATTTGCGTATATTGAACCAGCTTTGCATCCCTGAAATGAATCCTGTTAAATGATGAATTGTTTGAATGAATTGTTGTAGTCGATTGGCCAAAATTTTTTTTTGAGATATTTTGCATCAATTTTCATCAAAGAAATGGGTCTATAGTTCTCTTTCTGTGATGAGTCCCTGTCTGGTTTGGAGATGAGGGTTATTGTGGCTTCATAGAATGAATTCGGTAGTGAACTTTCTCTTTTAATTTCATTGAAGATTTGAAGGAGTATTGGTGTGAGCTGTGTTTTCAAGGCCTTATAGAATCCTGCTGTAAAGCCACCTGGTCCTGGGCTTTTCTTAGATGGGAGTTGTGTTATTGCTGTTTCTATTTCAATGCTTGATATGGGCCAGTTAAGATGGTTTAACTCATCCTGGTTTAGTTTCGGCATGTCAATATTTGCTAAGAAAAGGTCCATTTCTGCCAAGTTCTCAAACTTATTAGCATAAAATTTTGAAAGTATTCCTGTATAATGTTCTGAATCTTGGTTGTTTCTGTGGTGATATTTCCATTGTCATCTCTCAGTTTATTTATTTGGGTGTGTTCTCTTCTTTTTCTGATAAGATTTGCTAAGATGGTCAATTTTGCTAATTTTTTTCAAAAGAACAACTCTTTGCTTTGTTGATTCTTTCTATATTTTTTTTGATTCTAATTCATTTAATTCTGATTTAATTTTAATTATTTCTGTCTGTCTACTGGATTGGGGATTATCTTGCTGCTCTTTTTCAAGGACGCTCAGATGTCTTATCAAATGGTTGGTTTCAGATCTCTCCATTTTGTTGATGTAGGAGCTCAGAACTATAAACTTGCTCCTGAGTACTGGCTTTGTTGTGTCCCAGAAGAGTGAGTAATTTCTGTGTTCATTTTTTTGAATATCATGAACATTTGAATTTCCTCCATGAATTACAGGACTTTCTTTTGTGGCTTTCGGTGTTGAGATCTAATTTTATTCCCTTGTTTTCTGAGAGAATGCAAGGTATAACTTCAATGTTTCTGAATTTGGACAAGTTTGCTATGTGACCTATAATGTAATCTATTTCAGAAAACATTCCATGTGCTGCTGACAAGAACATGTATTCTGATGCTAATGGTTGAAATATTCTGTAGATGTCTGTGAAATCTAGTTGATCTATGCAGTTGTTTAGATGTGTGCATTCTCTGTTGAGTTTTTGTCTAATTGATCTATCTAGTGGGGAAAATGGTGTGTTAAATGCACCAACAATTAATGTCTTTGGATCTCTGTGGGATTTGAGGGAAAGTATTGTTTCTTGGATAAATTTGGGTCCTATGTTATTTGGCGAATAGATATTTAGAATTGTAAAATGCTCCCAAAGGAGAGATCCCTTAATTAGTATGGAGCACCTTCTTTACCTCTTCTCACGAATTTTAATTTGAAGTCTATTTTATCTGATATTAGGATTGCAACTCCTGCCTGTTTATGGGGGCAGTTTGCTTGGTAGATTTTGTTCTAGCCTTTCACATTGAAAATGTGTTTGTTTGTATGGGCAAGATGTGACTCCTGAAGGCAACAGATAAAAGGATCCTGCTTTTTAATCCAACTAGATAATCTATGTCGCTTAATTGGAGAGTTAAGTCCTTTAATGTTGAGAGATAGGACTGATAGGTATTTAGAAGTTCCTTCCATTTTATCCACCTTCTTGTGGGCTGAGGCAACTGGGTTCTTCCTGAGGTTATTGGATTCTCAGTTTGGGTGCAATTTCTTGTCCTTTACTGTGGTCTTTTTGGTTTTCTATGTGTAGGATGTCTTTAAGAATGTTTGGTAGGGCTGGTTTGGTGGAGATATATTGTTTCAATTTTTCTTTGCTATGGAAGATTTTTATTTGACCTTCATTTATGGAGAGTTTATCTGGGTACAGAATTCTTGTTTGACAAACTAAAGCTACCAGCAAAACTATGTTTATTGCAGCATTATTTACGATAGCTAAGATATGGAACCAACCCAGATGCCCCTCAGTCGATGAATGGATCAAGAAAATGTGGTATATATACACAATGGAATTCTATGCCTCCATCAAAAAGAATGACATTGCCCCATTTGTTAGGAAATGGAAAAACTTGGAAAAAATTATATTAAGTGAAGTAAGCCAGGCCCAAAGGGACATAGGTCCTATGGTTTCCCTTATTTGCAATATCTAGTATATGTATGAGTCAAGCGGAAAAGGTCAGATAATGTGATGTCCGGAAAATGAACCCTTAGATATGTATTTTAATGTTATTTTCTCTTTCATGCATGTGTTTCTAATGCATTTATAAGATTATCTCTTTGTTGCTTTGTATGTCCCTCCACCACAATATAACCCCTGCTTTCACTATATTTGATGTCAGTATAACTTGTGGAGGAGATGGGGAAAAACCAGTTGTTTAAGGATACAGGTGGACCTGTTCCAACAATGAGAAGTACGAGTTGTCATGTCCAAAAGAGCTTTACAACGTCGTTGTGGGGGGGAAGGGGGGGAAGGAGAAGGATTGGGATTGGAGGGGAGGGGGGAGGCTGGGAAGGGATGTGAAGGGTAAACAAAGGAGGAAGCTGCAATGCTTGGTAAGAAATGTACGCATTATCCTGCCCATGTAATTGTAACCCCTCTGTACAGTATGTTCACAAATAAAATTAAATTAAATTAAAAAAAGAAGAATTATTGGTTGATAGTTGTTTCTCTTTACGGCATGGCATACACAATCCCAAGCTCTTCTTGCTTTAGTTGTCTGTGCTGAGAAATCTGAGGTAATTCTAATTGGTTTCCCTTTATAGGTGATTAACCTTTTCTCCTTGACAACTTTAAGGATCTTTTCCTTGGTCTGAATTGATTCTGTGTGGATTATAATGTGACAGTGGGATGTTCTATTCTGGTTTGGTCTATTTGGAGTTCAAATAGCTTCTTGTATTTGAATAGGCCTATCTTTTTGCATGTTTGGGAAATTCTCTGCTAGGATCCTATTAAACAAATTTCAGAGACCATTAACTTCTGTCTCTGTCTTCTACTCTACAGCCATTATCCTCAGATTAGACCTTCTGATGGTGTCTTCCAAGTGTTGAATAGATTCATCATATTTCTTGGATTTGTCTTGGATGGTTGTATTTTCTTTCTCTATAATATCTAGGCTGTCTTCAATCCCTGAAATTCGATCTTCTGCATGGTGTAACCTACTATCAAGACTTTATACTTTGTTTTTTATTTCTTTTTCTTCTAGTTGGTCGGTTTTGATGGCTTCAAATTCTTTGTTGGAGCAATGTTTTATATCTTGTATGAACTTCTTTAATTCCTTAATTTAGTTTTCAGTGTTTATTCTCAAATCACTTAGTTGATTGGTTATTCCCATTCCTTCTTTTGGTTCCATTCAGCATTACCTTTGTGGTCTCCCTGACTTCTTTCAGTTCTCTGTTTATGGATTCCATGAATGCCTTTAGTGATCTTTCTGCATTCTAATCCATCTCTTTCAATTCCTGTATTTCTCTTTGCTTAGCTTCTTCATGTTCATGCAGTTCCTGTAGTTCTCATTGATTGATCACAGTCTTCTCACGACATTCCTTTATTTCTCTTTGAGTGTTCTCAAACTGCTCATGCAATTCCTGTATCAATCATTGGGTTGCTTCCTCACGCACATGATATTCTTGCATTAACCTTTGTTTTGCCTCCTCTCTCTCCATATCATGCTTATTCAGAGTCCTTTGCAGGTTTTAAATATTTTCATTTACCGTGTTTACCAGTAGTGTTTTTAGAGCTTTTTGGGAGCTCTCGTCTGGATTATTCATTATCTTTTCTGTCCCCTGATTATCATGAGTGGGAGTTGAGATACCTGGACTTGCCGTTTTTCTCTTGTTTTTCCCGGTTGCTCTGCATATTTGAGATGTATGTAATGCCAGTTTTGTGCTAGCACACTATTTTAAGGCAAGCGTCAAGCAAAGTCTGTAGTTGCAAAGTCAAAAATCTGCAAAAATCTAGTTCAAAAGATATACCTATTCAACATCAAACAACTACATATTAATGGGCTACGAACCGCAAAGAAGAATTTGGCAAACAGAAATTATTAAGTTAGGGAGAGATATGGGTAAAAATAGGCATGTAGGGATGTGGCAAGGCTGTGGGAGAGTTAAATCAATCCTAATCTCAAACCTGGAAATAGGTTGGGCAGAATGATAGTAGAGAGACAGAAAATAAGAAGAAAGAGAAAGAAAAAAGACAAGGAAAATTAGAAAAACAAAAATTAAAAATTAAGAAGTGCAACACTTAAAAATTATGCAAATTGACAACCTAATATTCAGAGAAGAACGTGGATAGAATAAGAGAAGGGGAGGGATAAAAAGGAGATGTGAAAAACTTGAAAATAAAAGTGCTTAAAATGTTATATAGGTATAAAGAGGTAGTACTGCTATTAAGGAATTTAAGTCTAGTAGGTTTTAAATTGAGTAATAAATTTCTGGATTAAGCATGTACATAATGGTGTTAAAGTCTAATAATCAACTATTGGCATATCTGAGGATGAGCAGAACAGCAATTATGTCACGCAAAGAAGAATGAAAAAGAAGAAAAAGTGAAAAGAATTAGAAGGAAAGAAAAAAGGATCAAATTGTCAGTAGAGCTAAACAAAAAAAATTTTAAAGAAAAAAAGTACACACATATATACCCCTAAAATTAAAATTATAACAGGAAGAAAAAAAAGTTAATAGAAAACAAAAAAATTAAAAGTTAAAAATTAAATATTAAAAAAAAACTTTTAGAAAAAAATTTTTTATAAAAGGTCCAAAAAAAGAGTTCTTTGATTTTTTTTGGGGGGAGATGGGAAGATCCTGTCTCTCCCTGGGTCCTTAACCTGTATCTTGTTGGAGTCTCTGGTCTGCTTGTGGTTTTTGATTTTCCTGTGGCTTGAATGGTTTCTTAAGTCAGTTTGATCAGGCAGAAAAATCACAGCAGACGATTCTTGACCACAGGTGAATCTCTGGGTAGGGTCACAACCATGGAACCTCAATCTCCTCACAAGACAATTGTGAGGAAAAAAGGATTATTCAGAGGTATCTCTGGAGCATGACTAGGCACAGAGAGAGTGGCCTAAAGAGAAGGTTCTCTGCAATTCTGTGAGGAAATGTCAGGAAGATACACAGAAAGGGCTCAGGTGGGCCCTGTTATTAATCGTGCAACAGATGTGGGATTATCAAACAAAACATGGCTCTCTTTCATCATTACCCTATCCACATGAGGAAGAGGATCCTTCACTGTGTTGAGTTTTGCAGCTGGAGAAACCAAGGCACAGAGAAGCAAAGTGACCTACTTATGACTTCAACTTCACAGGAAGCTCTGCCTGACTTCGCTACCATGCTGCCTAGGACAATGGGTGCTATTCAGTCCACTTCTTGTGTTAGGAAGCTCACTTCTTGTCAGTTGTGGGGCTGGAACTCTAGGCATGGGCGCTGTTCCCGAGAGCCTCAGCAAAAGCCTAGTGCTATACCACTTGTGCCCAAAGCACTACTTCTGAATTTCTGGTGGTTCTTTGGAGATAAGAGTCTCACAGACGTTCCTGCATGGGCTGGTTATGAACCAAGATCATCATATCTCAGCCTCCTGGGTAGTTAGGATTAGAATTCTGAGTTACCGGCACCAGACTTAATTGTAATTCTGACTTTTTTCTCTCTCTTTCCCAAGACCTGCTTGAATGGGTGCTGGAAGAAGGGGCCCAGCATCCCCATGTGGATGGAACCCAAGGTGGCCCTCTCATTCTGGAGGTGGGCTGTGGGTCAGTAGCTGTCTTGCTAGCTTGTTGAAAGAGATTCATGAGATAAGCCCTTGACAGTTATTCATTGTCCACCCAGCCTTACTAGACTTATTGCATTGTATTGCTTTCTACATCATTTTCTAGCACCTGGCCAAAATAATGATATATGGTTACAGAATGAAAATGTAATGCAATCTTAAGAAAGTTATTTAGGGCTCTGGGAATTTGGCTTCATGGTACGGTGATTGCCTAGCAGCCATGAAACCCTGGGTTCATTCCTTAGTAATATATTAAAAAAAAAAAAAAAACACTGGAAGTGGTGCTGTGCCTCAAGTGGTAGAGTGCTAGCCTTGAGCTAGAAAAAAAGAGCTCAGGAAAATTCCCTACCCTGAGTTTAAGCCCTTCGACTGGCAAAAAGAACTAAAACAAAACAAAAAAAATATTTAGTTAGTAAATGCAAAATAAAGAACCCATACTTGGAATATATAATTGCTTCTTCCATACTGACACCTGACAACAGTCCCTAATTTAATGTACTTTACTTATGTTAGGATACAGTGTTGAAAAAAGTTTTGTTCATTAAGTCACAGCAATTTAATGCCAGGAATGTGCTTAGATGTCAGGTAAAGTTTAATTCTGGAAATTCAATGATTCCAGGATTTGTGTCATCACTGCTAATCACAAAGAGACGTGTAGGCTAAGTGTGATTTTGAAATCTTTTTGGTGAGTTATGGAACCAAAAATGCAGAGGCTAATCAATAGTTGTGAAAGAAAATAAGGAGTAACTCCAGATAGAAGGAATAAATGATAGTAATTAAGGTATACCAGAAACTGTTCTAGAGAACCATTTTTGGTTATTGAAGAACTTGTCAACTAGGCTTTTCCTCATTGCTTTTAGCATTCTAAATCTCATAGGCTAGCTCAAAGTCTCTGTGTGATAAATGTATCTCCTTCTATGCTATTCTTACATACCTTATCTCTTTTGTATTCTAAAAATCTCATTCTTTCTATATTTCTCTATGAACATTTCCTGATACTAAATATACCTATACAGATGGCAGAGGATGCTAATGTAAGGGTCCTAAAGCTCATCAGTCATTAATGTAACAAAATGGAAAAGGAAGACATATTTATTGCTACTTCAATTTTTCTGAAATGCTGAAATGTAATCATTTGGTTAAAATTTCCATTCTTTGTCTACACAGTGTCATTCAGTGCACATAAATGCAAATATGAGCCAGGTGCTGGTGGTCTACAATTGTAATTCTAGCTACTAAGGAGGTTGTGGCCAGAGGATTGTGGTTCAAAGCCAGCCTTGTCAGGATAGTCCATGAGACCCTAACCTTCTATTAACCACCAGAAACCAGGAGGTGGTGCTGTAGCTAATCACCCAGGATCAACGTTCAAGCCCCACAAGAACAAAAGTGGTGAAATATGACTTTAAGTTTCCCCAAAAGGAACGACAAGATCAATAATCTTCCGAACCCCAAAAAATAATTCCAAAATGATTCAGTGCACCTACTTTTGCTGAGTTATGTTATGGATTCTTTGCTGGACATATTCTCTAAAACCAAGTCGTTAAAGTAGGGATACAGGTGGACCCATTGCAACAATGAGATGTACAAGTCGTTATGTCGAAAAACGAACTTTACAACTTTGGTGGGGGAGGAGGATCAAATGGGGTTGGAGGGTATATGGGAAGGGATGGGAAGGGGAAACAAAGAGGAGGCAACAATGATTGATAAGAAATGTACTCGTTATCTTGCCTATGTAATTGTAACTCCTCTGTACGGTATGCTCACAAAAAAGAAAGAAAAAATGGTCAAATATTAGCTTTAAAATAAACTTCATCTAATATTTCTCATTTGAAAAGAGAAAACTGTACAGTTGATGTCACTTGGCTTTCTTACTATCTTAGTTCAAAGCCAACCCAGGCAGGAGAGTCTGTCAAACTCATATCTGTAATTACACAGCAAAAATTCGATAAGTGGAGTTTTGGTTTAAGCAGTAGAGTACTAGATTTGGGGGCTGGTGAGCAGGAACAAAAACTGTTCAGGGACAGGGTCCAGCCTCTGGGTTCAAGCCCAAGAACTAACATAAACTAAACAAAAAAAGCAAAGAAAAAAAAACAGATATTTCATTGGGACCCTCCTTAAAGGAGTACTGGTCTGAGAAGTGGCACTGGATGCTCTTTTGGAATCCTTATTGCTCTGGAGAACTCAGGACCATACTAAAGGAATTGATAACCTACTCCTGCAATAAGAGAATCATGTCAGGAGTGAAATATCCATCCATAAAACACTTTAAATCCTCCATGTCTTTGTTTCTTTGCAGTAGAATTTTTTTTGGGGGGTCCAGTCGTGGGCCTGAACTCTGGGCCTCGGCGCTTTACCTCAGGTCTTCAACTCAAGGCTAGCACTCTACCACTTGAGCCACAGCACCACTTCTGGCTTATTTTTGCTTATGTGGTGCTGAGGAATCAAACCTAGGGCCTCTGGCATGCAAGGTAAATTCTCTACCACTGAGCCACCTTCCCAGCCCCAGCAGTAGAACGTATTTAATACAATGTTATTTCCTTTTGTTCTATGCTGGCCTTAAAATGGCACATTATTTCTTTTTGTAATTCTCTCAACTAGATGTTTACAGAAACATTATATATGAGTAAAAACACACTAGAAAAAGTCAATGACAGAGTTTTCTTCAAGCCTTCGTATTCTCTTCTTTTATAGTAAAAAGGAAAGCACAAGTTAACTTGAACTTCGTCAATCCTCTATGTTCCATTCCACTCCTGGAATCAGTTTCCACATCCATTCACAGTTACTTCCAGGAACAATCTATGGTGCTTCTTGAGGTATAGTGAATGATTTCTGGCTTCACTGAAATAACACGAGGACACGTTTGGACCTGAAGTAACACGAGTTTCAGAGACAACTTAGTAGAGAGAAAATATGAAATTTATATTGCTTATAAATATATTATCCATGAGTATATTGAGTTCAAACTTTGTAAATTCTCTGTAAATTAAGGCGAATTTTAAAGGGGAAGAAGTTTCTCAGATCTTTTTTTTTTGTGAGTGTATATGCTGCACATTATTTCCCAAGTGTACATGAATTTGTTAACTCATGTTAACTATAGCAATAATAAGAGAAAGAGAAATTCTGTGTTTAAGTATAAGAGCTCAATACACTATAGAAGACTCTACGAATAAGACCACATTGAAACAATAAACCCAAGTCCAGTATGTAGATTTATGAAAGTGATATAAAGAAAGCATTACTCTTACGTGGAATAGGAAGTATGAGGCCACTCCCTTTCTAAATCACGCTTGCTAATGACACAACTTTGTAGAAAGTAGAATGGAAGAATAATTCTGTTTTCAATGCAAGTCAGATATAAGAGCATGGACTTAATTGGGAAAAAATAGTACATCTTGAGAGAGCAGGGATTATGCTAGCTATGAACTGGTAGATAAGATCACATTTTTTCTTTCCTTTACTTATATATTGTTTGTTGATGGTGGTCTTGGAACTTGAACTCGGGGCCTGTGCACTGTCCCTCTGTTATTCAGCTCAAGGCTAGTGCTCTACCACTTGAGCCACAGTGCTGCTTCCAGTTTTCTTGCAGTAAATTGGAGAAAAGAGTCTCCGGGACTTTCCTACCTGAGCTGGCTTTGAACCCCAATCTTCAGATCTCACCACCACCCAGCTTAGGATCACATTTCTAACAGTGTACACTCAGCATATGTATTGTGTATATTCATCTATCTTTATATGAATTCTTGAGTTAAAAATCTGGGCTACAGCTTAGACTTTACACTCACAAAAATGTTTGTAGTTTAAAATTTGATTCTACTGGATAAATAAAACCTAAGAATGTAAAGGAATCTAGAAAGTTCAATTTGCATCCAGCCTGGGCAGAACAGTTTTGAGAAGGTATAATTAACAAGCCAAAAGCTGGATTGGAAGCATGGCTCATGTATTGGAATACCAGTCATGAGCAAGATTGCTGAATAAGATTTTGAAGCTTTTGCATACATACATACAATCATACACATATATACAGAGACACTTATATGTGCACACACAAATACACATATGAAGCAACTCTCAGAATATGTAGAAAAGATAGAAAACAATAGAAAATATGTCCTGAGTAAGACTAGAATCAAGTGATAATTTTTAAAATTAGAAAATCCTCAAGCGAACTTTCTTCAAAAAAGTTTGAGAAAATTACATAGATAGGGATCAGATATATTAAGAGAGTCAAGTAATCAATATTAAAAAGATTATATCCATGGAGAAATGAATCAGAGTCCTCGCAGGTGCATTTGGAAATGTTCATATCCTGTGTCAAATGTTAGAACATCTTCGAAAATAGTACATGAACAGTCTGAGAAGTTTAGTGGATAATATAACTGGGGAAGTTCAGAATTGCTAGTCTATATCTAGATTAAATAAACCAACAATTTCCTGGGAAGATGGCTCAGTGGAAGAGTGCTTGCGTTGCATACATGAAGCCCTGGGTTCCATTCCTCAGCACTACATAAGCAAAAAGAAAAAAACCATAAGTGGCTCTGTGGTTCAAGTGGTAGAGAGCTAGCCTTGAGCTGAAGAGCTGAGGGACAGCACCCAGGCCCAGAGTTCAGGCTCCATGACCAGATCCAAATATAAATAAATAAATAAATAATAAATAAATAAATAAATAAATAAATTTATAAATAAACCAAGAAACCATGGTGGGGCAATGTGATACAAGCTTTCAATTTTAGCACTCAGACTGACAGGAGATTAGAGACTGGAATTACATAGTGATAACTTCCCTGGACCAGGTAGTATAAGTTTGTCTTAATAAAAGAAACCAAACAAGAAAGGAAAACGCAATTGGAAATTTGGGCTAATTTTGTCATTATGTTTTGAGAAGTCATTTCCTATTGAAATGCAACTCATGTATAATCCTCAGTTGTGCTTTTAAATGCTCTCTGCATTACAGAACATTCCTAGATGCAAAATGGCTCATGATTCCCATCTAAAATTTGCAAAAGTAAGTAATTATCATTCTGTTAGATTCCAAGGAAAGGATGAAGGATTAGAAAAGCTTAAGCCTGGAGGAAAAGCAAAGTTCATCTAATGTAGGACTTTATAGATCTTGCTAAATTAGAGTTTAGACTTCAAATAAATATTTTGGTTTTGTTTGTAATTTCATATTCTATAGGATACTACAAAATTCTTTTTAAGTAGCGTGTTTAATTGACAAATTTACAAATGTTTCTTGCATTCTATTTGCCTAGCCTATTGTTTCAAGAGAGTTTTAATTAGAACTCAGTTAATAGATAATTCCAACAGTTCCTGTATAAAATGATAATGTAAATAATGTAGATCGAGTTGCCATGAAATGGATATTAATTTATAAATTTAGAAAAAGAGTGAGTTTTTGAGGCTTTGGTATAACATTTTATGAATAGAATAATTGTGTGACTTCTTCTTTCTTCTACCTGTATGTAACACAGAAAGCAATTTCCTTAATTACATGCCTCTGTATACAACCAGAAAAATGCTAGGTTTGGAGTTTGTTTTTATTTTTCTTTTTGTTTTATTGCTTTGTCATAGGGCTTGAACTCTGGACCTAGGCACTCTTTCTGAGCCTGTTAAGCTCAAGGCTTGTGCCCTACCACTTCAAGCTCAGTACCACTTGTGTCGGGCTTTTGCTGAGAAGTTTATTGGAGATAAGAATCTAGGGAACCTTCCTGCCTGGGTGGGCTTTGAACTGTAATCTTCCGATCTTAGCATCCTGAATATCTATGATAGTTAAAAAGTATAAATATAAATAATATTTTCAGGAATACCAGTGAAGGTAAAATGATGAAACCCAGTTTATTGTGGTGTAGGGCATCACATTAGCATAGGTGTAGTATTTTTTCCAATAGAAATAAGCTATTTGTGATGTGAATTATGGGAATTTTGAGGTGCACCCTACAAGTTGGAAACTGTTGGGCTAGGATGACTGTATGGCATAAATTTTGGGATTGATGGTCATAAAAATAATAGCTTAATCTGACAAACAATTGCTTACTCTTGAAGAATTAATTATAACCGATGCTTCATAGTTTTACCAGAATGTGGCTATTTTTCTGTTCACTTCTCAATCTGTAACACCCGATTGGAAAATGTATCTATTGCAGAATTACATAACATGCAAACAGGTACTATTTTGAATCTCTCAGGTATGAAATGTTCAGAATTTGAAAGTGAGTAGTTATTAGTAGTTATTATTTTAAGGAACACACATATCCTGTCCTCTTAACAACTTATTTACTTTTAAATGTTATGAGTTTCTATAGAATTAAACAGTTTTCAGTTTTAGTATGAGAAAGTACTAATTTATTCTTTTTTGAAAATATTGGCAATTATATTGTGAAAATATTGTCAAGTTATATAACATTCAAGTTGATGGCCCTCTGATAAAGAAGAGGCTATTAATTCAAATTAGATGCCAAATAGTACTGATTTTTAAAAAGTTACTACATGAAGAATAATATTTACTATACCAATACAGTGAAATTTTATTTCATGCAGCTTATTTTTTAAATTTCATTTTAATGTGAAAGTGATGTGCAGTGGGTTACTAATTGTAAGGCAGTGAATACATAACTGTTCAAACTTGTTATACCCTCTCTCATTTTTCTCACAGTTTTCTTTCACCCCGAAACCCCTCACAAGTTGTAATGTACATTTCCAACATATTGTCTTCTGAGTATTGCTATTGCATTGGTTTTCCTTTTCTCCTTTGTCTCGCCATTTTGTTGTTCCTCTTCCCTTCCCTAATTAAGGTAAATGTATACACAATACCAAAACCAAACACAGTAGGAGATAACCCATAGGGGAAAAACCCAGGGAAAATAGAAATCACATAGTACATTAAAAACAACAACTGCAAATAAATATCTCTGTCCATATCTTGGAGTTCATTTTGCTCAGGATCAGCTTATATGTTCATATATATGCATAACAAAGCCACTGGAAATAATAGTTTCATGGATACTATATCATGAAAACAACATGTTAACTGTTTTTGATGGTAAAGGTGGAATTAGGATTGGTAAATTCGTGAGTCTGATAAAGGAATTTAAAAAGAGGTTTAAAACTATGACAGGTAAATTTTAATTGTTCAAACTTTTTAACTGAGCCTATTAAAATTTAAAATTGCCTGGGAACATAGGCTTTCATGCAAAGAAATCCATGGAGACTTACTTGAGAGGTAAGATGGCTCATTTTCACACATAAAAAAACAAGACTCACAAACAGTGCTGTAAATCCTGTAGGTTAACATGAGAATTGTCCTTAACCAGGAAATATCTTACTGTGAGAAAAAAGGTTGTAGTGGAATTTAAACTTTTTTTTTTAAAAAAAGACATCAAAATTTGTGAATTGACCTTTAATTAATAAACAGTAATTCTCTTATAAAGATAATTTTGGTCAAAATATTTAGGGAGAAAGTGCTCTTCAAAATGAAAGAACGTATTGAGTTTACACTTTTCTGTTTGTAATACATTCCACAATGTCTTTGCAAGTGAAGCACAGAAACAGAAAAAATCTGATTGTATACTTCAAACCAATGATTTCACATTTCTAAGTAGATAAAAAATATAATATCCTCATTAACATGAGATAGTGAAGACTTGTCTTATTACATAAGACAAAAAGTTTGAGGATCAGAAAAGAATTGAGCAAATTGAAAAGGTAAAAAAACGCGTTCTTTGAAGCCCTAGCTAAGGATATTGGCTTCAGCCGTGGAGGGGGCCAAACTTTTTGATATAGATTGTCTTAATGTTTTTGCTACCTAAAGTGATTTTACAGAGCCTATTTGGCTTAGTATAATGCAAAACAAATTGAATGAAGACATGAAAATAAATTCTACCTCCAAATAAAAGAGTTTTAAAAGAGAAACCATGAAGATGTAGCAGTGGCGGATGCAGTATAGTCCTTCACCTTCACTAGACTTGAAGCCAAGAAGCTGTGCTTAATTGGAAATCAGGCAAGAGCAAAGAGTGGACATAGAAGTAGGACATAGAATTATTGTCCTTTGCATGATCTTGTATTTAAAGAATCCCATAGACTCCACTCCCAAATTACTCAAGCTGATTCAAAATTTTGGCAAAGTAGTAGGGTATAAAATTAACCCCCCCAAATCAATGGCTTTTCTGCATGCCAACAATGAGAAAAGTGTGGTGGAAATTAGGAAAGCAACTCCATTTGTAATAGCCCCACAATAAATAAAATACCTAGGATTTAACTTAACCAAAGAAGTGAAGGACCTCTTTGATGAAACTTTTAAAATCTTGAAAAAGAAAATCAAAACAGACCTTAGAAAATGGCAAAAACTCCCATGCTCCTGGATTGGAAAGATTAACATCGTGAAAATGGCAATATTTCCCAAGGCTAGCTACAAATTCAACACGATACCTATCAAAATTCCAACCTCATTCTTCAAGAAATAGAAGAGGTAATCCAAAAATTCATATGGAACAATAAAAGACCCCTAATATCAAAAACGCTCCTCAACAGAAAGAACACTGCTAGAGGAATACCAATACCAAATTTCAAACTCTACTATAAAGCCATAGTAATCAAAACCGATTGGTATGAGGACCAATGGAATAGAATTGAAAACCCAGAAATTAACCTACAGACCTATAGCCATCTAATCTTCGATAAGGGACTTAAAACAATAGAATAGAATAAAGACAGCCTCTTCAGTAAATGGTGCTGGCAAAATTGGTTAACTACTTGTAGAAAACTAAAGCTAGATCCTTATCTATCACCCTGCACCAGAATCAACTCCAAATGGATCAAAGACCTCGAAGTCAAAGCAGTCACTCTGAAAACATTACAGGATGTAAGAGGAGAAACCCTAGGTCTCGTTGGCTCAGGCTAAAATTTTCTTAATAGAGACCCAGAAACACAACAAACCAAAGAAAGTTTGGACAAATGTGATTGCAAAAAGTTGCAGAGCTTCTGCATGGCAAAGGACATAGCTAGCAAAATCAATTGAAAGCCCATGGACTGGGAGAATATCTTTAATAGCCATACAAGGGACAAGGGTCTCATAGCTAAAATATACTTGGAACTCAAAAAATTAAATCCCCCAACAACAAATCCTCAAAGAAACAACTGCCCAATAAATAAGTGGGCGAAAGACTTAAAGAGAAACTTCTCTGAAGAAGAAAGAAGGATGGCCAATAGACACATGAATAAATGCTCAACATCACTAACCATAAAAGAAATGCAAATCCAAATAACATTGAGATACCACCTCACTCCAGTTAGAATGGCAAAAATCAAGAACTCTAACAACAACATGTGCTGGAGGAGATGTGGAAAGAAGGGAACCTTACTTCATTGTTGGTGGGAATGTAAACTTGTTCAACCACTTTGGAAAGTAGTATGGAGGTTCCACAAAAGACTTCACATAGAGCTCCCCTATGACCCAGCTAGCCCACTTTTGGGAATTTACCAAAATGTCTACAAACAAGACCACACTAAAGCTACCAGCACAACTATGTTTATTGCAGCATTATCTACCATAGCTAAGATATGGAACCAACCTAGATGCCCTTCAGTAGATGAATGGATCAAGAAAATGTGGTATATATACGCAATGGAATTCTATACCTCCATCAGAAAGAATGACATTGCCCCATTTGTTAGGAAATGGAAAAACTTGGAAAAAATTACATTAAATGAAGTAAGCCAGGCCCAAAGAAACACAGGTCCCATGGTTTCCCTTATTTGAAATATCTAGTATATGTGTGAGTCAAGCGGAAAAGGACAGATAAAGTGATGTTAGGAAAATGAACCCTTAGATATGTATTGTAATATTTTTTTTCTTTCATGCATGTGTTTCTAACGCATTTATAAGATTATTTCTTTCTTGCTTTGTATGTAGCTCCACCACCGTATATCCCCCACTTTTACTATATTTGATGTTAGTATAACTTGTGGAGAAGATGGGGAAAAGCAAGTCGTTTAAGGATTCAGGTGGACCTGTTGCAACAATGAGAAGTACAAGTTGTCATGTCAAAAACGAGCTTTACAAAGTCGGTGCGGGGGGGGGGTGAGAAGAGAGGGAAAAGTTTTGTGTGGGGAGGAGGGGGGAGCCTGAGAAAGGATATGAAGGGTAAACAAAGAAGGAGGCTGCAATGCTTGGTAAGAAATGTATGCATTATCCTGCCCATGTAATTGTAACCCCTCTGTACAGTACGTTCACAAATAAAATAAATTAAAAAAATAAATTAAAAAAAAAGAAGTATTGTCCTTTGTAACAGACAATGTAATCCAAGCAATGGGTGATTTAACTCTATTCTTCTCCATACATCTTGTTGAGCAAAAGCAAGACCAAGAGAAAAATAATCTATTGAAATAATTTTGCAAAGAATAATTTTACTGTTCCTGATATGGTATCTAAGGAAAGTCTTAAGAGAGAAGATAAAAGTCGTAAGAGTGAAGATAAAAATGGATTATTCTTTAGTTTCCTCTAAGCATCTTGTTAGCAAAATATATCTTTGAGGTTAGAATTTATTGAACCAAAAAGGGGTGGAGTACTTATTTTTGTGGGCACATTAGACACAAGAAGATTTCAAGGTAAAAGAAAAAAGAAAAAAATTATAGCTAAATATTTGTGATTACAGGTTCTTGGACTGTTTTTTTGGAGACAAAGATTTGCATTAGTGTTGGTCTTCATTAACATAGTTGTTGGGTTTCTGTGGCAACCAAATGAAAAGGGGAAGTTTAATGGACTCGTTTGGACAAGTAAACAGCATGATAGAAAATAATGGCAAATAATATTTAATGAATTATTTTGAACAATTATTTTGCGAGAACGAAGAAGGAAAGATATAATTCAAAATCACTTGACTTTATTAAAAGTATGAAAATAGAGTAGTGAAGAGATCGAGAGAAAACAAAGAGGACTGCTTTCTCTCCAGTGGAGTAATAGGTTCTTGATCTTGTTTCTTCCATTCTGTTTTCACAAGTTATCAAGTGTGCCTCAGGACTCGAGTATCCAGTTCAAAGAGCATTTGCAGAAGAAAATATTTGCAGTAGATACAGGTGAATTATAACCTTAGACAATCTATTTAAATCTGTTTAAAATTCTCCCCTACCCCAAATTGCTCTCTTTGAAAAGCTTGTTTGCTTTTCCAAAGACTGACCTTCATTAATGATTTAAAATTTTTAGAGGAAATATTCATACTCTCTAAAGATTGTTGTTTGGTTGTAATTTTTGTGTGTTTTTGTTTGTTGTTGTGTTTTTTAACTGAATTTCAAAAGGTTGTGCAAGTGTGTTACAATTAAATATGTCCATCTAATTGTCTAACGCTCCTGGATCAGAGTCACTCCTTCTATCAATCTGAACCAACCCTTTCTCCAAGATTCATTTCAGATTTACCGCTTCCTTTATTACATGTGTACATTGAGTATTCTAGCTTTACTTGCCCATTTTTCTATTTTTCATTCATTCTATTTCTTTACTATTGTTCCTCTCTGGTTTCAATTTCCTGATATTCATTCTGTTAAACTGCCTGTTAATTTTTGAAAGGTTTACATACATTCCGTGGAGTTTCAATCCCACATATACTTGAACTGATGTCAGCTTATATTTCCATAATTCATTCATCTGCAATAACAAATTTGCAAGACTGGAGATGTGAAGCACTTAGACATGATTTTATTCTCATTCATTTGGAAGATTAACCTTTAGTCAGCAAGAAAGTTTAAAAATGACTTAGAATGTATTCCTAACTACTAGTTTTTATAAATGGCTTTGTACAATATATGTGATTATTTTATTTTACATAGGATAATATTTTGTACTACCTATAAGTTTTGGAAAAAGAAGAAAACTAAAATTTACTAGTGTAGAGGAATATGATAATAAAAGAAGACATATTTTATGTTTGTCACATCTCTGATCAGTACCCATATGCAAGACTTAAAGTCATATTTCTTACTATGTTAGACAGATAGGGAAAACATAAAACAACACATGATAAGGCAACTCTTAGTGACTTTTTACAAGGTACGTTTTTATGTGATGAAATTTACTTTATTACCTATTATTTGGGTTTGAAATATGGGAGGCTGATCTATTTAACATATTTCTGGAAGGCACCTACTGAACAACACTAATTGTGGGGGTACTCTTTCTACACTTTAATGAATGAATTTGTTTGGTATTAGTGCTGGGTAAGTAAATCAACTCTATTGTAACTTGCTTCCTACACTTGAAAACCTTGTAATGTCACTATCATCTACTTGTCAAGTGTTATTTTGGCAAATGTGATTTTAAATAGTTTATTTGAAAATGAATATACTTTCAGGAGATTAAATGTAGGTTATCATTGGTTTGAGAATGACATTTTATACTACAGAACCTAGTTTTCTGAAGTACCAGTGTTTTGAAGCACTAAGGATCTTCTTAATGGTTTTCTAAATTATATTTGACCTCTAAATCAAGTTTTCCTAGCCTTGGTAGAACAATTATGGATCTATCATTCCAGAAACTATTTTTTGGCCAACTTTTGCTGCACTGAAATCTTTCATTAATCATTAGGAGAGGGGTATTAAAAATAATCTTGTTCATTTGTGATTTTGTTCACTCATATGGCCTGGTCATCTGTAAATTGAAAGTTTGAACTACAGTACTTTCTCTCTTATTTAGTGATCTCATCTTTCATTTCAAGTTTCATTGCATTTCACAGTTGATTACTGCTAATTCCTATAAGAAATTGGGGCCTTGAAATATATTATAGGACATGAGAAATTGAGATTAGTCTTCAATTACTTTCTGTTGGCATGTTGCATGGGCCTAGGTTAGAAGTCTTGCCCTTGTTATCTGATGATGCAGATAACTTGAACCTGTTATCCTAGGACCCGTGGGTCCTGCAGAAGAATAATAGCTTTTAGACATTATATCAGCAAAATTTGGGTATAATCAGTAAGAATGCTTCAGAAATATGGAGAAAAACCCTTTGGGACCAGCGAGTTAAAACAATAAACAGAGCATCAGAATAAAATCCCTTATACATTAGCGGAAAACAATACTGTTATTTTACCATGTGAATTCAGAAGACAACAAACACTTAGAAGGTATCACAAGTTTATACCGAAGACATTGCATTGATACTTTTTATATTCTAATTTATATTCTAAACCTAATTATTTATATTCCAATCTATTTATGAGAATAATTGTCAATATATTTGTCAAACTATCAATTCTAATAAGATTCACTGTGTGAAATTTAAAATCAGTACATATAAATATAAAATATATAAGTATATATAATATAAAAATTGTTTTGCATTGTTCTGTTGTGGTTAGAGTATTAAAGGCAACTTTAGTATTATTCCATTATCTCTACCTCAGTTTTTGGTAGAGTTAGACTTAAAGCTTTACCATTTGTTGATTTACAGCCTAGAGGCAAGAGGAAACACTGTGATTAAAACATTACCAATTTAAGGCCTAATATTGAGGAGAAACGTATGGACTTCTCCAGGAGCTCTGGACATATTTGGTGATAGAAAGTCCGTAGTGTAAGTTCCTGCCTGGTTGGATGATAGACAGGAAAGGACAGTAGGTAATCATGCATATGAACAATTTTTTCACCTTCTTGGCTTTAGCTACTTTTGAAATGATAAGTATAGTAAACAATTATATTTTGATAAAATACCTTCTATTCTGAACAATTCTGACAGAACTGTTCATCTCTCTATGATCTCTTGTAACTAAGGTTAGTTTTGTTCCAGTAGACAATCTATGCTGTCAGGGTAAGATATTCTGATTGTTCTGTTCCTACATGGAAGAAGGGTAAAGGGTCAGCTAGACATTTGTGCCAGCAAGACCTCATTTGGGAAATTTTAAGTTGCACAAGTTAAGAAGTAGCTCTTAAGCAAGGCTTACTTTGAATCCATTAGCTCCACAAAGCTAACTCAGTTGTGATAAATAAATACTTGAAAAGCAATCACCTTTGGACTTAGCTGTAAAGGCTTCAAAGTATGATCAAATTTAAAATGAAGAAGACAAAATAGTCATTGACAAAAAATTGCAAATAAAATAAAATTAAATTGAATTAAAAATAAAATTAAAAATAAAATTGCAAATGTGAGCAATTTACCAAACAATGGGTTTTGTCCCATTATACAAAGAATTTTAGAGAAATAAGATCAATAGCATATTTAGGAACAATAAGGGTTCCTAGTTATAAATATTCAACCATGGATATATGCCTGTAGGAAGATTCCATCATTAAGTACTTAAATTTAGAGGATACTACATGTTTCAGCAGCAGGTCTACCCAAATTACAACAATACAGAGATTAACATGGCACTTGCAGAAGGATGATATGAAAATTTGTGAAGTATTCCATATTTTTCATTCTTCAAATGCAAGAAATGAAAAACAGTTATTAAAAAGTTGATTACAAAAACACAAGTGTAACAAGACCAGTAATTCATAGAATTAAAGGTTAGTTTGACATCAGTATATTAAATCTTCACCTGAGAAAAGCCTTTACATATCATAATCTTTACAAAACTTGAAATTAGTTAACATTGTCATTTTATCCCAAAGAAATAAAAAAATACAAGGACCTAGGAAAAAAGGAATCTTAAATTTTTCTATATGGAATGCAATCTGAAAGGACATATTAATGAACATATACATTATATAACAATGTAGAATTCAAATTATTATATGTAGGAGCGAATTAAATAGATTATGGACATTATACAAACATAGATATGCTTTTTTCAGAAAAGTGCCACGAACATCTATAGTGTCTATACTATTCTTTTCAAAAGATGTTAAAATTATTTCTGATTTAAAAAAATCACAAACTGTCTTGAAATCATTATAGATGTATACAAACAACTCTTGAATACATTTTGACATCAAAGTCAGACAATTCACTTGGAAGAATACCATGGAATCCATGAATTTTTAAAGTAAGATATTGCTGTTGCTTTGTATTGTGAAAAAAATTGTAGGGACACAAAGGATGGACTGGCATTTTTGAAATTCAATACACTTAACCATATCATTACAACTTAGGAGAACAATATGTACAGTCTTCCACAACTTCAAAGAGGTAGTAATACTTACTTATCCTTTGAAAAATATCAAATGCAGTTTCTTCCAAGTTGTTCTTCAGACCTGGTTTCATACAATGGTTCCACAGAAGGAGATACAGCATATCGTTGTTATTTCTATTCCCAGCAGCGAGATGCAAGGGGGTCAAGAGACTTTTAGTTTGGGGACTGGTATCTGCATCATGATGAATTAAGAAAGAAGCCACTCTGGTATTATTCCACATATAATCACTGTGCAGGTGTGTCTAGCCATTCAGAATTATTGCATGAATATCTGCCTTAAGCTACCAATTCATGGACAATGTCTAAGTGTACACTCAAGGCTTCCCGATGAAGAGGGTTATACTCATCCTCATCCCTAGTATTCATCTGGGTGGCCTTTTTGGAAAGTAGTCTCCACACCATAGTAAGCTGAATAATTTCAGGATCCAAAAGATGAAATTTCCTTGGGTCCTACTCCATTTTTTTCTTGCAATTGATACTATTCCTCACTTTTTCATCTTACTTCCTGTCTTCATCAGAATTGCCTAACCAGAGACTTTGAGTGCCAGGGGGAATGAGATGTCCAAGTTTTTCCCCAATAGTTCACATTGGTTGAACTGGTCAGACAAATCTGGTGAATTTTCTGCATATATTTATTCACCATGATTTATTTATTTTATCTTTTTCCATTTTTACTACTCGAAATTATTCTAACTGGAGAGTAGGGAATTTAGAGAGAGCAGAGGAAAGATTTTCCTCAATATTCAAAGGTACAGACTGAAAATGAGGACCAGTGGTGTCTTCACGTGCAGCTTATTCTAGGAATGAGAAAATAGGAAACAATGCCTTCGATGTAAATGATTTGGGAAATACAATGTTATAGTGTGAGAGAACTCACTATTCAACATATGGGCTTAAAGAGCTTTCTAATAGCTTTCTAATGTTAGTATTTAACATTCGAAAAAATGTATAATGCAATAGTAAAATAGAAGTCCTTTGTATGACTACCTAAGTTCTTGTTTTTTTTAAAGATATTTGTTGTCATCTAAAAATACGCCTATCTATTGTCTTCAGGTGATTTTGATGATTGAAGATGCTTAATGAGAAGTCAAAATGTATTAGTAGTCCTTTGCTATCAATTAAATTTCACTTTTTCTTCTTGGAGGATATAATGATCAAAGCAAGCAATCAGCAAGCAATCGTTCAGAATCATGCTTCCAGTGCAAGTGAATCACCAGTAAGTAATCCTCGATACCATTATCCACAAAGATTTGTCACAGATACAATCACCCTGCCCTCTCTAGCTGCTTTCCTAGCCTGGACCTATTCCTTCATTGTACAGGAAAAGTGTGATTCAATTGATTTCAGTCATATCTGTTAGTAGAATTATCAAGTATTTAGATTCTTTTTTTTTTAAATGAGCTGTGGGGCATGAACTCTGGGCCAGGGCACTATCCTTGAGCTCTTCAAATCAAGGCAAGCACTCTACCACTTGAGCCACAAAACCACTTCTGGATGGTTCTGTTTATGTAGTGCTGATTTGGGAAATGGTAGAGCAGAAAGTGAAATGATGCAACCAAAAATATAAAAACAAAATAAATTAGGATAATTATGGAGCAATCATATTGTCTATGAGAACCATGAAAGAGAGAGAGGAAAATAGATCCAGATGTGCAATGACCTAGCTAGCCACAAAATCCATGCTTCTAATCAATTTACAGAGCAAACAATTTTTTTATTTTTTAAAAGAGATAGAAATAGAATATATGTATTTACTTGAAATTAGTAAATACATTTTTAGTCGCCTACATAAAGAGTCAGAGCTTTGACCAAATTACAGACAAGAATCTTAAACCTTGGGCTAGGATGGTGGCTCAGTGGTAGAGTGCTTGCCTTGCAGCTTACTGCAGTGCGGAGAATACTTTCCAAAAAGGCCACTCATATGAATAATAGGGATGAGGATGAGTAAACCCCTTTTCATTGGGAAGCCCAGAGTGGACACCTAGACATTGTCCATGAGTTGGTAGCTCAAGGCAGATATTCATGCAATAACTCTGAATGGCTGGACACCCATTCACAGTGCTTATATGTGGAATATATTGCAACAGCACACACACACACACACACACACACACACACACACACACACACACACACACATCATCATCATCATCATCATCATCATCATCATCAAATTTCTTCGTAAGTATTTTTTGCGTATGGTCTTAAGAATAAATTTACATTATTAACTTGAATTTCTGACAGGACAATATCATCACTGTACATCTTGGTTGTATGCTCTCAGTTTTAAATTACTATTTAAGTATGTGCATTAGATAAGTATAGAGAAAAGTAGGAGCCACTCCGGTGGCTCAGGTCTTTAATCCTAGCTAATCAAAAAGATGAAAACTGATGATTGTGCTTTGAAACCAGACCAAGAAAAAAAAGTCCATTAGATTCTGATTTGAAAGTAACCACAAAAGCTTGAAATGGAGCTGTAGGATAAGCATTAAATTGCTAGCCTTGAGAAAACTAAAACAAAAAAAAACACATTCTGGAACAGAGTCAGGCCCTGAGTTCAAGCTCTAGTATAAGCACCAAACTAATGAATTAATTAATTAATTAAAAATAAATTAAGTGGTCGCATGTGGAGAGGCAGGTAAAATGTAACAATCGTGGACACTGGATTATGTATTATTTTGTAATAAGGCAAGTTATCATTTTTCCTAATCACTAATATTTTATTTGAACTTTTTTGTACAGTAAATCCTGAATTTGGCATGCATGTATATGTGTTTATAAATGTGCGCACATGTGTGTGTATATGCGTGAGCGTGTGCATTTGCAATGTTGCTTGCCAATGTGGACAGAGTGAGGCTGAAAAGAACTGTGTTGAAATATAGTTATTTATAAGTGTTCCATCCTGTTATTTCAGTGGAACCACCCTTCTGTACATTTTATTTGTCAAATAATAACATCATCATAATCAAAGCATTTACACCATTAAGTTAGATAAAAGAGATCACTTTCAGTTAAAAGAGATCACTTTCAGTTCTTAGTATATATTAGGCAATAAGATACACATATAATTAGGTAGTGAGCTATTGATGTAAGATGACTGTCAGTACAAAATATGTATTTGACCTCTTAAATTGGATATACTTTTAAGATATACTCATGGAGTGCTTTTGACCTACTCGACCAAACAAGTATTACTCGCTGGTTATTCCTGTGAAACTCAAGGTGGATAAACTCTTTCCAGATTTCTGTTGAAAATAATTTTCTTTGTAAGATCATATCTATTCACACTAAGATAATAAACCCCGTATTTTTTAGGTTTGAATATCCCATCATATTGACTGAAAATCAGTATTGTGGATATGTTTGTTAGATATACATTGCAAAAACAAACAAAAAGCATGTGTCACCTCCAGATTGTGGATGCATTTGAAGTTGTTTTGTACATACAAATGTTTCTTCATTAATTGTTTTTTTGTGGGAGTAACTATCACAACTTTAACAAATAAGGCTTTTTGGGTATCTTTTCCAATATAAATAACATCCCAGAGCAAGTCTTGCAATTTCTGAAACCCCTTTGAATATTTCAATGTTATTTCAGTTCATTGACTATACAGCTAAAAACATTTCTGAAATAAACATTGTTAAAATCTGAAAATGTTAATGGATATATAGGCTTTTTATTCATCATTTTATGAAAAGCCAGTTTTTATGAAACTAAAAGATATAGAATAAAGAATGGAAGTGAATTGGGTGAGCTAATTATTAGTATAACTTTTTCTATTAGCACAATCCTTTGAACGTACATGATGAAGTTAAATTATGTGCTTTTTGACACTATGTTTCAGTTATTTTTAGAATCTTTGTAGTTATAAGAGTTTATTTGTAGTATAAATAAATGTCTTTGAAAATGATTAGGATTAATTTTGTGTTTTGTGTCCTACTCCCCAAAAAAAAGAGTTATTTTCAAGTGTTAATAGTTTATAATTGAATCTTCAGTATCATAAGAAATTTTGAAAAATGGATTGTGCGGGGAAGATGTAGCGACCTCTTCTGCCAACCTGCCCTTTGCCTCCGCACTTCTCTGGGGCCAGCAGCAGCCCGATCAGGGGCCCGGGGCTGCAGGCTCAGACAACGGCCATGGGCTTGGCGTCCAAGCAGCAGTTGGGAGGTGGCTGCGCCAAGGCAGCGGAGAAGGCACCCGAGGAGGCGCAGGAGGATGCCGCTCAGGTGGCTGAGGAGCCTCAGCTGTTGCACAGGGCTGGCATCTGTAAGTAGTTCAATGTGCTCAGAGGGTTCGGCTTCCTATCCATGACAGCCTGCATAAGGGTAGCGCTCGACCCCCTGGTGGACGTCTTTGTGCACCAGAATAAGCTGCACATGGAGGGCTTCCAGAGCCTGAAGGAGGGAGAGGCTGTGGAGTTTACCTTTAAGAAGCCTGCCAAAGGCCTAGAATCCATCCAAGTCACTGGGCCCAGTGGGGTGTTCTGTATTGGGAGTAAGAGGTGGCCAAAGGGGAAGAACATGCAGAAGAGCAGATCCAAAGGAGACAGGTGCTACAACTGTGGTGGTCTAGACCATAATGGCAAGGAATGCAAGCTGCCACCACAGCCCAAGAAGTGCCACTTCTGCCAAAGCATCAACCACATGGTGGCCTCCTGTCCACTGAAGGCTCAGCAGGTCCCCAGTTCCCAGGGAAAGCCTGCCTACTTTAGGGAAGAAGAAGAGATCCACAGCCCTGCCCGGCTCCCTGAGGCCCAAAATTGAGCCCCCAGAGTCGGGGGGGACAACTCTAGCTAGCAGGAAGTTTCAAGGAGCAGGCATCAATCGGCAAAGTGGAGAAAGTTGGAATATGGATTGGGTTGGCGAGTAGCTGTCTCTTCCATACGTCTCAAGCCAGGATGTCCCAGCATCATCCCATCTTCTCTTTTGATGAGGGGAAGGGGTGATGCATAGTAATCCCATCATGATCTATCCCAATTCAAGTGAGGGGCTTTGGGGGAACCACTTGTGAAACCTGCGTACTTTATATGATAATCTTCACCTGAACTACATGCTTCCCCTCCCTCCCCTCCAGCCTCCAGCTTCTAAAAGTGACCCAGATTGGCAAGTTGTTCCTTTAAAGAAGGATGTGTCCAATTTCTCTTGCCAGAGTGTGAAACAATTAAGCACCAGACCAGCAGATCCAAGGGCTCAAATCCCCAAGGTGTAGTACCCCGGGTAGGAGGACCTGTCAGGAGCAAGGCAGGGTTGTTTTGTTTTGTTTTGTTTTTTTGTCTCTCCACCACCTCCTCCCCTCCACATCTTGTTTCCTCATCACCCTATCTTGAGCTGTAGTGCTGGGAGAGCTGGTCCAGGCATTGGGTTGTGATGACAGGCAACATGGGTGACTAGGGAATGGCTGCAAACCTGCTGCTCTGAGCTTCTCCCTGCTCCCGCCCCCATTTCTGGGCCAATGTGATTGTAATTTATTTGTTCCCTTGGATTACTGCACCTTGGGTCCCTGCTTTCTCCAGGATGCCAAACCTGCAATATCTGTGTGAATGACGTATCTTGTGCATTTTAACTTTTTTTTCTTATTATAAATATTCTGGTTTTGTATTTTTATATATTTTAATCTTAAGGCCCTCATTCCTGCACTGTGTTCTCAGGTACATGAGCAATCTCAGAGATAAATGGCCAACAGCTCCAGTTCGGCATAGCAGGAAGACTTTGTTGTTTTTATCACCATGGAGAGCAATCATTTGGAGTGCATAGCCTATTGAACGACTTCATTTTTGCCAATTAGAGCTGGCTTTTTTGCCATAGGGTCCTCTTGAAACCCCCTCAACACTTGGAAATGTTTCATGGGAGACTAGGTTTTTAATTAGGTTGCCCCATGACTTGTTCTCCTTCTGCTGGAAGAATGGAAATTAGTCTAAACAGGAAACGGTGGTTCAGACAAGGTAGAAGACGACCAAAGAGGAAGCCACGGTTAGTAATGATTGTCTAATCCTATGGCTCTGCGACTTGTTTTCTTTCCATATACTATATCTATCCTTTACTAGGTTAGGTTGGGATTACTGTGCAAATAACTGTATATGTATTTTTTTTCCTCTAAGGAATGGGAATTGATATGTTTGGATTTTAAGACCACAGATTTGTGTCCACCTTCTACTAGCCATGCAGGGATGGATCTATAAAAAGCAAGGACCAAATCCTCAGTCTCGGCTTCCAGGGAAACCCATAAGTGTAAGCCTCTCTCTGGAGCCCGTGTCCTGCCCTGCTGCATAATTGTTCATAGTGTTGTGTTAGCTAAAGGAGAAAAAGGAGGTTTCGTTTACAAGCTGTGAGATCACCACAAACCTACCTCATGTGTTAAAATGGGACAAATGCAATAGAATGCATTGGATGATGTGTGTCTGATCCTAGTTTCTTGTCTTCCCACAAATGCTGCCCCCTCTAGTTAATTGTATTTGTCTAGGCTCTGTAGGACTTTACTGAGTTTCTGAGTTGGTCATTTGCTAGATGGCCTAGTTTGTGTAAATAATAATATGTGGGTCTTTTCTCCATGTTCCTTTTGGGGTTTTATTGTTTACAAACTTCTTTTAGAGTTGAGAAAAACAGCCAAAGCATCTTTGACAGAAGGTTCTGCACTAGACAAAAGGATCTGATGCTAAGTTGGGGGAACTTCTAAAGTGAGGATCTTGAACCAGTTTTTCTTTTGTTCCCTCACTTCCCCTATTTCCCATTTTGGACTAGATCTTCGTTGGTAAAAATAATAATAAGTCCCTATCCTCTACCCTTTTCTCCCTCAAAAGAAAACCTACATGTCCATACACAGATGACTCTTGGAATGTCTCTTCAACCTTTATGTGACTTATGCAAAATTCTGAAGATGCTAGTGCTCCAACCTCTCCACCCCCCCACACACACACCTTGTTCCCAACCTGAGTCCATGTTTTTTTTAACGTAATTCTCATCAAATATGACATTTGTGACCAAACTTGCTTGTTCTGTAATACTAGAGAAAATCAATTGGGCTTTCCATGTAGAAAGTGGGGTCAGCAGACCAGGAAAGGTAATATGAATGTATGTTAAAGTCACTCAGGAACTTGTACACAGGTGCAAGAAAAGTTATGTCAAAGTGGCCACAGATTGTTTAATGGGAGACGAATGTAATGCCGTGTTTACTGCTAGAAACCAAAGCTTTGTGAGAGAACTTGAATTTATGGGGAGGGAGGCTGGAAAAGTGTGTACCTGTCTGTCCTTTCTCTGATCCCCAGACTAAAGCTTCCTTGGGCTTTTATGATACCAGTACTGCGGTGTTTTATTTCATGATTGATTTGTGCTGTACCCGAGTACTTCCTTTCCCCTTTTCTAATCATTTTTTTTAAACACATAATGACTCTTCCCTTACCTTTCTTTTCCTGGGAAAATACAATGAAGAAATAAGTAAATGAATACTTAAAAAAAGAAATTTTGAAACAATGTAGTAGAATTGATGTCTTTTTTAGGGGGTGGATTCTGGTTGTGGGGCCTGAACTCTGGGCCTGGGCGCTGTCCCACAGCTCTTCAGCTCAAGTCTAGAGTTCTTCCACTTGGGCCACAGCGTCACTTCCGGCTTTTTTCTTTTTGCTTATGTGGTGATGAGTAATCGAACCCAGTGCCCCATGCATGCATGGCAAGCACTCTACCACTGAGCCACCTTCCAGCTCTTTATGTCTTTTTAAACCAATTGTATTCAGAAGTTCAAGAACTATAATCTACCTCCAAAAATCTATTTAATTTACACCTTTGTAAGTAGAGTATTTCCATCACCCAAATGCACACCCATGCACATTTGCAAAGTAACTCTGTTTTGTCTGAAGTACCAATAAACATTATCACTAAAGTAGAAAGCATTGGAACGTAGGTTCATTCTATCTCTCTCATAGATTTTTCTCCACTCAAATACTCAAGTGTTACAATTGTTCTAATTATTTAAAATCATAGTTTTTGTCTTTCATTTCCTGCAGGTTCTTGAGTACTGAATTAATTAGTGTTTTCTTGGGTTGTTTTGTTTCATTTGAATCTCTGTGTTGAGTTGTTCCTCACATTTCCTTTTGTTTCTTTCCCTCAAGTTCTTACCTAAAGTGCTGAGAAACCAATTCTTCTTTCTCAAGATAGTCAGGGTGAACATTATTTATTCCAAAGCAATTTCAGTAACATTTAAACACCTTCATATCTATGAATGGTAAACACATGCTAAGTGCTGAGAAGGGTGTTTTTATTTTCATGGCAGCCTTTGGCATACACAGGCAGATCATGAAATATATGAATAAAATAAAACTACAGATGCATGCCTGGAGGAGAAAAAGCTATTATTAATTGTTTGACAGAGGTTTCTCTTCTAGGGAAAGAAAAATATTGCTTGGTGCAGGATTTCACAAAATCATATTGCTAGGAGGAACCTAAACTATCATCTAATACTACAGACTTAATACCACTTGAGCCACCGCACCACTACTGGCTTTTTAGTGGTTTATTAGAGATAAGAGTCTCATGGAATTTCCTTCCCCGGCTGGCTTTAAACCGTTATCCTCAGATCTTAGACTCCTGAGTAGCTAGGTTTACAGGTGTGACCTACCTCAATCCTTATACAAAAATTTAAGATAAAAATGATTATCAATCTAAATGTGAGATGTAAAAACCTATAAGACATAAACGTAAAAATTCATGACATTGTATCAGTAAAGGTGTCTAAATGGAAAGCACTAGTGGCTAAAGAAAAGCAAGAATATATTGGATTATATCAAGTGATAGCCTTTCATATTTCAAAGGACACTATAACCGAAGTGAAAGCATATCAAACAGATAGAGGGAATATATTTGTTAATGCTACAAGGTGAATTCTACAATGATTCTGAATGTTAAGTATTTTTATATCTTCTAATTCTATATAATTTTTTTCCTGAATAGGATATTTTTTAAAGAACATTTGTAAATTAATAGTCAATAATAGGAGCATATGATATAAGTTCCTCTTTAGTATCTAAGAAAAAAGAAAAAGAAAACTCACTAGTAGGACCCTAATATAAGAAGATGACACAAAATATAGTAATGCATTTGTGGAGAAATCGATAAATTCCTCATAATGATCGATTTGAATAATACAATCATTTTAGCAAGCAAGTTTTCAAGTCTTAGACTTCAAAAAGAATTGTATAGGATCCATTCATTACACTTCTATGAATGTATTAAAGAGAAGTAAAAAAAGTGTTTGGACAGGGAATTGTAGTTCATTGACAGGGCACTTGAATAGTATGTATGATACCCTGGAAAAAATCCCCCAAATCAAATTTTGAAAAGACACACTGTAGAGGATGTATGCTGGATAAATTCCTATAACAGAATTTTATATCTATTTAAATGTCTGTTTTATAAATTTATAGATTTCTATTTGAAGAAATGCAAGTTTGTGAAAATTATGCTTTGAAAACCTATGAAAGTACAATTCACTTCCAAAACTAAAATGTCTACAATAAAAGGAGGTTATATATTGCAAGTGAATTACATGTCAGAAAAAAAATTGTTAAAAATTCATCACACAAAATGCAGAATACCTAAAGAGATGTTTTTGGTGTTGGCTAAAAACTCTGTAGACAACAGCGTTTAAAACAAAGATGTGATTTCTGTTTATTTTGAGGGTTTTTTTGTATGTTATTTTGAGTTTATAAAGAGAACTCAATCAAATAGTCTATTTGATAACTGGAATACCTAGGAATTATGCAACACTTATAAGTAATTGATAACTTCTTCTTTTTTATTTTATTTTATTTTATTTTATTTGTGAACATACTGTACAGATTGGTTACAATTACATGGGCAGGATAATGCGTATATTTCTTACCAAGCATTGCAGCCTCCTCCTTTGTTTACCCTTCACATCCTTTCCCAGCTTTCCCCCTCCCCCCCAGTCCCAATCCTTCTCCCCCCCCCCCCCCGCTTTGGACATGACAACTTGTACTTCTCATTGCTGCAACTTTTTCTGGAAAAAACTTTTAGCAAATGACAGAAGACACAATTCTATGCATCTGCATTTTATGAAAGCCAATACAGTTGCTTTTCTCTACTTTGCTAGGTAAAAAAATGTATTCTCAAAAGCCAAAAGCAGTGAAAAGAAACAAAATACACAATCATCTTGATTTATTTGTGAAAATAACAAATGAAATAAAAGAATTCCACTTAAGGGACTCCAATATTAGTATCTATGAAGCTGTTCCTGAATGCCAAAATCCATTGAATTTTTGGAATTTCTACGAACATATAAAAACTAGAACAAGAAAACAAATATAGTCTTAGAGTGAAGCAGCGTTGCAATAATTTTCTTAATTGTTTTGAAATTACAAAAGAATTGATACTCCTTTGCTTTGGATATCATTTAAAAATGTTTATCACTTATTATAATTCAAATACCAAGCAAGAGTAATTTTATATAATCACTACAAATATCATTTTAATACTATCATAAAATAGAATAAAAAACCAGTCCCAATATTTTACTTACCTATCATTATTCTTAATTCCTAATCATTACCTAAATAACTTAATCTTTATCTATGTCTTCAGCATAGATGTAAATATTCTATACATTTTACTTAACATTTTCCAAGGGCATGTATTCATGTTTCTAAGAAATTTTCACAGCAGTTAAAAGATGCTTTTGTGAAATTAATGTGATATATTTTGTTGTTGTGGATATTGTTTTCAAGGCCTGGGCGTTGTCCCTATGAGTTTTTATGCTCAGGGAATGCACTCTACAACTTGAGGCACAGAGCTTATTCCTGTTTTTAGTGATTAATTGGAGATAAGAATCTAACAAGTACTTTTCTGTCTGGGTTAGTTTCGAACACAATTCTAAGATACCAGCACCCAGAATAGCTCGAATTATAAGTATGAGTTACTGACACTTGGTTTGATGAATTTTAAAAAATTGTAATTATGTTCTAAGATGTTTGTTTTACTACAATGTATATCATTCTACACATAAATTTAGATAGATATATGTATATATTTCTCATGACAAATAATCCCTAAAAATGCATCTTTCTATACATCATATATATATATATATATACATCATATATATATATATATCAAATACATATATATATATAGAGAGAGAGAGAGAGAGAGAGAGGACAGAATTTTATGCTACTATTTTTGACCTTTTTCATTTGAAAGATATATAGTCTATTTATCTAAAAGTTTACTAGAATAAAATAATGAATATTTAAATAGAAAGTAGAATTTATTACTTTCAAGGAAATTTTAGATATGCATATGATATTGTAGTTACATTTACAGTATATCACTTGAAAAAATTCTGTTCAAACTCTTAAATATTTCTGTGTAGTGACAGGGAGAGAGAAAGTTAATTCAAATTGGTGAGGAATTTGCAATGCTTCAAACATCCATTCCATAATTTGTTTTTTTTTAATAAGTTTTTTTTTCTTTGTGAACATACTGTACAGAGGGGTTACAATTACATGTACAGGATAATGCGTACATTTCTTACCAATCATTGTAGCCTCCTCCTTTCTTTACCCTTCACATCCCTTCCCAGCCTCCCCCCTCCCCCCCAATCCCAATCCTTCTCCTTACCCCCCTTACTCCCCCCCTGGGCACCAACGTTGTAAAGCTCGTTTTGGACATGACAACTTGTACTTTGAAGTAAGCCATGCACAAAGAAACATAGGCCCCATGGTTTCCTTATTTGCAATATCTAGTATGTGTATGAGTCAAGCGGAAAAGGTCAGATAATATGATGGCAGGAAAATGAACCCTTAGATATGTATTTTAAGGTTTTTTCTTTCATGCATAATTTGTTATAAGCACGTAGTCAAGCTATCTGATATAGTTTAGATATTTTTCTTTATTCAAAATTTTAATATGGATGTATGCACCGTGGTAACATTAAAATTATTAATAAAAAGACAAATAATAACAAAATCATAGATACAAAACAGACTTTCAATAATTAGCACATATGATGCTAATAATAATTTTGATGAAGATGATGATGACCAGAGTGTATCATGATAATGACAATGTTGTGATTGAAAGGAAAAAAACTTCAAACATCTTTGAAGCTACATTCCCACATTGGATTCATAGTAATAAATGGCGTTGGATTACATACAATAAGAATAACAAGAGGAGAGATTCAATATCAAGAAATACAATCACATAAACAGGTAGAGACAGTAAAAACCCTAATGTTATTCCTGCAGTCTCTCTAATGTATATTCACTTTTCTTGGTGGTATTTTTTATTGGTGTTTTTTGGGGTTTTTTTCAGTCGCTTGAGCTCAGGGCCTAGGTGCTCTCCCTAAGCCCTTCAGCTGAAAGGGAGCTCTCGACCACTTGAGCTACAGTGCCACTTCCGATTTTCTGGTGGCTTATTGTAGATAGGATTGTCACAGTCTTTCCTGGCCAGCCTGGCTTTGAACCTCGATCCTCAGATCTCAGCCTCCTAAGTAGCTAGGATTACAGGTGTGTGAAGAGCTAACTCCATTTTAAGATTAATCCCCCTGAGCTGTGCTGCCTTCAGAGTAACCCCCAAAGAGAGCTGTGCTGCCAAAAAAAAAAGTGGTTCTCAGAGAAACCACTGGTTCCCACCAACCCTGTCCACCCTTAAGGAAGAGAAGAGTTGCGCAGGTGTTCCAACAGAAAAAAAAAAAAAAAAGAGACGTGTGATCAGTGAGGACTTAAAACCCCTGAACTTGTGAACTTGCTTGTGTGGAAACCCCCTGAACTTGTGAACTTGCTTGTGTAGAAACCCCTTACACTTGTTTTTTTGAAACTATAAATCTGTGCTAATTTTGAGCTCGGGGCCTCTTAACATCACCGGTTACTGAGTGCACGGAAGACCAAGCTCAAGCTTGCAATAGATGACTGTTTGCTGTTTGCATTGATCATGGACCCTGGTGGTCTGAGAGGGGGCATCTGAAAACTGTACACTTCAGTGTGAGCCAGCAGCGTCTGGCTTGTTGGTATTGTTTTTTAATAAATAAAATCATTTATTTCCACATTTTGATGGACTAAGATATAGTTTTCAACTTATGGTGATTAGTTCAAATAACATTCTCATATAGATACTATTCAATAACCAATGTTTTCCAATGATATATGAAGACTATGTTCTTCAACACATCTGTGAACACATGACACAATTTACATAATACCACTTACATACGTGTAGTTGTCTTAAAGGGACACAGGCTTTAGGGCCAGGATGTAATATTTATTTTTATCTCTGCATGAAAAAATTTGTGACTTTTTACCAACAAACTGAAATTAACTCTTTCCTTATTTGCAAGCTAAGTTGAAAAACGTGAGGACTCTTCACTTTTCCTTTTTCCTGGTCTAGAATTCAACAAATATATTCTTCAATATTTCTGGTAAGTTACATGCATTTACAGATGAGAAATGTAAGGCCAACAGTCAATAGAGTGAGTAAATAACGATACTATAATTTGTGTCTGAGCACTTCACTCCGTGTGCTGACAAGGAGAATAATTTGGTGATGGAGAGGACCAATATGAAAAGACTATGGGGAAAAAGCATACATTGTAAATGGTTGTTTGAGGACTAGGTGACCAGTGATGAGTATTTGAAACAGGCTGGTGTCAGGGGGCAAAAAAGGGGTAAATAGAAATCATATTAGTGACAGAAACTGAGAAAATCTTGATCATTCATCTTATCTAATGGGCAGGAGTAGAAGGATAAGAAGAAATCTGAAATACTTCCACCTCTCTGGCTGGAAACTGTGTTAGTGATATTCCTATGATAAGGATTACAGGTGGAAAAGATGTATTTAGAGGTAAAAATTCTCTGATAGTTCTAAAATTTATGTTAAACACATACAAAGATAGGTCTGTTTAGACATCATCAAAATATCCACGACCATTAATGTGAAAAAGAATAATAAAATTGGAGGCATTATTAAAGGGAAAAGGAAAAGGAAAGTTCTGACACAAGTGTGAGTAATGTGAACAAAAGTGTGGACAAGATTGGAAGAAAGAGATAAATAAGGAAACAAAAATGTAATAAACACAGATTTACAGAAGTAAAGAAAGGAAAGAATTTTCAGGAAAATATTGTAGGAAATATATTATCTAGATTTGAAAACTAAAAGGACATAGACAAGTCCAATAAGAACAGTGTTTTGGAGAAAGTCATACTGATAAAATTTTGAGATATCAATATGAAGTCATAAAATTCTGGATCCATAAATTCAACAGATCCTGTTGATTTTAATTGTTGGGACCAAATGCTTTTATCCCAACCTTAGAAGAACTATACAGATATAACTATCATGAACTTTACTTAGAGGTATTCTGTGAATATTTTTGAAGATTTGTTTAGCCAGGAGATTATAGATCGAACTACAGCACAGACAAGCCTAATTTATCCTACAGTTCCAATGAGTGACCCATGTATCTATATCAGTTTTGGATTTTATTGAAATACCTTTAGCTATATTTGGGTACCTTAACGCCTACTCATTATAAATGTAGGACAAGTAACACCAAGTATTAGCTTGAACATACAGCTTTATGGATGGATTGAAGACTCCTCGAATTGATTCTTCTTTAGAATAGAAAATGCCTTATAAATGCATAGATTATTTCTTTGTTGCTTTGTATGTCCCTCCCCAACAGTATAACTCGTGCTTTCACTATATTTGATGTCGGTATAATTTGTGGAGGGGAAGAGGAAAAACAAATCGTTTAAATAGGGATACAGGTGGACCCATTGCAACACTGAGAAGTACAAGCCATTATGTCGAAAATGAACTTTACATCTTTGGTGGGGTCGGGGAGCATTGGGTGGAGGGATGGGGGAGGATGGGAAGGGATGGGAAGGGGAAACAAAGGAGGATGCTACAATGCTTTATAAGAAATGTATTCATTACCTTGCCCATGTAATTGTAACCCCTCTGCACAGTATTTTCACAATAAAAAAAAAAGAAAAGAAAATGCCTCAATAGTCATTGACACATCCTAACTGCCATATACTCTTTTTAAGTCTAGTTCTTATTAGGGATATCTCCATGTTGAAATAACCCTGTCAATCAACCTGCCACAAATTCTTATATGTGGGAAGGGCTCTTATATACTTCAAGCTTTTATTGAATGGACGAGTTCAGACATTACCCTGACCACTAGTGTTAAATGACTAAAAAAATAATATATTGTGCTTTAATGCCTTTCTTTCATTTTCTCATACATATTGTCAAGTAGTGAAGAATTCTGATGTAACAATAATACAATGGTGACTTGTATTACCACAACATCTGGGATCTAGTGTTAATTCAGATACTTACAAATTAGCTCCAAATTTTGTTGATATTTATATTTCTCCTGGGAAAACTAACGAGCTCCAAGGAAATGGCCCTAAGGAGCCTTTCAATTCTAATATCATTGTTTGTCTCAAAATGCTTTAAATTCTACACACTCTCATGTGGGCATAGGGTAATATCGTGGAACTTTTCTCCTCAGAGAGTGAGTACTACCCTATTGCTTAACATGGACAATGTACCTTCATACATAGACTGGGTGTGCGCAAAGAAGAAGTGGTCATTGAACAATTTTCTTAGCAGTTTTTCCAGATAAAATTGAAGTAGATCAACTATGAACTCAAAAGGAAAGTGCAAAGAAGACAAAAGCACAAAGTAGAATGTGCCAAGAAATGCTGCAATATAATTTCAAATTATGCGCTCAGGTGTGAGGGTGTGTTCAAAGTACAGCTTCAGACAATGTACTTGGATATCTTGGGAGAAAAACTGCTTTAAACTATTCTGGGATAATTGTCTAAGTAGAAGCCCCTAACTGTGACTCCAATAAACCACAACATCATGAACTAAGGGACTATTTTTCAAGAGCAAAGTGAGAAAAAGAGGGCTCATTTCAGTTAGTGTTCAGTTTGAAGCAATGGCAATCACATAACTTTTCTTATAAATCTTCATTTATTTTGGAGCATTAAAGTAGGTAAAAGCCAAGTAAATAGTTTGCATGTACCTAAATTAAGTGGGATGTATTCTATTGGTCTCTCTTTAACTTGAAAGTTATAGAATATGTCTTTTTATAGTCTATCAGGAAAATGATTTGCTGTCAGTTATTATTTTCTCTTCCTCTTCTTTTGCCCTACCACTTACATAATTATTATTTAAAGAGACATACTTGACCTTTCATTTCTAAATTCTTCAAAATTATCAGAACTACTTCATACTTCTGGCAGCCTCCTATATCTTTCTCAAGGGAAATATTTATGTCACTACCATTTTTATCCTCTATGATATTGGATATCTTCCTGCCTAATTCAGGGTGAGATATACATTAGATTCATCCAGATATCTCAACACTCGTACCACCGTAACATCCTATCTTACTTAGAAATCATGCTTTTAGAATGTCTGGGGAAGTGGCATCTCTCATTTTTGAATGACACTAAGTGATAATTACAAGCAGTCATGTTTTAAACCAATATGCCACTCAGTAGATGAACGAATTGACAAAATGCGGTTTATATATGCACAGTGAAATTTTATGCTTCCAATTCACATGGAACTGAAAAGTCTTAGAAAAATCAAACTAAGTAAAATAAACAAGACACAAGAAAGGGATTCCATGGTTTCCTCATTTGTAATAAGTAGGAAATGTATAGGATATTACTAGCAGTTGAGCAGAATTGCTCAATAACTATGTATGTATGACCATATAAGATGATGATGAGCAAAATGAACTTCTGTATATGGAAACAGAGTTTTACTTTGTGGTTGTTGTTTTTAATGTACTATGTGATTTGTTTTTTCTTTTGTGTTTTCCCTTTGGTTTATCCCCTGTTATATTTGATTTCAGTATCTTGTGTATTTCATATACATTTATCTTAATTTGGTAAGGGAAGAGGAACAACGAAATGGCGAGACAAAGAACAAAGGGCAAACCAAAGCAATAGCAATACTCACAAGACAACATGTTGGTAAATTACATTACAACTTGTGAGGGGTATTGGAGTGAAGGAAAACTGTGAGAAAAATGAGGGAGCGGGTACAAAGTTCAACGTTATGTATTTATTACCTTACAATAACTGCAACACCTTCTACATATCACCTTGACAATAAAATTAAATTAAAAATGAGCTACATAAAATATAATTTCACTGTATTGGTATAATAAATATTATACTATGTGTATAAACTTTTTAAAAAATGAACACTTTGGCTGCTAATTTGAATTAATTACCCCTTTCTTTATCAGAGGGTAATCAACTTGAATATTATCAAATTATACAATATTTTCAGAATATACTTGCGATTATTTTGAAAAAAATATTTTAGTATTGTCTTATACTAAAACAAAAATAGTTCAATTCTGTTGAAACTCCTAACTTTTAAACGGAATAATTGTTAAGAGGACAGAGTATATGTGTTCTTCAACATTCCTATGACTACTAACTACTCATTTTCAAATTCTGAACATGCCATACTAGAGACATTCAAAACAGTACCTGTTTGCATTTTATTTAATTCTGAAATAGGTGCAGTTTTCAATGGGGCATTACATATTTAAATTCAACAGAAAAAATAGCCACAGTCTGGTACAAGGTAAAATTATGAAGTATTTATAATAATTCCTCAAGAGTAAATATTTGTTCATCAATGTTAGCTATTATTTCTATGACCATCAATTCCAAGTTTTTATGCCATAAAGTCATCCTAGCCCAACAATTTCCAACGTGAATGGTGCACCTTAAAATTTCTTAAATTCTCGTCATGACAAGTGTATAACTTTTGTAATAAAAATACTACACTTCTGCTAATGTGATGCCCTTCGTATTGTGGAAAGAACACTACAGTAAACTTTGCTGCATCATTTTCCACCCAGTGTTATTCTTGAGATCAGAACACTTGCAAATAATATTTATAGTTATATATTTTATCTATAATAGATATTCAGGAGATCTGAATGTCTGCATATTATGATCTGAAGATTATGGTTCAAAGCCCACCTAGGCAGAAAGGTTCCTTAAATTCTTATCTCCAATAAACTGCTCAGGAAAAGCCTGACGCAAGTGGCACTGAGGTTCAAGTAGTAAAGTAACAGCCTTGAGCAAAAACAGGCTCAGGGACAGTGGCCAGGCCTACAAGTTAAGCCCTGGGACAAACCAAACAAGAAAAACAAAATAAAAACAAACCCTAAGCCTAGCATTTTTCTCATTGTATGAAGAGGTATATAATTAAGGAAATTTCTTCCTGTGTTATGTATAGGTAGAAGAAAAACGATGTCACACATTTACTCTCTTCATACCAAGTTACACCAGAATCTCAAAAAAATTGCTCTTCATCTAAATTTATAAATTAATAGCATCAATTTGTTGGCAACTTTGTTTAGATTAGTCACATTACCATGAACTGTTGGAATTAACTATTAACTACGTTCTAATTTTACCTCACTTGAAAGAATATTTTAGGCAAATAGAATGGCAGATTCAATTGTGAATTTGTAAATTAAATTTTCTGCTTAAAACGAATTTTGTAGTAACCTATAGAATATTAAAATACAAAGAATAATATTTATTTTAAATCTAAATTCTAATTTAGCCAGGTCTACAAACTCCTACATAAAATGAACTTTCTTATTTTTCTAGGCTTAAGCTTTTGTAATCCTTCATCATTTCCTTGGACTCTAACAGAATGATGCATACTTTTTCAAATTTTTGATTGGAAATCATGAGGTCTTGTGCATCTAGTAATCTTCTGTTTTGAAGAGAACATTTAGAACACAACTGAGGATTATATATGAGTTGCATTTCAGTAGGAAACTTGACTTCTCAAAACATAATGACAAAATTAGCCCAAACTTCCAACTGTGTATTCCTTTCTTGTTTATTTTTTATTCCTTTCTTGGTTTGTTTTATTGAGACAAAATTATACTACCTAGCCAGTGAATGAATCACTATGTAACTGCACTTTCTAATCACATGTCTTAGTGTGAGTGCTAGAATTCCTGGTTTGTATCACATTGTCCTACAATAGTTTGTTGGTTTATTTAATCTAGATACAGACAAGCAATTCTGAACTTCTCCATTAATATTTTCCACTAGACTGATGGCTCAGATTGTTCATGTACTATTTTCAAAGATGTTCTAACATTTGACACAGGATATGAACATTTTCAGATGCACTGAAGGGGTCTCTGATTTATTCATCCCTGGATCTGATCCCTTTATTAATGATGCCTTGAATTTATTACTATCTCTGTTCCCACCTATGTAATATTCTCAATCTTTTGGGGGGAAATTTCACTTGAGTACTTTCTAATATTAAAAATTATCCCTTAATTGTAGTCTTATAGGACATATTTTCTATTATTTTCTAACATTTCTACACAGGCTGAGAATTTTTTCATATGTGTGTTTGAATACATAAGTGCCTCTGTGTGTGTGTGTGTGTTTGTATGTATATATGTATGCAAAAACCTCAAGCTCTTATTCAGCAATCTTGCTCATAACTAGTATTCCACCACTTGAGCCATTCTTCCAATGCATCTTTTTGCTGGTTAATTATAGATTGTGTCTCAAGATTTTTCTGCCTGGGCTGGATGCAAACTGAACTTCCCAGACTCTTTTACATTCTTAGGTTTTATTTTGCCAGGAGTATCAACTTTTGAACTACAAATGTTTTTGTAGCTTTGGCCCAGATTTTTGACTCGAGTTCATATAAAGATAGATGAACATACACATTACATATGCTGAGTGTACACTCTTTGAAATGTGATCGTAAGCAGGGTGCCAGTGGCTCACACCTGTAATCCTAGCTAATCAGGAGGCTGAGATATGAGGATTGCAGTTCAAATCCAGCATGAGTAGGACAGTTTCTGAGGCACTTATCTCTAATTACCCACCAGAAATCTGGAAGTGGTGCTGTGGCTCAAGAGGTAGAGCACAAGCTTTGAGCTGAAGAGTAGAGGGACAGTGCCGAGGCCCAGAATTCAGGCCCCACTACCATCAAAAAAAGAAAAAGAAAAAGAAAAGGAAATGTGATCTTGGCCACCTGTTCATTGCTAGTATAATTTCTGTTCTCTCAACATGGCCTTTTTTTTTTCATCAGTTAAGACCATGGTCTTATATCTGACTGGCTTGGAACTAGAATTATTCTTCCATTCTACTGTTTACAAATTTGCATGATTAGCTACCATTATTTAGAGCTAGTAGAAGAAAGAGAGTGGCCTCATTCTTCATGTTCTACTTAGGAGTAATGCTTTTTCTATATTACTCCCATAGGTCTACATACTGGCCTTGGCTTTATTGTTTCAAAGTTGTCTTATTTGCAGGGTCTTCTATAGTGTATTGAACCATTATACTTAAACACGGAACTTCTCTTTCTCTTATTCCTGTTGTTTCTCCTTCTGTTAAGTTATGTCCACTTGGTTAATAATGCACAACACAAACACTGACAAAAAATGTTTCTGAGAACCTTCTTCTCACTTAAAATTGGTCTTAATTTACAGAGCACTTAGAAAATTTGAACTTAATGTACTCCAGGATAATGTTTTTTTATGTTATTGTGAAAATGGTGGACAGAGGTGTTAGAGTCACATAAGTAAGTTAATGAGTACATTATCTAACGAACATTGTTACCTCCTCTTTTGTTTTTCCCCTGCCATCCCTTTTCTCCCCACCGCCCCAACTCTCCCCTCCCATCCCCAACTTGTAAGTTCATTTTCAACATAGAGTCCTCTTCATCTCATTGTAACAATGGGTCATATTCTATACTTCTTTCAGCATTTTATTTCCCTTCCCCTCCCCACATTAGAAAAATGTATATGCAAGTTGCAGCTCACCGACCTCAAATACAGTGGAAACGGGTTATACCATGGAGGAAGAAAATAGAAGAGAAACAAAAAAATCACATAATACATGATAGATACATTAGAAACAATACTAATAAAGCAAAAACAAGTTGTGTCCGTATTTGGGGATTCATTTCAGTTCACATTGTCTTATACGGCCTTATGTACGTGGATAATGTTTTATAAGCCATGTAAATTTCATATTTTCTCATTACTAAGTTGTCTCTGAAACACGTGTTACCTTGTGTCCAAAGATGTCTTTGTGTTATTTCAATGAAGCCAGAAATCATTCATTTTGCCTGGAGCAATACCGTAGATTGTGACTGGAAGTAAGTGGAAGGAACCTTTACAGGAAGTAGAAACAATCCAGGAGAGAAACTAAACATAGAAAAATGACAAAGTTCAAGTTAATTTGTGCTCTCGTTTTTACTGTACAAGAAAATAAACCAAGGCTTGAAGGAAACTCTGTCCCTAACTTTTTCGAGTGTGCACTTTAGTCATAAATCTTTTCTGTAAACTTCTAGTTGAGAGTATTACAAAAGGAAACAATATGACATTTGAAGGCAAGCATAGAAAAAAAAGGAAATAACATTGTTTTACAATGTACTACTACAAAGAAACAAAGACATGGATGATTTAAAATGTCTTATGCATGGATATTTAACTCCTGAGATGATTGTCTTGATGCAGAAGTCACATATCCATTCCTTTATTCTGGTGCTGAGTTCGCCATATCAATAAGGATTCCAAAAAGCAGGATCCAGTGAGTATGATCAGCAAAAGGAGCCTCTTTTCAAAGCAGTGCTTTAAGGATGGGCCCAAAGAAATATGTGGGTTTTTTTTGTTTGCTTGTTTGTTTGTTTAGTTTGTTCTGCTTCTGGGGCTTGAACTCAGAGGCTGGAGCCTGTCACTGAACAGTTGTCTTTCTTGCCCACCTGCCCCCAAAGTGGTACTCTACTGCTTGAGCTAAAACTCCACTTCTGGCTTTTTTGGTGTTTAATTACAGATAAGAGTTTGAAAGACTCTCCTTCCTGAGTTGTCTTTGAACTAAGACAATAAGAAAGTCAAGTCACATCAACTGTATGGACTTCTCTTTTGAACCAAGAAATATGAGATGAAGTTTATTATAAAGGTAATATTGACAATTTTTAAAAAAGAGAATATGTGCAGCAAAGAAGCCATAACTTAAATAACTCAGCAAACGTAGGTGCACTGAGTCATATTGGAAAAATTTTTCTGCTTGGGAAGATTACTATTGACTTTGTTGTTCCTTTTGGTGAAACTTAAAGTATATTTCACATTTTTGTTGGTCCTGGCGATTGGACTCTGATCCTGAGCACTGTCCCTCAGCTCTTCAGATTAAGTTGGATGCTCTGCCACTTTAGTTACAGCACCACTTCCGGGTTTCTGGTAGCTAATTGAAGATCAGTGTTTCATGTACTTTCCTGACCAGGCTAGCTTTGCACCACAGTCCTCTGGTCTCAACCTCCTGAGTAGCTAGGATGACAGGCGTTAGCCACCAGCACCCAACTCATATTTGCATTTATGTGCACTTAATGACACTGTAGACAAATAATGGAAATTTGAATCAAATGATGACATTGCAGCATTTCAGAAAATTTGAGGTAGCAATAAATATGTCATCCTTTTCCATGTTGTTACATTAATGGCTCATGAGCTATTGGACTCTTATTTTAGCATCTTCTGAGGTCTGCATCGGTGGACTTAATATAAATAATTGTTAGTAGAGAAATAGTGAAAGACTGAGATTTTTAGAAAGCAAAGCAGACCAGATATGAAAGAACAACACAGAATGAGATGAAACTTATCTTACAGAGATTAAGGACTAGCCTAAGTGATTTAGAATGCTAAAGGCAATGAGGAATAAGCTTCTTTGATAACTAGTTCTTTAGTAACCAAATATGGTTCCCTAGAACATTTTCTGGTATAATTTATTTATTATTATAATTTATTTCTTCCATCTGGATTTATTCCTTCACTTCTATCACAACTATTAATTAGCTGGTGCCTTTTTCGTGCCAAAACTGACCAAAAATATTTCCAAATCTCACTTAGATTAATCCTCACCTGATATCTAAGCACATTCTTGACATTAATTTCTGTGACCTACCTAACAAAACGTTTTGTTTATTTTTCTCAACACTGTCTTCTAATATAGGAAAAGTACATGAATTAAGAACTATTGTTAGGTCATAGTTGGAAGGAGCAATTTTATATTCCTCACATAGGTTCTTTATTTGACATTTATTAGCTAAATGAATTTTTTGCCACTCCTGGGGCTTGAACTCAGGGCCAGGGAACTCTTCCTGAGATTTTTCTTTTTTCTTTTTTTTTGCTTGAGGCTAGCACTCTACCACTTGAGGCATAGCACCACTTCTTTTTCTGCTTACGTGGTACTGAGCAATTGAACCCAGGGTTTCATGCATGATAAGCAATCACTGTACCATCAAGCCACATTACCAGAGCCCTAAATGACTTTCTTAAGATGACATTAATTTTTCATTACATTACTATGTATTATAATTTAGCTAAGTGGTAGAAAAGGAAGTGGAAAGCAATAGTAAGACCAGTTAGGCTGACATTCCTATCACATCACTAGAGAATTACAGTATTAAGACCTTCAGGACTCATAGGGCTATTGCATGTGACATTATTATTTTACATTGTTACATAATATTTTACATTATTATGTAAAAAACCATTAATATTCATCTCTGACATCCATAACATTCTGCTTACACTTTCAAGTTCAAGAGCCAAAAATCTAAGTCTTTTTATTGATTGGGTGTGTTTCCTAGGAAGGAAGAAAGAGGATGTGGAAGGTAATGTTGGAATAATACGTATATTGGCTCCCAGTCCACATTTTTTGCATATTTAAAAAGTGCTACTGATGAACTCCCACATCTACTTGACTATGCTGTCTGCACAAGATGCAGATAAACGAAGACATTTATTCTGGTGGATAGTCATATATATTAACAAAATCCAGTTCTGGAAAAAAAAAGTTACTACTATAAAGTATTGTCTATAAAATGGTTTCATGTCCTAGCAGAACAAAATGCAGTATTGAAATGATTACTCCAGCTTTCTTTGAGATTTTATGCTGTCTCAACATCAAGATGCTCTCGAATTCCAGTAATATACAAGAATAAGACATGATTTCAAGATCTCAGTAGTTTTAGAAACAAAGGTACATAATAGCTTCCTTCCTGCAGAGACAGGTGATGGCATGTATGACTGATTGTATTGTAGTTATCTTCTTTTTCCTCTTCGTCTCATGTTGCATATCTTGGCATATTAGTCTGTCCTGCATCAGCTTCCTGTAGGTGAGATTTACCTCTACTCTGCAATGTCAAGATGGGTCATTTGACTTACTTCAGCTTACAAAAATGAACCAGAAGCGGTGAAACGTTATTTCTAGGGGAAGATTTCTATTTCCTTGTCTGTGTCTAAGAGCTAACTTCTTTTCCCTTAGCTATAAAAATACCATATTTTCAGAGGGAATCTTCTTTCAACTTATATACTGGAAGAATATAGCATGTGAAATTAAGACAAAACTCAAACACAGCAAGAATTATGATATTAAGTTATTATATATAATATATAATATATATTATATATATATATAATATATATATATATAATATATATTATATATATATTAAGTTATTAGTTTCTTACTATTCTTGTATACCTTTATGATAGTTGACTACAGTATATCAGAATTTAAGAAATACTGAACAAGTAATAAACAAATAGATAACATTTCTTGTTTGATGCTATTACATTTTTTAATAAATTAGCATTCTCCATGTGATTACTTGTGGGGTTAACTTTTTCTATAAATGTGTTTAATCACTCTAGAGCACTATATCTAATATCCACAACCATTATCCATATCTTGTGATTGAGATGAGGAAGAACAAAATATCTAGATTTCTCACGTCTCTTTTACTCTTCTCTTTTGTCTAGTGAGAATTCTCATCCTTTCTCCAAATTCTCCTATTAATAAAGGAAGAATGAGACATTGTGGATATCAAGCAAAAGGCTTCAAAGCCAGAATTTTATTCTTTCAGAAATAGATGAAGTAAATCAGAGTGACTCAAAGAAGAAGAAAAACATGATATATTTTTTCCCTTTCTGGCTTCAACAATAGAGTCTGAACACAACTCTAAATGTTTAATACCATTGACTTTTGCTATTTTTTTTTAAATTATAGTGTTTTAAAATAAATAACAATTTTAAAAATTAAAAAATTGAAAACATGTAGTATTTGTTGTTTGCTTTTGGGAGGCATGAAATTACTGCATTAACATCGTGTGAGTAGATAGGCTAAATTTTATCTGAATCTAAACAAAATGAAAAAATGTATGATGTTAAGATAAATAGCTTTTAGTTACATTTTCAACATGACATACACACAGGAACATCTTTTTTCTTCTTTTCCTCTACACACTTCAATAAGCAATTCATGTAATTCAAATAGCTGTGTTTCTTTCAGAAATAGATTAGACACAAAAAAGTTAGAAGAAGAGAACGAGGATTGGTGGTGCATTCTTTAAAAATAGCAGTCAAATAACTATTAACCATAATTCCAAAATAATAACAATCAAATGCTCTTGAAAAGAGAAGATTGTAAGCAGAATATACAAAAAGTGATACTGCCAAAACTGCTTCCGGAGCTATTCTCTGATATTTAAGATTTCTAGTACATGGCAATGTTTTAATCAGGATTAAATGCTTTCAGGAACTAAATTTTTTCTAGTTATATTTCTTTGAAGAAATATGTTGTTCAAAATTAATGATAGGATAACAGGTTATAGTCGAAAGAATGCTTACACACTCATTGTGGTAGGCAGTAAAATACCTTCCCAAAATATCTATAGTCCCGAAATATCTAATCCATCAAATGTAGATTTACATTTTATAAAGTTTGTAAAATAATCACTTTTCATTACCTAAGGAATATAAATTTGAATAACTATCAGATGGGGAAAGAATACTCAAAAGTGCCAGCTGTAGTTAGAGAGGGACATCTTTAGTTAAGAACCATCAGTAAGATGTACAGATGCTACATTAGAAGATAAAGGAAAAGACAACAATCCAGATTCTGAAGTTTCTGGAAAGCGGAACAGGAAGTAAATGCCTTTTCCACTAGAATCATCTGAAAAATATTTTAGCTCTCTAGTTGGCTCAATTTTAATCTAGTGAGACTTCTTTTAGATTTCTGTCCTTTAGAACTGTAAAATGAAAATATGAATTATTCAAGCCAATTAACTTGTAGAAATATTTTACAGCAGATTTGGTTTAGTAAGCAAAATCAACTACAGACTTTTCCTGATGCAACTACAAGTATACCCCATGTCCTAGTTTCCGAGAATAAGAAAAACTTGCCACCAGATTTGTACACATGTATGATCTATATACTACTACTACTAAGGGTCTTGCATTAATGACGTCTTGAAATTCTAAATAATATTTAAATAAGAAGTTCCCTATCTGCATTTTCACATTTGGGGATCATTAAGTACCAAAGTTATGTAGAAGGCTAGGGTAAGAATATAGAAATGAAATCTGTCTTCTAATATTATAAAGATGATTAATGTCACTTTGATTTACAGTTTGTAAAGTAATAAAAATAAGGTAAAACAGAAACAGTAAGTCAATTTTCTATCTTTCCTAACTTTCCAACAGAAATTAGAGAATCCAGGAAAGATACAGCAATCCCAGGATGCTATCGGATGTTGTAGGATCTCTTGATGGTGAAAAAGAAGTTAACAAAAATGGGTCCCCTGGAACAATGTGAAACGAAATCTAAACCTACAGATTGTGATACAGCTAGAAAATAGTTTCCACTATGCTAAGTCTTTGATATTTTAGGTTTATTTACACAGCAACTTTCCTCTCTTAAGAAATGACTCTTTATGAATACTCAAGTGTTTGCAGCTTATAACACAGCAACAAATAATGCTTCTAATTTTAAAAAAAGTATGATACTAAGAGTAACCAAGGCTACTTGCATTGCTATAGCTGATAAAGAAGAATAATCTTGGGGAATAGTCAAACAATCTTGAAATATTTCTCACCTTTCCTCTTCTTCGACACGAGAAGTCCTAATCTAGATATGTAAAATATTAATAAAGGATTTTTATATTTCTTATTTTTCACCCTAACCATTATTTTATAGACAAATGTTTACTGCTTTGGCTTAGGTGTTTTCTTGCCTTTTGCTTATTGTGGATTGTTCAAAGTCAAGTTGTCTTCAGTTTTCTGTTCCCGTCTTCACTGCTAATTAAAGTGTAATTATTGCTCTTTAAATGATAACAAAAATGTGATACTTTAACATATATTCTCACTGAAACTGGTGATTACAGGAGAGTCTGCAATTGCTTTATAATAGTTTTCAAATATTTCCTTGGCTATTTTCATTATTGCCTTTTTTTCTGTCTTCTAATCAGGAACACAAGTTTACACAAAATATCTTACTAAGGAATAGGATTTTAGGCAGAAAAAAATAGATGTATAATTAAAGGTTTTCATCTCTTAAGAGACTGAAAATCTCAGAAGATATTTTGTTATAAGGGTTACAGTTAAGATGACTTGAATATTTTGTTTCTTAAACTGAGTGAAATGCATGTACAATGTTACACTTGTTCCAAAAAATGATTATGGTTTATTCTTTTCTGCTTCAATGAGATGAAACCTCTGACAAGGTTGGAGGGCATATTTATTTTAAGGTAGAAGGATTAATGATAGAAAGCGAAGGGAAATTCCTAAATCGGCACTGACTATCATGTATCAGTTAATTATACTTATGGCATATAAGTATATAAACACACAAGTATGATTTGATTGAAAAATGTGAGATTTACACAATTGATTCAATGACTACTAATGTCAGAAAACAATTCTTTACATTTATATAAACTATTATATCTAGTAAGGATTTAAACATTTTTATAACATATATTTTAACATTTATGCCAAAATATTTGTTTATTTGTAAGTGTTTATTTTTAGTTTTTGTCAATCATGAAGCTTGAAATATTGACCTGGACGATGTCCGTCAGGTCTTCAGCTCAAGACTAGTGCTCTACCACTTGGGCCACAGGCAATTTTCTGGTCGGTCATTGGAGATAAGAATCTCACGGACTTTCCTGCCTAGGCTGGATTTGAAATGAAGTATGGAGTGGTAATCCTATTCATTTATATGTTGTTTAATGATCAAGCTAAATCATATCTGTTAATTTCTGTATGTAACATTTCTTTATAGTGAGAATGCTCAAAAGCTTATCTTCTGGTTATTATGAAATATATATTCTTAACTATAATCAATTTGCTTCTTTTTGTATAAAATTAATATATTTACTTTAAGTTATGGAAATCTGCTAATTAAAGTTATATAAAACATGAATTGTAAAGTGAAAGAAATTCATAGTTCTATTCCTTGTTTAAAGAAAATAATTATGCATTTTTTCAATTATATATCTTTAGAATGTGTAATATTCATTGATTTAACTTAAAATTGATAACAATTACATTATATCAAGTAGATTCAAACTTGTATTTGAAAATTGCACACTTAACACAAATATACTTCCACTTTCTTCTAACACATAATTAAAATAACAGTATAGGAAAGTTCGGTGTTAGCTGTTCATGTGTAGAATCATAGAAACTCAGGAAGCTAAGACCTGAATATTTTAGTTCAATACCAGTCCAAACAGACAAAAATGTGAAAACTTATCTCCAGTTATGTAGCAGGAAGCAGAAGGTGAGGATGTGGCTCAAGGAATAGAGTGTTACCAGCCATGAGCAAAAAGTACAATAGAGACCATTAAACATTGAGTTCAAGCCCTAAAAATGGCATATACACAAAAGACAACAACAAAAAATTAGTATGCACATCAGTAATAAGGACAAAATAGTAGAAATGTTCATAAGAAATATTGTGTAAACATCTGGAAGTCAGAAATCATTTGACAGAATTTTGAGTCCTGAGAGGTAAAAGTCACAGTATAATTTGAACAATCTCATTGAAGTCATTTGTGTTAAAACCTGGCTACTGGGTAACATGTGAAAGAGCAGACTGGATTACCTGACATAGCAGACATTGCCTGTAACTATACACCATCCCGCTCTGCAAAAATCTAAAATCGTGCTTGTTAATTTAAAAAGAATCTCATGCTAGAGACTTTTTGGTCCATACAGACTGGAGTCCTTATTTTGAGGCTTCAGAGCAGTGCTTTTATTATAACCACTCCTGTTTTACTCCCCTTCCCTGGTGGAGCTATACCTTACTTAGCTGTCACCAAGCCACTCCCTAGAATTGGGCAAGAACATTTGCTGATGCTCTTCCAACTTCTCTCTGTGGCTCTGAATAGCCAGACTTTTGTACCTAAGATGGGTTACTTTGCTGTCCAGGTGGCCTCAAACTTGAGATAAACATGTAACAGATATGTCAACCTGAGTTAGTTTCAAACTATGATTTTCAGATCTGAGCCACTATGCTCAGCCTAGTATTTCCAGTAAGTTACTTAATCTTTCTGACACTCGTTCTTCCTGTATGGAAAGTGAAAAGAATTATGTTGTGGACCTTAGAATGCAGTGTGAGTTAAGACTGGGTGCAAGAAGTGTTAAGTGTTCAGGATGTGTGGATAGAGTCTGACACTTTTATAAAACTACTGGTACTTATATTGAAATGAATTCCAGGAATTCCAACACTAGAGATTTTTTTGTTCTCGTTTATCTTTTTATGGGCATTGAAGGAGCCACAGAAAATCAAGGAGAACAGAGAAACAAATGCAGCAGTTCCACTCTGTAGAGATTATATTCACAATGAGCTATACCTCTTGTGGACAGGGACAGGAGGGAAAATCAGAGAGAGAGCAAAGTGACGAGATTGTCAAACAAGAAGTGAACTCATTAGCGACTTATAAAATGGTGATCTATATGTACATTACCTTAACAAAAAACATTTGAAAAATCCAGGTTGATGATTCTCTCCTCCAGTTTTTGTAGAGGCCCTTAAGACTCAGGCCCACCTGGAGTTTTTGAAGGTCAAATATATGATAATTAATGTAGAGCCAGAATCTCTTAAGAAATATTATAAAAAGTATTTCATTCTTAGTACCTTTTTCTCTTTGAATGGTGATTCTATATGTTGTTGTCAGAGCAAAATTTTTACTTTTTTTTTTTTTTTTACTACTTGTCAGGTGTTGAATCCTCTTAAAGCTTTGTGACAAAGGTCTGCTATATCTTGGCACCCTGCCCCTAACTAAAATGGTAATTAACCTTTGAAATTAATGTACTTGAGTATGAGTTTTATTTATTGATTTAACTTGTCGGTGGTGATGAACTCTGGGCCTGGTTGCCATCCTTCAGCTCTTCAGCTCAAGACTGGTGCTCTACCACTGGAGCCACAGTACCACTTCTACCTTTTTCTGCTTAGGTGGTGCTGAGGAATCAAACCCAGGGTCTCGTGCATTCAATGTAAGCTGTCTACAACTGATCCACCTTCTGAGCCCCTGTGAGTGGTATGTTTGTGCATGGGTCTATCAAGCAAATCTATTGACCAAATGTATTCATTTGCCACTAGACATATTCAAAATTATGAATTATATGCTATTTTAATGAATAAAACTGTTATCATTGATACTAGGAAGTGTTTGTCTCCCTATACTAAAAACATAGAGGAGGGTATTTTAAACTAAAAATACATAAGAAATTTTAAGATCTTGTTGCTAACAAATGTGTCCAGGTGATATTACATTAAACAGAAAATTCAAAATGGTTTTTCTTCATGAATACAGAGGTCAAAGGACTTATAATACTTATTTCAAGATACAAATTAAAGGGGAAAATTGAATGTTAATAGTTAAAGAGGAAAAGGAGATCCTAGATAGCAAACTAAAGACAAAGCAATATCAGAGCACTATATGCTCAATATTAAATAAGAAGGTTTAATTGAAAAATTGAGCTGGAATGTGCACATCAGGCAAAAGCAAGAAATCAGAGCCTACCACCAACAAAGAAACACCATAATGCATATCTCAGAAAAAGGAAAAAAGTTCCTGTCCTTGATTTCAATGATATATATAACCCCTAAACACACACGTGCGCGCGCGCGCGCGCACACACACACACACACACACACACACACACACACAAATACACACACACACACACGAATGTATGCAACAGCTCAACCTACTCACATACATTCAACAGGAATCAAAGATATTCCTATAATATTTGAAACTTTAAGTTTCTAGTTTTGTAAATAATTGATGACAGATGCATAAACAAATGTTTTCTGAATAAAACTCTGTTATGTAATTGAGAATTTATGATGGTTATATCTACTTAAAATATCTCTGAATCTCGAAAGAATTAAACAAGAGACAATACGAATTTGGGACTATATATCTACCAGCTTTTCTACAAAGGCTTAAAAAAAGTTATGAGATCCAATATTAAATACCAAATTAATACAATTAATACATGTGTAAGTGAAGTGAAAGACAGTGATCAGAGCCCTATGCTGCTTCCAATTCTCAGCAGGCTGCACACTGTGACAAATTTGATTCTGCTGTGCCAGGCCCACAGTTCTTTTCCCTAGAGCACTTGCCCTGCTATGGTTGGGGATGGGGGCTGTGTGGAGAGGGAGGAGGCCAAAGGGGAGGCCGAGCTTTGGTGGGGGCTGAGGGCGGTGGGGAGAGGATGGTGGGGAGGCCCTGAAGGAGGCTGTGAAGGGAGGAAGAGGCAGTTGGCCAACAGCTCATGCAGCAGCAGCCCTAAAGGCAGCTGGGTTCTGGAGAGTGCCTGTGAGGTGTGGAATTTGGGGTGGATTTGCTAGGGCCTGTTTGCTTGGTGAGGAGAGGAAGAAGTCTCGAGTCCTACCCAAACAGATAATGAAAAATGAGACAGCCAGTGGCTGAAGAATATCAAGAACAAAGGCAGGGATTTATAGGTAACCTCTATGACCAGTGAGGGAAGCAAGGCTGGGCCTGTGGTTGTCATGCATCTCTCGATGCCCTTGGAAGTGAGGGCCAGCTCTCCTGTGGGCAAGGCCTCCCTCTTGCCTTGACACTGGCATCAGGAATTGTCAGCACAGCCTCAGCCTGCCCAAAGGAGCTGGCTTGTTGTGGGTGCTGGAACCTGTGCAGCTGCTGGAAGGCTATAGATAGCAGGGCAGAGGAAGCATGGCTGGTAGGCTCTGCTCCAGCCCAGCCAGGCTTAGGACCACTGGGAAAGTTCCTGCTCTGGATCAGGACCAGGCACTGCTCCCCAGACAAGTAGGGCCTCTGGAGACCTTTGCAGGATGGGAAGGCATTGGAGGGGAAACAAAGGAGGAGGCTACAATGCTTGATAAGAAATGTACTCATTATATTGCCCATGTAATTGTAACCCCTCTGTACAGTATTTTCACAATAAAAAGAAAAAAAATTAAAAATTAAAAAAAAAAAGCTGTAGCTTTAGGTACTTTCTTTCATTCGTTGATTGCTATTGCTAGGGGAGTTATGGGCAGAATATCATTGTGATATTTCACAGTTTTTCCAGGAACCTGAGTTCTAACTTTCAGTAAAAGTCTATTTACAATGGGTACTTTCAGTAAAGGTCTTCACAAGGGATACTTTCTGATTATTCGGAGTCTAAGACCAGAATGCCTGTACTTTGGCAAAGGCCTCTCACTAGGGGTGTGTGTGTGTGTTTGTGTGTGTGTGTGTGTGTGTGTGTGTGTGTGTGTGTGTGTGTGTGTGTGTGTGTGTGTGTGTGTGTGTGTGTGTGTGTTGTGTGAGAGAGTCAGACACAGATGAGGTTTGGAATAAAACACTCCTTCCCTTCAGCATTGAGTTTAGGTGTCTATTGTTTGTCCCACCTCCCCATTTTGGAGTTCTAAAGTTGTCCTTCTAAATACATTTATCCTTTGATCTTTGGAGTAAAACACTCCTTCCCTTCACCATTGAGTTTTGGTATCTATTGTTTGTCCCACCTCCCCAATCTGGAGTTCTAAAGTTGTCCTTCTGAATACTTTTATCCTTTGATCTTCTTGATATTCAGATTCCTAAGGTCTGCTTGTGAACTTCAACATTTGCTTCAGGAAGGTGATGCCTTTCTTCTAACTTTTATGTAGCCTTTTGCTGTTTTTAAATCCAGTTTTTGCTGTGTTAGTGGTTTTACTTAGCCCAGACTGTGGTGGTCAGTGCTGTGACTGTTAATTCAGAGATTAGTTTAGGCCAATATGACATACTATACTTTCAGAATATCAGTGAAAGAAGTTCAGCATCTTTATTGAAACAATTTCCTGGTTGTAAATACAAACAAAAACATCCAGTGATATAAATGTACAATCTGTTGTTTTTAGTTAATTGTGCACCACTGTAATGAAAAAAAAAATCTTTTTACTAACTAAAGTGAGTATTTGTATGGAAAAAAATGAAATATTATAAATCTTAAAAATTGATGAAATATCAAAGGAAAAGAAAGACACTGATCAAGAATGAAGTACAAATGTAAGTGTTTAGTAAATAAATGAAATGTTTGAGATTCATATCCACATAGCAAATACGAAGTAAAATAAAGAGGAAAGTCACTGAGATCCTATCTTACACACCAGAATAGCTATTACCACTCAAATAAATAAACTGCTGGATAGGTTGAAATAAATCAGGAACTATATTTGGTTTTGTGGCATTGTAAACTAGTGCAACCCATAGGGATATCTTAATGGAAGTTTACACAATACCATAAAGTCAGATATGTTGATGACCATTACCGCAACTGTATACATATTGAAGGAATATAAATCAACATGATCATCCATGTTCATGGCAGCAATATTCTATAGCAACTAAGCTGTGTAATCAACCTAGATGCACCAGAAAGAGGGAATGAAGAAAATGTGCCATTCATAGCTATAAACATGTTCTGGTATATGAGAGGTGAATGTTTCTACTGTAACATTGCTAAATATTTTAAATGTATAACTAATCCTAATTTCACTGGATTTTGTGGCATTGTGTGTTTCCTTTAATGAGGAATGTCCATATTGATTTTCAGACCAGTTACAATAGGTTATAGATACCCTATAATATGTGGATATTAGATCAAAATTTAAATATATCAATGAACACATAGAATAGCATCATATATAGTATATAATTTAAGCAATTTTAAGAAGGCAACAGTTGGGGAAAAAGACGATGTTAGAAGCTTAACAAATAGACAGACATGGAAAAATACAAAAAAATGTACAACTAATTACTGCTAATAGTAAAACATTTTCCTCAAGTTTTAACAATGAAACTATTAAAATAATACTTAATAAAATCAAATAAATATGCCTTGGAAGAAAATGTACCATAGTTATACGTTTCCCCATAATTTGTTTTACTTTATAACAAATGGATTAGAAGAAAGTGTAATTACATGGCTGACGATGCTAACACTTTCAAGTGTCATTGATTGAATCCAACAAAGAAAAGTAACAGAGAAGTAGAGAATAAGAACAACCTGGGGTATGGATAAATATACTCAGTAGAACTTTGTGAGGAAAGAATGTGCTCCATTTTCCTGATCAAAATAGAGCTAGGACAGATAACTTTTGACAGAACACTTGCAATGTAGAGTAGTGGAGTTACTAATTTAGGTAGTAATTTATTACTTTTATTCCCAAATCTTATGATGTGATTCCCAAATGATGTGGGTGATCCTAGATTTTCTGAGCCCTTTTTTTCATCCGAAGTTTCTAATTCCTCACCCTGCCAATGGTCCTTCTACTACTCTCATTTCTCCTTGGTTCTGAACTAAACTCCTGTAAACTTTTGGTTCATGAGAAAGAGCTGGAGAAATATGAGGATGGCTTGGAGTCTGAGCTAACATCCACTCCAGCTTGGAGGATCTGGTGAAGGACTTCCACCTGGGTCTCAGAATCAGATATTAATTGGCCTCTTTGGAAATGGAAAAACTAAATCCCTCAGGCAGAATCTATCATTCCTTGACTTTCTCTGAAGAGATTTGATACTAGGGCACAATTCAGAGAATGAGCTTTCCCATTGTCAGAAGGAACAGGTTGAAAACTAAAAGTGGCCTCAGGTCCGAAAGGACCAGTCAGAAGCCAAGAGATCACATTTTCCTCCTCATCAGGGACTTTCTGGTAGGAATAGAGTCTGAGCAAAATCTAAGATGGAGATAAAACTGAGCCTGGACATAACGAGGACACAAAAGAATGACCCTCTCTTTGACTACAAGGGAGTTGTGTAGTGAGACATGACAACTTCCTTCATATAAGAAAATTCACTAGGTAAGTTATCTCATGGCTACTTTGGAGGAGTTTCCCCAAGAGAAGTTGTTAAATGTTGTGACTGCCAGTTTGCTCTCTAGGCTGTTGTCTCTCTCACTCCGTCTCATGTCAGGAATGCATTGCTTCTTTCAGGCACTCAACTACTTGTCCTGACTCCTCGGCCAGAATACTGCAGGCTATTCTTTGGCTAACCTCTTGCATTTAAGGTAGAATTGGCCCAGGCTCTGCCCATGCCAAGAGGTAGATACAAGAGGTGAATATAAGCTCAGATTTGTACAGAACAACAATCATATTGAAAAAAATTAAATGAAATTAAGAGTTGAGTAATTTATGGTTTATAGCCACAAGATTTAGGTAATTATTAGAAATACATCCAGAATCATGGATTAGGAAGAGAAGAGTGAAGTAGGTTCAGGATACGATGGAAAAGACTCCATAGCCATAACAGGAGATGAGAGTATGAAGAAACTATTGGCATAGGTTCATTTACTATCTTAGAAGTGATCTTGGATAGGAGGCTTTTAGAATAACAAAAAGACAGGGACTTGCTGGGCAATGGTGTCTCACACCTGTAATCCTAGCTAACCAGAAGGCTGAGATCTGAGTATTATGATTCAAAGCAAGCCCAGGCAGAAAAAGCCAGAAGTGGTGCTGTGGCTCAAGTGATAGAGCAAGAGCCTTGAACTCAGGGACAATTTCTCTGAGTGCAAGCTTTAGGATCAGCAAAACAACAACAAGAAAACAATAATGATAAAAGAAATAAAAGAAAGATTTAAATATATGCGTTGTAATGATGATCATGTGTAACTGTTTAGGGAACATAAAAGGAGACAAAATTTAGAGCAAAATGATATATATTCTTTACTAATCAAGGATGCAAAGTAAATGCAAAATACCTCTTCTCAAAAACTTGCAAACTTGGGCTGGGAAGGTGACTCAGTGGTAGAGTGCTTGCTTTATATGCATGAGGCCTTGGGTTTGATTCTTCAGCACCACATAAGCAGAAAAAGCCAGAAGTGCTGCTATGGCTCGAGTGGTAGAGCACTAGCCTTGAATTGAAGAGGTGAGGGACAGTGCCCAGGCCCAGAGTTCAGGCCCCCTGTCTGGCCTAAATAAAAACAAAAAAATAAAACAAAAAACTTATCTTTTCTCATAATTGAAGAGAGGCTCCTTTTACAGAAATTCTCCTTATCTAGCTCAAGGTCATCAGAACTTCAGCAGACTTATCTTGTTGAGATGTAATGCACCTAACTCTACTGAACCTAATCATGGCTAGGAAAGTATGGAAATCGATGCGTTTGTTGTATTTTTCCTTATAAATATATAATAATGTCAGTTATTATACATAATATATATTCTAGTATAGAATATATAAGACATTATATAATACTCAAATATATTATAACATGTATTATATATTAGCAGACTTCCTAATTTTAGAGTTAGGAGCAAGCAACATATTGAAAGAAAAATGTTTGAATCTCTGAGTTATTTCTCTACCACAGGACAATACCAGGTTTCATTCTTATTACCCAAAGAACAACATAGGAAAGCGATGCCCATGGATGTGGTTCTCTGGATTTGGAAACTGTGATCATATATATATATATATATATATATATATATATATATATACATATATATATATCATATATCATATATCATATATATATGAAATATCAATTAATAATAGTGAATATGTAAAACTATAGCAACAGATAAATAAGTGAACACCTATGTGCACACAATCTCAGTCACTTTCATGTATAAGAATTTCTTTTCTATGCTCCTATTCACCTACACAGAGATTACATGAGTTGCCCTTGAATTGTCTTGGAAGTTCTTTTTCGGGATACTGTAGCTTCACATCCTTTGTTCCCTAAGTATCCAGATGTTATGTATTCAATAACAAAACTGTTACAGGCAAAAGTATCCACCCTGACACACAGAGGAACTTGGATTTCAGAAATGCCACAAATAAGTGGGAGGTACAGCAGTACTTTTCAAAATTGAATAGATTACGTATTTATTAGAAAGCCCGGTGCTGCAATAGACAATAAATAAAAATAAAAAAAATTACATATGACATCAAACTACGAAGTTTCAGGGCATTTCCCTACTCTTGAGAAGTAGAGTAATCCATATTAAAAATAAATAAATGAAAAGACGAATGTTTTACGCCAAATTTCAAAACATACTATATGTTATACAAAGGAAATGCAATAAGCATGCATTTTTAATCTAGTAACATCATACAGTATGAAAAATCTGATTAATTGATTCATAGAAATCAATACAATGCAGATAAAACATCCAATATTTCAAGTGTCAACTTAGCAGAATACTTTCAATATATGATGTCTATTTTACATATTATCCAGCACTATCCATCCCACAATGGCAGAAGGCTCTTCCTGACAAAGTCCAGAGACCCGTCTACTGTGAGTGCTCAATGTAGACCTGTTCCCATTCTCTTTTATTTGGGCTTGTGATAGACTGACTATCTGTTAACTTGCCAAAGGCACAACTTGAACAGGCTTCCAGTAATGAAATTTTAACTCAGAAAAAAAGGGAAATTGAAGACAGAGGGGAAATCTACCAGATCCCTGAAAGATTTCTATCATTGTGCTAAACCTGTAGCTTTCTACTAACACTTGAACAAACTTCAGTAATTACCACTCCAACCACATGTCCAAAAAGTGGTTTTCCAAATATTGGCCTATTTTCACTTTGGTAAATCAAGACACACTCTACACACTATTGTGGCCCTGTTTTACTTAAACTTTTAGCTATGGTTGGCCCAAGGGATAGTTGACATTACCAATTTCATAAATTTTAGGTCATCACAAAATCACTTCATAGCCCTTAAACATGAAAAATACCTACCCATATAAGTCTGCATTACATACTTATTACTGTTTTTCTTTGTCATATTTTACATATTTGTGTATCCCTGGGCTTAGCTCTGTAATATTCCTTCTCGTGGTTGTTACTATTGAGTACAGTAATTATTTCTGTATTTTTCTCCAGCTCTGTTTTCTTTAATTCAAGTCCTTAATAGCATCCTGTCAACTCCCAGCTACTGATTTTAGTAAACTCAAAAGATCCCAAAGTGAGCTTTGATCTCTATCTACAAACCAATCTCTCATTACTATTTGATTAAGTGATAATTCTTCCACCTCTCTTGTCAAAATAACTTGGAGTCGTTTCAGACTTACATACTTTTTGACACCTCATATTTAATCTATGACCAGGTTCCAACAAATAAACTCTGAAGGAGTTTTGCCTAAATTTTATTCTTACTCTATTAGTGGTAGCAGTAGCATTCTTTAGTTCTACCCTTCATGTTTCTAGTTCTGTGTTCCATTTGGAATACTATTGTAACTTAGTTTATAATCTTTGTTATCAGAATAAATAAACTGCAACTGCTGAAGTTTTAAATAAAGAGACAATTTTAGATGTGAATTACATTTTATGTGCTAAATACTTTCCTGAAATTATTCCTTTTAGGTTATATATCCCTAATAAACTATTTTTATGTTTCTTATTTGATTTATAGATTTATTATATGATTCTTATATGATTTCTTAGAGATCCATAAATAAAACATCTCAGAACAGGAAAAGAATAGGTAAGAAGTCATAAAAACATTATTATGGTGTCTTAATGGCTAAGTGTAAAGAACATGTAACAAAACAGTTGGAAGATTCATTTGCTCTTTGTGCTATTCTCTCACCCTTCATTGTAGAAAACTTCTCACTATGAAGTCGGGACCTTTCAAGTCTCGTCTCAGTGACAGAAGTGATGTGATAAGGACATGTACTCCTATGACTGGTTTTTAAGAAGTTCACAATAAAACAATACCAGTACATATAAAGAAACTTTTGTGAGTGATGTGTAGTGACTTCATCAATTGCCAAAATTAAATTCATATGTCAAAACATCAAATTACTTACATTATAATATATGCAGTTCAACTGGCATCATTAACACTTCTATAAATCAAATGCAAACTAAAAGCTCTATATCAAAAACCAATATCTAAGGCAATGTTGGAAATACAAGATTATACACAATAAATCTAATGGAGTGAGATCTTTACACTGGAAATGAGCAATGATAGCTGAATTGAAAAGTTCAGGTGTCCACTAACTATGTGATCAGAGATGTGGAGTTGACCTTGGTATCAAGATTGGAGGTAAATTTCAAAGGCTGCTAAGGTTGCTGCTGTATTGTAGCTCAATAGTGTCACCCTGCCTGATAATGGTAAAGCACAGAGTAAAAGCTAAGGCAGTAAAATGTATAGGAAGGATTTTCAACTGAGAATAATTGCAGGGGGTGATCATCACTTTCGCGTTGAAAATGTACAGCCCATCATTCTACTTTAAACTCTAGAGTATTTCTGATCTGAAGACAATTATAACAAATCAATGTGCTGTGATTGCTGAGCACCTTAGGTGTGTATTACTGTAATATATGTAAAATCTTTATAGGTATGGAATGCCATAGTGATAATTGAATCCCTTATTTTTAGGGAGCAGAATGGAGCAATTGTCATTACAACCATAACACAGACATCCATCTTTTCTCCAAAGTCTTAAACTTGTAGTGTCCAACAGTTCTAACTTAAATACTTTTGAGGTAATAATCCATACCCCTGTCTTCCCTTAACTGTTTGACCTTTCCAGAGCACAGCTCTCAGCCTTTTGATTGCTGTTTGAGATGGCTTCCCAATATATCCCTTTCCAGATATAACAGTTTGACTCTAGAATCCCTCACAAGTACTGTTACAGATAGGTTATTTTGAAAAGGACATTTTTTCTAGGGTAGGTTCACTTTTTTAAATTGTATTTTATTTAAAGGTACTGTACAGAGTAGTTACAGTTACATGAGTAAGGTACATTACTTGTTGAATATTGTTACCCACTCCATTGTTGTTTTCCTATCTTTTCCCACCCCCAACCCCTACCCCCCCACCCCAAAGTTGTAAAGTTCATTGCCAGTATAGTTTCTTGTGAATATCATTGTTGCAATGGGTCACTCCTTTCATCATTTTGTTATTTCCCCTCCAAATCAAATAATATATATACAAGATACAAGGTACCAGAATCAAGACAGATTTCCATGGATAAATCAAAGACAAATGAAATAAAATAAGATGTAGATACACCACTTTACCGACATCAAGGTAGATATCTGAAATAAAACGACTTGTTGTTTCCATGCTTGGAGTTCATTTCAATTATAATTTTGTATGGTCAAATGTACAGAACTCTGGAGCCAGCAATCCCACTCATGGGCATTTGTCAAAATCATCCCTAGATTGCTAATGGATGAAGAATGGAATTGGAAATAGCAAACGAAAACAAATCAACATTCAGGTATTATGATTTTATAATTCTAATATGAAAGAACTGAAGCTTTTGTTTCATGAAGAAGAAAGTTTAGACTGTAATTTCAATGCAAGGCATCAGTTGTAATGAGTCTGAAGTCTTTTCTTCCAAGATATCCAAGAGTACAATACTCATTCTCTGAAAAGTAAATAAGTAATTATCTTAATTAGCTTTGCTTAATATTACTTGTAGAAATTTACTTGTAGAAAATAAGTTAAAATATCCTCTCTCGGGCTGGGAAGGTGGCTCAGTGGTAGTGTCTGCTTTGCATGCAAGAGGCCCTTGGTTCGATTCTTTAGTAAAAAGTATTCTTAAGCAAAAAGAAAAAAGCCAGAAGTGGCGCTGTGGCTCAAGTGGTAGATAGCTAAACTTGAGCTAACAAACTGAGGGAAAGCGCCCATGCCCAGAGTTCATGCCCCACGACTGGACTCTAAAATATAAAACACTAAAACTACCAGCACAAGTATGTTTTTTGCAGCATGATTACCATATCTTAGATATGGAACCAATCCAGATGCCCCTCAATAGATGAATGGATCTGGAAAATGTCGTATATATACACAATGGAATTTCTTGCTTCTATCAAAAAGAATTACACAGCCCCTTTCTTAAGAAAATTGAAAGATTTGGGGAAAAAATCATTATGTGAAGGAAGCCACACTCAAAGAAACATAGGCTCTATGGTTTCCCTCATTTTTATTAATTAATATATGCTTAGCATAGTCCTGGCAGATAGGATCATTTTTTCACACCTTTAATATTCGCTTTTTTCTTTCCATCTCATCTCCCATTTCGTGTGAGTGTGAGTGTGTGTGTGTGTGTGTGTGTGTGTGTGTGTGTGTGTGTGTGTGTGAAGTAATGAAACTTGACTCGGAGTCTCAAAATCTTGCTTGTTTTTTTCACTCATGACTGACTGAATCTGTGCTATTTTACCAAGGTTTAAATCTGTGTTTGATTGAACAATTGAACATAAATGTCTCATGGATTGCTACCCCAGCCATCTGTGAACCATGATCTTGGAATATCAGCCTCATGAGATGAGATACTGGCATCTAGCTCTATTGCCAAGTGTCATTTGTTTTGTTTTGCTTTGTTTTTGTTGTTTTTGTGCATCCAAAATCTATATGGAAAACAAATCATTTATAATCAGGACTATTCACATAAAATGTTTGTTGTTTAAAGATTACCTTAATAATGTAATCCTTTTGCATCCACTTTATGTGATTTGATTTTTTGAACTCTATTGTTGCAGTCAAGTCACTTATATATAATTTGAATCTTCTTGTCTTGGTTTTATAGGGTGTTAGGTTTTTAAAAACAGAATTTATCAAGGTTTAACTCTGCACTACTGAAGCAAGACCTTTATAATTATTCAATATCCTGTAAATCATAAATTTATCACTTCTTGAGGCAACATATGAGCACAAGTAGTTTCCTATAATACCTCCTCATATTTTAGACCTCAATGCCATGCACAATTCTGCCAAATATGCAAGGCCATCCTTTGTAACTCTCCATTGATTTTCAATGTTCTTCTCTCTACTCTTTAGTGCTAAGTCCTGTGATGGTTGTGTTGATTTTCTCCCCTCTTACATTCATCATTGCATCTTGGGAACTACTGGTATGCACTATTGTACTTCTGTCCATTCTCCTTGTGCTTCGGCTTGTACCCATCTCACCTTGAAGAGTTAAAAATTGGAGATATTTGCTTTACATTTTATCTCAGACATCTATCTTTACTTTCTAGAAATACATTCATTGAATTCCTTCTGTAAAGTCTAATGCCTTGAAAATTATTACTGCAATTTCATGGCTTTGTTATTTGACATAAGGAAAGAACATAGATCAGTACTGTAACTTAGGTAAAAGATTATTGCAATCATGCTTCAATAGACGTTGTTCATTGGATAATGTGTACTTCAAGGTCTGCCTGCCTGCTTCCTTTTCACTGTTTTGTTTATTTTTCAATGTAGTCCTTTCTTCTGGAAAATATTTATGGGACTAGTGAAGATCAATTCCTACTGTAATTAGTCATTAATTTTATTCCAACCTCATTTCACGGACCCTTCTGAGTTTCTTCAGGGTCTGTGTAGTGCTTCACATTTTTAGATAAGTTTTAACGTCGATGCATCCAATGATGAAGACACATTCCTTAAGTCACCATTTTGATGACTGAAATGAAACCATGCTGCAATCTCACTATATTACAATTTCCTGGTTTAAAATTCTTTTAGATTAAAATTGATGCTGGAAGCCGGGCGCTGGTGGCTCACGCCTGTAATCCTAGCTACTCAGGAGGCTGAGATCTGAGGATCGCGGTTCAAAGCCAGCCCGGGCAGGAGAGACCGTGAGACTCCTATCTCCAATAAACCACCAGAAAACCGGAAGTGGAGCTGTGGCTCAAGTGGTAGAGTGCTTGCCTTGAGCTGAAGAGCTGAGGGACAGCTCCCAAGCCCAGAGTTCAAGCCCCACGACCGACAAAAAAAAAAAAAAATTGATGCTGGACAACAAATTCTGTGTACAATTTTATATTTTCCTAATTATTGTATTATACTTCCCAATATTACATAAAGTTAAAACATTATCACTTACTTGGTTTTACGATTTCTAAAACGGTAAAGTAAAAGTTCTATTCATTCACAATTTTAAGATAATAGAATGTCCATTTTAAAATTTTTATTTGTAGTCCTTAAAGGTTGTGCTGGGGAATAAAGGCCAGTGCTTCATGTGTTTTTGTCTACTGTGGCCCTCTGAGCCTGATGTGACCTGTGGTTTTATTTTCACTCAACAGGAATAAAGAAAAATTTCACTAGGAGGAAATTATTACTTGCTTACTTTCTCCAATATCTCTTGCATACATAAAAGTAATATAATTCAACACTGACTGAAAATGGTGTTCCTATTAGAGTAATTGTTTATTTTTTGTAGCCCCACTCTTCACTAAGTCTTTTCCCTTTCCTATCTTCCCCTTCCCATAAAACTTTACTGGATACACTGGAAACCCATTTCCATTCAGCCTCATCATTAAAAGTCCAACCTTAAATAACCTACCCCCTGGTAGTCCTGCTATAAACTTTCAAGGGCCTGACTGCAACCAGAATCCTTCCTGAAAGCCCTCCTCTGCTACAGGGAAAGCCTTCTTCCACTCCACCCCTTCCTGGAATCCCTTCTCTGCACCACCAGAAACCAGGCCACATCTATATCTCCTCCTATGATCCGCCTTGCTGCACCAAGAACACCGCCTACATTGGGCTACTCCCTCTAATCTTAACTTCATCCATCAGATACCCCTTCCCTAACTATTTTATTCACTCATAGTCCCATTGCCTCCATATTTTATTACCTCCAAGCTCTTCCCTTCCATTTCATACCCCACTCCCAACCAGACTTCTCACTCGACCCTTCCTGGTTTCATCAGAAACTCCATCCATACTAGTCTACTTCTAAGTGGCCTAACATCTCAAACCCAGCCCTGAACCTACCTCTTCCCACAAAGCCCTTCATGCTACACCAAAAAACCTCCACCTCTCTGTAACTGCCCTTGTAGCCCCGCCTTGGTTGACCAAAAGATTCTCACACAGCCCATCTCCTGCTTGGAAACACAACCCTATTCCACCACAGGCCTCTCTACATCCCATATCTACTCTCTCAATGGCTGCATTGTTCCCGAGACGAATCCTCTCCTTACTGGATCCTCCCAGAGATCCACACTCTACTCAATCAGATACCCTGCCCATAATTAGCCTACACCTTTGCAGACCTTCCATTCCTTCTCAAAGTCCCTCTTCCAATTAACCCCATGGCTCCAAGTCAGGCCTGCTCTAGAAAACCCCCACTAGACAACCCCCACCACACTATCCCATCTCTCGACTCCCATGTTACTCCACTGGATAACATTGCATCTTTTGGCCTCCCTCTGGAAGTCTCACCAGGCCGAACTGTAAATCCCTGTCCCTTCATAGTCCCGTTTTGAAGTTTGCCTTGCCCTACTGGAAACCCTGTCCAAAGTCTAATGCCCTGCCTTGCAACACCGAAATCCCCACCCAAACTTACTCCTCTTTTCGAAGTGGTGACTGGCTACACGAGAAACCCTGTCTTAACTAGTCTAGTCCACTGGATCCTATCCCTGCTCTCACAAAGCTCTGTTCCTGAAATTTTCCTCCATACATTGTTACTACATTCTGCTCTGCAAGAAACCCCACCTCCACCCTAAAACACTTCCAAAAGGCCTACCATTCTCCACCAGAAACCACGCCCCTTACTTGCCCACTTCTTCCTAGCACTGCTCTGCCCTCTCACAGACCCTGAAAACCCTCTCCCTCATAGCTCCGCATTCCTGCAACAGAATCCCCACTTTCTGTCAGTTTCTTGCCCTAATTCTCTTCCCTGCCTTATGGAAAACCTCACCCGACATATCCCACAAGGGCTCACAGTGCTACACCACAAAACCTCCTCTAAGTAACCTCCTCCTCTGTAGCCTTGTTCTTCCCTTTCAAAGCTCGGCCCCAAACAGCCTCTTCCTCAGTGACCACACCATCTTCCACTGAAAACCCATCCACCTGCCAGTCTCCATCCTAAATTCCCACCTACTCCACAAGAGACCCTGCTCTTAACAAGTCTAGTCTTTCCTGTCCTCTCCCTGCTGTCTAAAAGCCCTACACAAACTGGCCTTCACCCTCAAAGCCCCGACCTGCTTCACCACAGAGGTTGTGCCAATATAAACTCCTCCCTTGAACCAGACAGGGCTCCACCAGAAACCCCACACCACCTTATCTTTGAAGTTCCGACCTAGTAACTTTTATTACAAATGTGATTTTATAGTAGTCACAGAATTCATACTAATCAATATGATAAGAAAGCGGTATTGCCAAAAGACAACAAAAATTATATAGTTATTAGATGCTTTAGTCTAGTTTGGGCTTCTGTTACCAGGCAGATACACATTGTGTGAAAATGTGTGAAGATGATTCCTCTAACTGGAAAGCATTCTTTGAAGTATCAGTAAGGTTTCATGAGTGATCATTTTATTTCTAGAATTTTCGTGCACATTTTTTTTCCATTAACTTGAAAGTATTAGTTATTTTAAATCCTCTAGTTTGGTTGAAGAAAGAGTATTAAGATGTAAAAAGCTGACTTTCAACTCATCTCTCCAATGAATAATTTTGGACTTGCTTACATTACTATGTACCAGAGTTTTTAGTAACAGAAATTCTCTACCAGAATCCACTTTGAATTTCCTCCTTCCACTAAAGTGCCCTTTGGAAAAGATTGAAGTGAGATTATCACAGGTAGAATGACAGAAATAAAAACATAATTGAGATCTTAACAAAATGATGGTGAAGACTCTACCCAATGTGTTTTAAATTTTCTAATAAAAGCAACTTAAGCATATTTAACTGCAGAATTTCTGAAGACTAGAAGACAAAAATATAAGAAATGCCCTCTTATACCATGGTTCTGAAAACAAAACAAAACCAAGGAAAGACAACATAATGAGACAGAAGGGAATGAGGAACTTGTACATGTGATATAGAATGTAAAAATACAGTGAATCAGGTAAAAATAATTTTGGTAACAATGCCTGGTTGTACAATATATTTCATTGTATAGATTGTTCTTTGTTAACCTGTGACTTAATATAGGTCTCAGCAGGGATCTTCCAAGGTAGTTGTGTAGTTAGTCAATTTCATCATTGCAAGATCATCAGGATGATAAACTCCCACAAGCCTTAACATACCTGCAACAGCATTAGACATACACTCTTATTGGTCCAACACTGTAAGGCAGACCTGTATTTTACCCAAGCTTTGTATGTGGTATGCTATGGTTTTTTCAGGCTTAATACAAAATGACTCTGCCCAGAATTAAATGAAGGCATTTATAGCTAAAATGATTTATGGTCATTGTTAACATCTAAAGCATGCTGAGGTTTTTATTTATACCTCTCCTTTTCCCTTTCTTTCTTTCCCTTTCTTTCTTTTCTTTTCTTTTTTTCCTTTCTTTTTTCTTTTCTTTCTTTCTTTCTTTCTTTCTTTCTTTCTTTCTTTCTTTCTTTCTTTCTTTCTTTCTTTCTTTCTTTCTTTCTTTCTTTCTTTCTTTCTTCCCTTTTCTTTCCTCTTTTAGGAAATGAGTATACTTGTTTGCTGAACAAGTATTCTACCATTAGAATAATCCTTTTTCGATTTACTTACTTTGCTCTAAGTTATCCATTTTCCTGAGGGCCGAACACAGGCTAAGTTTTTCACCTCTGTCTGCCAATAGCGGGGATCAGAAATGCATTCCAACATGCAAGCCTTTAGGATGATATGAGACTCTTATTACTTTCCTTGCACACTGGTTCTGATCTGTGATCTTCTCAAATTCTACCTCTTCAATTAGTGATGTGAGTTCCAGTAGCCTGCCCTCAGTATAGATCATCTAAATGAATTATTGAAGGCAATTTCACTTTAATCTCTTTGTTGCCAGTCCAGGAGCTGTTATAGTTTTATTTCTAGACAAATTTTGTGTATATATGCACATTAGCTTTAAAATATTACTTTTTCCCCCTTTTTTCCTTTTTAATTTTCTTGGTCAAGGGGCTTGAATTCTGGGTCTGGGCACTGTTTTGGGGCTCTTCAGATCAAGGCTAGCAGGTTTCAAGTTGAGCCACAGTGGCATTTCTGATTTTCTGGTGGTTAATTGGAAGTAAGTGTGTCATAGATTTCCTGCCTGGGATAGCTTTGAACTACTATCCTCAAATCCCAGCTCCTGAGTAGCTAAGATTACAGGCATGAGCCACTGGCACCCAGCTAAAAATGCCACTTATTTTAAGCTCTGTGATTTAGTTGAGGGAGTAACATGAGTGTGTATAAATGTAACTTTCAAATTACATCTTTAAATAATTTCAGAGTTGCATTTTCATATTTATTGCAGTTATTAATAAGAGAAACTCCCAAATTAACAGAATAATCCTTCATTTTCTCCTTCCCATAGGTACTATTGGAAGAGAATGAGTGTGATCTAAGACAATATGTACTTGAAATTTAAAAAAAAATATTTTGATGATACATAAAGAGCCAGCTAACACAACGTGCTTTTCATTTTCTAAAGAAATAATGTCATGAAAGTATATTTATTGGCAGGTTTTTCACCTGAAAAACAAAGAAAAAAACAATATCATAAAAAAGCTGAAGGGGATCAGCAACCATGTAAGTGTGGTATAGCATTGGAGACTTTAAGACATGAACTGATACAGGTAAAGTAATACTTTGGAAAAGTTATCTGCTCACTAAATTTATTCATTATAAATTTTTTATTTCATTTATATGTCACTTAATATAATACATGTGTGTGCAATATATATCAGCTGTATCTGTCCACTGAACTGTATGGTTATGTATGGCTAGGTAATTTACCAAAGCTTTATATATAGGGTGTCATTTTTTTCATTTAGTCTTCACACAAAATGTGTGTGCTGCTAGAAATGATAGTATTAATAGTTACAATAATTTAGTGTAAATATTTACATTGAACACATGCTCAGTATGAGTTGTTCTTTTTTTTTCCTTTTCTTATTTTATCTTTAGGAAGTTGATTTGAGTTTTGATGTTGTGTTTGCCAGACAAGCATTCCACCACTGGAGACATTTCACCAATCCTTTCTTGTTTAAGTTATTTTACTCATAGAGTAGCAAATTTTACACCCAGCCCAAAAAACAGGGATCATGATTGCATTCCAATATCCCTACCTAGTAGTTTGATATTGGTGATATTTTCCTTCCTAGACTGATTTAGCACTGTGATCCTCTCAAATTCAACCACTTTAGTTAATTATGTGAGCTCCAGTTCTCCCTACTTCTAGAAGACAGGACAGACATAAATGATTACAGGTAATTTGAGTGAATCATTGGCTAATATAGGTGATTTGATATTAAAGTGTAGGGTAAGTTTGAAAGTATAATCACAGTAGTCAGATATTTTGCTAAGTAATTTTGTTTTACATTGATAACACATCTTGACCAGGAGTAAGGACTTACTTTTACTGTCTGTCAACTTGTATGTCATTTGGTAAAATAAACTTCACGTCTTCCATGTGGGATAGAGAACTTTGAATGGTCTGATGTGCTGGTTCACATCTATAATCCTGGTTAGCAATCAGAAATAAATAGATCACAATTTGAACATAGCCTAACCAAAAACTTAAGAAGTCCCAATCTCAACAAACTAGTGGATCATGTTGAATCATGCCATTAATCTCAGAACCACAAGAGGCTAAGTCTCTGCCTAGTACTTGTGTCACTTGGGTAACTGGGACACTTGGAGGCAGTCACCTCTACTAATGTAGAAACTGGGCTGAGTCTTAGCAAAAGGAGGGAGGAGTCTGCCCCACCTTCCTCGAATGCAGTGAGCATGCTTGCTTTCCTCCTCCAAATGGCTTAAGATGCCATGCTGCTGAGTGTTCATTATTTGATTCCAGTGACCTGTGGTAGAGGTGTAAGGAAACATTAAATAAATTTCACATATGCCAATTAAGCTGCTCTCCCAGCTTGTGAGTTCAACTCAGCATGTGTTCATTATTTGAGAGTTGAGAATACAGTGGTAGGGGAGAGAGGGAGGGTGAGTGAAAGAGGGGAGAGATATAGAGAGAGAGCTGGGCACTGGTGGCTCACACCTGTAATCTTAGCTACTCAGAAGGCTGAGATCTGAGGATTGAGGTTCAAAGCCAGACTTGGCAGGAAAGTCCATGAAACCCTTATCTCCAATAAACCACTCAAAAACCAGAAGTGGCGCTGAGGCTCCAGCAGTAGAGCACCAGCCTTGAGATCAAGAGCTGAGGGACAGTGCCCAAGCCCAGAGTTCAAACCCCATGACCGACCAAAAAAATAAAAGTGATAGAAGGGAAAGGAGAAAAGGAAGGAAGGAAGGAAGGAAGGAAGGAAGGAAGGAAGAAAGAAAGAAAGAAAGAAAGAAAGAAAGAAAGAAAGAAAGAAAGAAAGAAAGAAAGAAAGAAAGAAAGAAAGAAACCAAAGAAAGAAAATGATTGAGAATGAATTGTTTGGAGTAAGGAGTTATATGTCAGAGGTACTACCTGTATTTGGTGTTAGGTCTGCCCCAGGCCATGCAGACCCTATTCAGACACCTTCCCACTTCTTGGCTAAGTTTCAACCCTTCATGTGTTGCCTAGTATCTGGCACACCTGAAGGCAGCCACCTCCCCATCCTGTTAAGTCACAACCTGGTCAACCTCTGGTCACACTTTCCATCTGACCAGAGGTGAGTCCCAGAACGTGAAGTCACATCCAGATCCAGTGTGGCCAGAGTTTCCCTCAAATAGCCACACCTCATCTGGTTCTTCACATAGATACATCCTTGCCTGAGGTTAGGTCACCCCATTTTTTTACATGGCTTTCCCCCATTTATGGCATGGGCAGCATTTCAGTAAATAAACTACTTTACCTGAGTGAATACCGTGTGGTGTTCTCTTCATTGGGTACCTAATGAATGAAACTCACCTAAATAATATACTTTACACTTCAGAGTTTCTAGTTACGAATCTATGGTTATTTTTGTGACACATGTGAGATCAGTATCTACAAAACATATTTACTAACTCATCATTTTAACAGTATAGTTCTGCCTAGAATCTTTAATAGCAGCTTAATTAACCATAAAGTCTATTTTGTTTGCTTTGCTTTGCTTTGTTTTTGCTTAAAGTAATAGAAGAGTTGGTGAGACAATCTGTGTGAAGCCTCAGGGTCTGTTTTGGAGGGGCAGATTGATGCAGGCTCAGGCCTCAGGATTATCTGAGGACTGTGTTTGTGTATGTGGAAAGCTCTTGGCATGCCGGGCTAGAGAGGGAACATGTTCTCTCTCCCTATCTCAAAGCTCATGTCAGACTCCTGGGAGCTGTGGAAGTAGCTCTTCTGCTTACTTAAGCATAGACAAACAGCTAGTCAAGCATTTTCCTGAGTACAGGAAAGTGGTTTGACGTTGCTCTATAATAGTTTAGATAAAAATATACAAAGACATTGTCTCATAGTTTAAGCAAAATTGTAGCTGTTGAAATTCTTTGTGTGAATGTCTCCTGACTAAATCTTGGCAAAGATAATACTTGCTTGTGTTTAAATACCCACTAGCAATAAAGCACAGCATGCAGTGGCAATTGCTGTTTGCACTCTGTATCCCCTGTGTCCTGGTGATTTTTGACCCTTACCCAGGGACTCCAATACCTTAGACGTTGACAACTGGCACCCAAACAGGGACCCTGCAGTGTTGAATTCAGGAAGATATATTCAGGTAAGTACTTTTTTAATTACAGGGTGATGGGACAAGTTAAATCTACTCCGTACTTACATATGCTAAAACATTTACTTGCTGCTTATGGTGTAACTATTTCTTCTTTTGACAAAGAAATGTGTATTAATGTAGTTAGAGAATGGAATCCTTGGTTCCTCGTTGAAGGGACATTAGATGTTGATAATTGGAAATGAGTAAAATATAATGTAGAAAGAGCTGTTCGAGAAGGGGAAAGGATTCCTGTTAAATTTTGGTCCATTTGTTCTGTTTTACATACCCTTTTTAAAGCTTTAAATGAGAAAAGAGGCCACCCCTTCTATTGTAGGTTTACAATTGGACTCTGAGGTTAAGGACGCAATAGATAAGGATGCATCACAATTAACAGAGAAAAAACAAGAGGTAAAGAAGCCTGAAAAGGAACAATCTGAAAGCATAAATAGAATGTCTGAGCAAATGGAATTGGTTTTTATCAAGATTACAACATATGGAGTTAGAAATTAGCAGAGTGAAAGAGAATCTGAGAAAGTGAGAGTAAAACAGCCTTCTGTTCCTCCGCTTGCGGAAGCAAATTTTACCGTGTTACTCCATGACAAAACAGAAGGCTTAGACAGTGAGTTTGATGATGAAATGCATATTTTTTCTTATCCTGTAATTTGACCAACCCTTATGAATGGTTTAGCTCTACCAGGCAGATATGAAGGTGTTGCTGTCAATGATTTTGGTAAACTTAAGAAGGCAGTGACGTTGTATGGTTCTCAGTCTCTTTATGTTAAGGAATTGCTTAATGGGGTTGCCCGACATTACAATAATTTTGCTCTCGAGGATTGGAAGATGCTTTGTAGAGCCTAATTAAGGATCCTGAATACCTACAATGGCAAATGTGGTTTACTGAGTAATGTACAGAAAGGACTAAGCAAAATGTGCAGAGCAATGATCCGCACCTGTGGGTCATAACCTTTCCCATGTTGAGTAGAACAGAACAATATGCAGATGCTCATATACAAGTGAACTCCCCTGAAGAGATCCATGAGTAGTTACGAGACATAGGTATTGAGGCATGGAAGAGGATTCGGCTTGTAGGAGAGCATTATGGCCCCTGGACTAAAGTAATTCAAAAACTTAATACACGCTATGTTGAATTTTTATCAGGATTGAAACTGACCTTGGAACTTATTGTTGTGGGAGTAGCTGCACAGCAACAACTGCTGGGCATGTTGGTTATGAGAATGTTAATGAGGACTGTAGATGAGCCCTATTGACTATTAAAGAATCTGAGGATGTAAATACATATTTAATGGCGTGTAAAGACATTACATCTGAATCCCGGCTTATGCAGTTGTTTGGTGAAACTATGCCCACTACCTGGCATGCTTTACAAACCAAACCCTCTAATCTAAATGTTTTGGGTGTGGTCAAATGGGACATATAAAGAAGAATTGTAAAACGGCTACTAATGTTAACAAGAGAGGAACAGGAATTTGCCCTAAATGTAAAAAAGGAAAGCACTAGACAAGAGTGTGTAGATCAAAAATAGGCAATAAAGGAATAACTATAAAAATGCTTACTCTATGCAGGGAAACTATCCATCTGGCCAGCCCCGGGGCCCAGGATTAATAACCGAGGGCAGCCAACAATTTTTCTTCCTCATCCCTGCCACAGCCCAAAGCACCGCAATGGACATGTCGATTCATTCATCTTCTGAGAGGCATATTGGTTTAAAACATGCTTGCATGTAAGTATCAATTATGGTCATTCAAAAATGGCAGATGTCACCCTCCCAGACATACTAAAATCATGATTTCTAAGTAAGATAGGATTTTATGGTGGTACAAGTGTTGAGATATATGGATAAGTCTAATGTGTATCTTGCACTGAATTAGGCAGGAAGATATCCAATAACATATGGGATAAAAAATGGTAGTGAAAATATATTCCCTTGAGAAAGATATAGGAGTCTGCGAGAAGTATGGAGAAATTCAGATAATTTTGAAGGATTTTAAATGCAAGCTCAAGTATGTCTCTTTAAGTGGAAGGGAAAAATAAGGGGAAGAGAAGAAAATAACTGAAAACAGATCATTGTCCCAACTTAGAGTACAATATAACTTCCAAGTTAAAGACAGAGCAATATAATATGTCCCACTTATTTTAGATACATGCAAACTATTTACTTGGCTTTTTCCCACTGTAATGCTCCAAAAAAATGAAGACTTATAAGAAACTTTATGTGATTGTCGTTACTTCATCCTGAACAATAATTGTGATGAGTCCTCTTTTTCTCAGTATGCTCTTGGAAAATACTCCCTAAATTAATGATGTTGTGACTAATTAGTCAGTGTAATGAGTTTGTACTTGCATGATAATCCCAGAATCCTTTAATGCAGTTTTTTCTCAAGGTATCCAAGTATATTATCTGATGCTGTTCTTTGAACACACCCTCACACCTGAGCACATTATTTGAAATTGTACATCAGCATTTCCTTGGCACATTCTACTTTGTACCTTTGTCTTTTTGCATGTTCCTTTTGATTTCACAGTTGCTCTATTTCCATTTCTTCTGTACAAACTGCTAAGAACATTGTTCAACTACCACTTCTTGTTTGCAAACACCCAGTCTATGTATGAAGGTACTTTGTCCATGTTAACCAATAGGGTAGTACTCACCCTCTGAGGAGAAAATTTCCACAGTATAACTCTATGCCCACAGTAGAGGGTGTAGAATTTAAGGCATTTTGCGACAAATAGTGATATCTGAATTGAAAGGCTCCTTAGGGATATTTTCTTGGAGCTCATTAGTTTACCCAGGAGAAATATAAATATCCACACACTTTGGAGCTAATTAGTAAGTAACTGAATTAACAGTAGATCCTAGATGTTGTGTTATTACAAGTCACCATTGTATTATTGTTACATCAGAATCCTTCCCTAAATGCATATGTTTATCAGAAAATGAAAGAAAGGCATTATAATAAAATGTCTTATCTTTTTAGGCATTTAGTCCTTGTGGTGAGGGTAATGTCTGAACTCTTCCATTCAATAAAAGCTTGAATTTTATAAGAGCACTTTCTACATATAAGAATTTGTGGCAGGTTCATTGAGAGGGTTATTTCAGCATGGAGATATCTCTAACAAGAATTATATTTAAATAGAGTATATGACAGTTATGACGTATCAATGGCTATTGAGGCATTTTCTATTCTAAAGAAGAATCAATTTGCAGAGTCTTCAGTAACATCAGCAAAACTGTATGTTCAACCTTTACTTGGTGGTCCTTGTCCTATGTTTATAACCAATAGCCTGATAAGATAACCAAACATATCTAACAATATTTCAATAAAATTCCAAACTGATGTAGATACATGGATCACTCATTGGAACTGTAGGGCAAATTAGGCTTGTCTGTGCTATAGTTCAATCCATAATCTCCTGGTTAAACAGTCTTCAAAAATATTCACAGAATATATCTAAGTAAAAGTCATGACAGTTACATCTGTATAATACTTCTAAGGTCAGGATAAAAGCATTTGTTCCCAACATTTAAAATCAACATGATCTGTTGAATTCATGGATCTAGAATTTTATGGCTTCACATTCATATCTAAAAATTTCATCAATATGACTTACATCTCTACCAGTTCACCAAAACACTGTTCTTATTGAACTTGTCTATCGGGCTAGGAAGTTGGCTCAGTGGTAGAGTGCTTGCCTTGCATACCTGAGGCCCTGGGTTCGATTCCTCAGCACCACATAAGCAAAAAGAAAAAACACCGGAAGTGGCGCTGTGACTCAAGTGGTAGAGCACTAGACTTGAGATGAAGAGCTGAGGAGCAGTGCCCAGGCCCAGAGTTCATGTCTCATGACCGGACACCCTCCCCCTAAAAAAAAACAAAAACAAAAAAACCCAAAAAAAACAAAAAACTTGTCTATGTCCTTTTAGTTTTCATATCCAAATAGCATATTTCCTTCAATGTCTCTGTATCAGTTTTGACCTTTTCTTCCTGCAAATTCTTTCTTTTCTTTTCTTCTGTAAATCTGTTTTTATTACTTTCTTGTTTCCTTATCTCTTTCTTCCAATCTTGTCCACACTGGTGCTCATATTGCTACACTTATGTCATAACTTTCCTTTTCCTCTTCCCTTTAATAATGCCCCCAATTTTATCATTATTTTTCATAGTCATGGTCATGGATATTTTGATGATATCTAAACAGACCTATCTTTGCATCTGTTTATTATAAATTTTAGAACTATTGGAGAGTTCTTTCCCCTAAATCCATCATTTTCACCTGTAATCCTTATCACCAAGAATATCACTAACACATTTGCCTAGCCATATATGTAGAACACTTTAGATTTCTACTTACCCTTCTACTCCACCCATTATATAAGATGAATGATCAAGATTTTCTCAGTTTCTGTTACTAATTTTATTTCTTTTTTTTTTTTTTTTTTTGTTGGTCGTGGGGCTGGAACTCTGGGCCTGTGTGCTGTCCTTGTGCTCTTCAGCTCAAGGCGAGCACTCTACCTCTTGAACTACAGCATCATTTTCAAGTTTTCTAGTGGTTTTCATTGGAGATCAGAGTCTCATGGACTTTAATACCCGGGCTGTCTTTGAACCGTGATCCTCAGATTTCAGTCTCCTGAGTAGATAGGATTACAGACATCAGCCACTGGCGCCCAGCACTAATATGATTTGTATGTACTCCTTTTTATGCCCCTGACACAAGTCTGTTTCATGTACTCATCACTGGTCACTTAGTCTTAAACAACTATTTACAAAGTATGTTTTTTCCTCATAGTCTTTTCATATTGGTCCTCTCCATCAACAAATTACTGCTCCTTGTATGTATGCAGAGGGAAGAGCTCAGCCACAAATTCTAGTATCATTATTTACTCACTACATTGACTGTTGGCCTTACATTTCTCATCTGTAAATGGATGTAATCTACCAGAAATATTGAAGAATACATTTGCTTACTCCTAGAGCAAGAAAAAAGAAAAGTGAAGAGTCCTTACATTTTCCACCTTAGCTTACAAATAAGGAAAGAGTCAAATTCAGTTTGTTGGTATCAAGTCACAAATTGTTTCATGCAGAAATAAAAATAAATTGTACCTTCTGGCTCTTAGAGCTGTGTCCTTTTAAGGTAACTACAGATATGTAAGTGGTATTATGTAAATTGGGTCTTGTGTCTACAGTTGCATTGAAAAACATACTCAACATATCACTGGAAAATATTCGTTATTGAATAGTATCTATATGAGGATGTTACTTGAACTAATCACACTAGGTTGAAAACTAATCTTAGTCCATCAAAATTTTCTTATTGCTGTATGTGTTGCCAAGTGTTCTTCATAAATTTATACATAAATTTTCTTCAGTGAACTGGATAAAAACTAAAACTGAACAAAGATTTCTGCCTAATGAGTGAAGCATGCTTGAGGTATGCGTTGTTAACTTCTAAGGACATATAACTAAGCCACTGGCTATGTGGGTGGTGAAAGTCTTTCTCCTAAGTTCCCAAGGCTAGAAAAAACAAGATCATTTGATAACAAAGCACTCAGCTTATATTTCATCTATGTGGGATAATAAACATGTGGAAATAAACGATTTTATTTATAAGCAAACAATACCACCAAGAAAAGTGAATATAAATTACAGAGACTGCAAGAATAACATTAGGGATTTACTGTCTCACCTGATTATGTGATTGTATTTTTTCATATTGAAATTCTCCTCTTGTTATTCTTTTTTTAAAGTTTATTTTATTTGTGAATATACTGTACAGAGGGGTTACAATTACATGGGCAAGATAATTCATACATTTCTTACCAAGCATTGCAGCCTCCTCCTTTGTTTACCCTTCACCTCCCTTCCCAGGCTCCCCCGTGCCCCCGCACCCAATCCTTCCCCCCCTCCGCCCCACCGACATTGTAAAGCTCGTTTTTGACATGACAATTTGTACTTCTCATTGTTGCAACAGGTCCACCTGAATCCTTAAATGACTTGTTTTTCCTCATCTCCTCCACAAGTTATACTGACATCAAATATATTGAAAGCGGGGGTTATACTGTGGGGGAGGGACACATAAAGCAACAAAGAAATAATCTTATAAATGCGTTAGAAACACATGCATGAAAGAAAAAAAAACATTAAAATAACTATCTAAGGATTCATTTTCCTAACATCACATTATCTGACTTTTTCCGCTTGACTCATACATATACTAGATATTGCAAATAAGGGGAACCATGTTATTCTTATTGTATGTAATCCAACTCTGTTTATTATTATCTATTCAATGTGGGAAATCTAGCTTCAAACATGTCTAAAAATTTTTCCTTTTCAATCATAACATTGTCATTATCAGGGTCACTCTGGTCACCATCATCTTCAACAAAATTATTATTAGCATAATAAGTGCTAATTATTGAAAGCCGGGTATGTGTCTATGATTTTGTATTATTTGTATTTTGATTATTAATTTTAATATTACCACTGTGCATGCATCCATGTTAAATTTTTGAATAAATTAAGAAAGAGAAAAACTAAGCCATATCACGTAGCTTGACTACGTTCTTGTAACAAATTATTGAACAGATATTTGAAGCATTGCACATTCCTAACCGGTATGAATTAACTTCCAATCTTCCTGTCATTACACACAAATATTTTAGGGATTGAACAGAATTTTTTCAAGTATTATAACTATTACTACAAGATCATGTGTATATCTAAAATTACCTTGAAAATAATATATTCTACTTTCTATTGAAATATTAGTCATTTTACTCTAGGAAAATTTTGGAAAAATAGACTATGTATCTTTGAAATGAAAAGGATAAAAATAGTAGTATAAAAGTTTTTGGGGGAGTCTATATATTCAGAAATATATATGTGTGTGTGTGTATGTGTGTGTGTGTGTGTGTGTGTGTGTGTATAAATGTTATGTGTAGAAATTCATACATTTTTAGAGGGAATTTGTCATCATATATATATATATATAAATTAATGTATAGAATTGTGTCCATTACAGTGAAACAAACATCTTAAAACATAATTAAAATTAAAAAAAAATCGTCAAACCCAGTGCCAGTAACTCACAGCTATAATTCTAGCTCCTCTGGCTGCTGAGATCTAACAGCTGTTTTCACATCTATCCCCGACAGAAAAGTTCATGTTAGATTCTTATCTCCATTTAACCACTCAAAAACAGCAATTAGCCCTTTGCTTCAAGTAGTACAGTGCTGGCCTTGAGTACAAAAAGGCTTAGGGACAATGTCCAGGCCTTGCAAAGAACAACAATAACAACATGCATCACAATAATTTCACGAAAGCATTTTTAACTGCTGTGAACATTTCTTAGAAACATGAATATATTATCTGACCTTTTCTGCTTGACTCACACATATACTAGATATTGCAAATAAGGGAAACCAAGGGAATTATGTTTCTTTGGGCTTGGCTTACTTCACTTATTATAATTTTTTCCAAGCCTTTCCATTTCCTAACAAATGGGGGAATGTCATTCTTTCTGATGGAGGCATAGAATTCCATTGTGTATATATACCACATTTTCTTGATCCATTCTTCTACTGAGGGGCATCTGGGTTGGTTCCATATCTTAGCTGTAGTAAATAATGCTGCAACAAACATAGTTGTGCTGGTAGCTTTAGTGTGATGCAAGGAAAATGAACCTTTAGATATGTATTTAAATGTTTTTTTTTCTTTCATGCATTTGTTTCTAACCCATTTATAAGATTATTTCTTTGTTGCTTTATATGTCCCTCCCCCACAGTATAACCCCTGCTTTCACTATATTTGATGTTAGTATAATTTGTGGAGGAGATGGGGGAAAACAAGTCGTTTAAGGATCCAGGTGGGCCCCTTGCAACAATGAAAAGTACAAGTTGTCATGTCGAAAAAGAACTTTACAACTTTGGTGCGTGTGGGGGTGCGAGAATTGAGTGGGGGTTCAGGGGGAGGCTGGGAAGAGATGTGAAGGGTAAACAAAGGAGGAGGCTGCAATGCTTGATAACAAATATACTCATTATCTTGCCCATGTAATTTTAACCGCTCTGTACATTATGTTCACAAAAAATAAAAATAAAATAAAATAAAATAAAGAAAAAGAAACATGAATATATGCCCCTGGAAAATGTTAAGTAAAAAGGATAGAATATTATCTCTATGTTAAAGACATGACTATTTCGATTTTTTAAGATATTTAGGTAATGATTAGGAATTAAGACTAATGATACGTAGGTAATAATTGGGACTGGTATTTTATTCTGTTTTATGATAGTAATAAAATGACACTTGTAATGATTATATAAAATTACTTTTGATTGGTATTTGAATTATATTAATGGATAAACATTTTTGATCCCCACTCCCTCCCTCCCTCATTCCCGGGCCAAAGTTGTAAAGTTCGTTTTTTGACATAACAAAAAATAACTCCAGATTTCACTATATTTGATGTTGGTATAATTTGTACAGGGGAAGGGAAAAAAAACTAATCGTTTAAATAAGAACACAGGTGGAACCATTGCAACAATGAAATGTAGAAGTTGTTATGATGAAAAATTAACTTTACAACTTTGGTGGGGGAGGGGATTAGGTAAGAGGGGTATGGGAAGGGATGGGAAGGGAAAACAAAGGAGGAGGCAACAATGCTTGATAAGAAATGTACTCATTATCTTGTCCATGTAATGGAAACCATCTGTATGGCATTTCCACAATAAAAAAAATACTTCTCAGTCCTATTGCTCAACATTACAGTACTTAACTCAGCAATTAAGCGACATAGACGGTCTAGTTGGATTAAAAAGCAAAATCCATCTATCTGCTGCCTTCAGGAGTCACACTTGCCCATAAAAACAAACATATTTTTAAAGTGAAAGACTATAACACAATCTACCAAGCAAATGTCCCTCATATACAGGTGGGAGTTGCAATCCTAATATCAGATAAAATAGGCTTAAATTAAAATTAGTGCGAAGAGAAAAAGAAGGTCGATACATACTAATTAAGGGAATGCCCTTCAGGAGGATATTACAATTGTAAATATCTATTTGCCAAACAAGGAGCACGAAAATTTATCCAAGAAACAATACTTCCCTCAAAGCTCACATAGATCCAAAGACATTAATTCTTAGGAACTTTAACACACCACTATCCCCAGTACATAGATCAACTCAGCAAAAACACAATAAACTGCAGATCTAAACAACTGCAAGGATCAACTAGATTTAAAAGACATCTAACGAATATTTCACCCAGCATTATCAGGATACACGTTTTTCTCAGCAGCACATAGAACATTTTCAAAAACTGACCACATTTTAGGTCACAAAACAAAATTCCAAATTCAGAAATATTGAAATTATACCTTGCATTCTCTCAGACCACAGGAAATAAAATTAGAATTCAATGCAAAACCACCAGAGAAAGTCCTGTAACACATGGATGCTGAGCAAAATACTGTTGAATCATGAGTAAGTCGCATAAGAGATTAGAAAGAAAATTCAAGTGTTCATGATATTCAACAAAACGAACACACAAATTACCAGCTCCTCTGGGACACAGAAAAGGCAGTAATCAGAGGCAAGTTGGAGAGATATGAAGCCAACAATTTAATGACACATCTGAACCTCCTTGAAAAAGAGCAGCAAGATAAACCCCAAGCCAATAGATAGAAAGAAATAATTAAAATTAAATCAGAATTAAATGAATTAGAACCAAAAAAAAATAGAATCAACAACACCAAGAGTTGCTTCTTTGAAAAAATTAACACAATTGACAGATCCTTAACAAATCTTATCAGAAAAAGAAGAAAACTCACCCAAATAAATAAACTCAGAGATAAGAATGGAAACATCACCAGAGAAACAACCAGGATTGAGAACATTAAAAGGGAATACTTCCCAAAACTATGCTAGTAAGTTTGAAAACTTGGCAGAAATGGACCTTTTCATAGCAAATATTGACATGCCGAAACTAAAGCAAGATGAGTTAAGCCATTTTAACAGGCCCATATCAAACATTGAGACAGAAACAGCAATAAGAGAAGTCCCATCTAAAAAAAGCCCAAGACCAGACAGATTTACATCAGAATTCTACAAGGCCTTCAAAACAGAGCTTACACCAATACTATTCCAACTCTTCAATGAAATTGAAAGAGAAAGTTCACTACAGAACTTATTCAATGAGGCCACCAAAACCCTCATCCCCAAACCAGGCAGTGACTCATCAAAAAAGAGAACTTTAAACACATTTCTTTGATGAACATTGATGCAAAATTTCTCAACAAAATTTTGATCAATCGACTTCAACAATTCATCCAAAAAAAAAAAAAATACACCACAATCAAACAGGATTCATTTCAGGGATGCAAACTTGGTTCAATATACGCAAATCAATTAATATAATACATCGCAACAACAAGAACATGGATAAGAACCACATGGTTATCTCAATTGTTTGAGACAAAGCATTTGACAACATCCAACAAACCCTTTATGATGAAGGCTCTGGAAAAAATAGGAATCCAGGCAACATTCCTCAATAGAATAAAGGCTGTATATAACCAACCTACAGCCAGCATTATACTTAATGGTGAAAAACTAAAGCCATTTCCTCTTAAATCAAGAAGGATACAACGGATTGCTGGGTCATAGGGGAGCTCTATGTGGAGTCTTTTGAGGAAATCCCATACTACTTTACAAAGTGGTTGAAAAGTTTACACTCCCACCAACAATGCAGTAAGGTTCCCTTCTGTTCACATCCACTCCAGCAGCTGTTGTTATTAGAGTTCTTGATTGTAGCCATTCTAACTGGAGTGAGGTGGTATCCTATGTTGTTTTGATTTGCATTTTTTCATGGTTAGGGAGGTTGAGCATTTCTTCATGTGTCCATTGGCCATACTTCTTTCCTCTTCAGAGAAGTTTCTCTTTAAGTCTTTAGCCCACATACTTATTAGGCAGTTGTTTCTTTGAAGATTTGTTGTTGGGGGATTTATTTATTTTTGAGTTCCAGGTATATTTTATATATGAGACCATTGTCCGTTGTATGGCTAGTGAAGATCATCTCCCAAACTGTGGGCTTTCTATTGATCTTGCTAGCTATGATCTTTGCCATGCAGAAGCTCTGCAATTTCATGCAATCCCATTTGTCCAACCTTTCTTTGATCTGTTGTGTTTCTGGGTCTCTATTAAGAAAATTACTGCCTGTGCATCATTAACCAAATGTTGACAAACAAGTCCACACTAAATCTACCATCATAACTATGTTTATTGCAGCATTATTTACTACAGGTAAGATATGGAACCAACCCAGATGCCTCTCAGTAGATGAATGGATCAAGAAAATATGGTATATATACACAATGGAATTCTATGCCTCCATCAGAAAGAATGACATTGCCCCATTTGTTAGGAAATGGAAAGGCTTGGACAAAAAAATTATATTAAGTGAGTAAGCCAGGGCCAAAGAAACATAGGTCCCATCATTTCCCTTATTAGCAATATCTAGTATATGTCTGAATCGAGCAGAAATATTCAGATAATTTGATGTTAGGGAAATGAACCCTAAAATATGTATTCAAGTGTTTTTTATCTTTCATGTAATTGTTTCTAACACATTTGCAAGATTATTTCTTGGTTGCTTTGTATGTCCCTCCCCGACAGTATAACCCCTGCTTTCACTGTATTTGATGGTGTTATAATTTGTGGAGGGGAAGGGGAAAAACAAATAATTTAAATAGGGATACAGGTGAACTCATTGCATTGCAACAATGAGATGTACAAGTCGTTATGTCAAAAACGAACTTTACAAGTTTGGTGCGCGGGGGGGGGGAGGATTGGGTGGACGTTGGGGGAGGATGTGAAGGGATGGGAAGTGGAAACAAAGGAGGATGCTACAATGCTTGATAAGAAATGTATTTATTATTTTGCCCATGTAATTTTAACCCCTCTGAACGGTTTTTTCACAATAAAAGAAGAAGACAAGGATGTCCACTCTCTCCACTTTTTTTTTCAATTTAGTATTAGAATGCCAAGCTATAACAATAAGACAAGATGAAAACATAAAATGGATCCAAATAGGGAAAGATGAAGTAAAACTCTCCTTCTTTGCAGATGACATGATCTTGTAATTAAAGTATCTCATGGACTCCACTCCCAAATTATTGATAATGATTCAAAACTTTGGGAAAGTAGCCGGTTACAAAATTAACCTTCAAAGACAATGGCTTTTCTCTAATCCAACAATGAGAAAAGTGTGGCTGAAACAAGGAAAACAACTCCATCTATAATGACCCCCCCCCCCAAATACGCCTAGGAATTAACCAAAAAGTGAAGGATCTTTATGATGAAACTTTTTTGTATTTTGTCAGTCATGGGTCTTGAACTGTGGGCCTGGGTGCTGTCCCACAGCTCTTCAGCTCAAGGCGAGTGCTCTATCACTTGAGGCACAGCACCACTTCTGGTTTTCTAGTGGTTTATTGGAGATAAGAGTCTCATGGATATTCCTGCCCTGGCCTGCTTTGAGCCATGATCCTCAGATCACAGCCTCCTGAGTAGCTATGATTACAGGCACGAGCCATCAGTGCCTGGCTGATGAAAACTTTAAAAACCGGAAAAAGTAAATCAAAACAGAAATTAGAAAGTGGACAAACCTCCCATGCTTTTGGATTGGAAGGATCCACATCGTGAAAATGGCAATATTTCCCAAGGCAATCTACAAATTCAATGCAACACCTATCAATATTCCAACTTCATTCTTGAAGGAAGGACAAGAGGCAATCCAAAAATTCATACAGAAAATAAAAGATCCTGAATAGCAAAAATCATCAAAAGCAGAAAAAAAAAGTGCTGGAGGAATATCCATACCAAATTTCAAACTCTAATACAACACCATTGTAATCAAAACAACTTGATACTGACACAAGAACAGATTTCAGGAACAAAGGAATATAATTGAAATTACAGAAATGAACCTACAGACCTATAGCCATCTAATCTGCGCTAAGAGAGCTAAAAAAATAGAATGGAAGAAAGACAGCCTTTTCAGTAAATGATGCTGGCAAAATTGGTTAACTACTTGTAGAAAACTAAAGCTAGACCCTTATATATCACCCTGCAGCAGAATCAACACCAAATGGATCAAAGACCTGGAATCCAAGCTGACATTCTGAAAACATTACAGGATGGAATTGGAGAAACTCTAAGTCTCCTTGGCATAGGTCAAATTTTTCTTAAAAGAGACCCAGAAACACAACAAATCAAAGAAAGGTTGGACAAATGGGATGACATGAAATTGCAGAGTTTCTGCATGGCAAAGGATGAAGTTAGCAAGATCAGTAGAAAGCCCAAGGATTAGGAGAAGATCTTCACTAGCCATACAACGGACAATGGTCTCATATCTAAAATATACCTGGAACTCAAAAAATTAAATACCTTAACAACAAATCTTCACAGAAACAACTTCCCAAAAATAAGTGGGCTAAAGACTTAAAGAGAAACTTCTCTGAATAGGAAAAAAAGAATGATCAATAGACACATAAAGGAATGCTCAACCTCCCTAGCTATAAAAGAAATGCAAATCAAAACAACATTCAGATTCCACCTCACCCCAGTTAGTATGGCTATAATCAAGAACTCTAACAACAGATTCTGTATGGTATGTAGAGAGAACGGAACCCTAGTGCATTGTTGGTGGGCATGTAAACTTGTTCAACCACTTTGGAAAGTAGTATTGAGATTCCTCAAAAGACTCCACATAGAGCTCCTCTATTTCCCAGCAATCACACTTTTAAGCATTTACCTGAATGAAACAAACATGATTATTTTAAAGCTACCAGCACGACTATGTTTATTGCAGCATTATTTACCATAGGTAAGATACGGAAGCAACCCAGATGCCCCTCAGTAGATGAATGGATTAAGAAACTGTGGTATATATACACAATAGAATTCTATGCCTCTATCAGAAAGAATGACATTGCCCCATTTATTAGGACATGGAAAGACTTGGAAAAATTTATTTAAGTGAAGTAAGCCAGGCCCAATGAAACATAGGTCCCATGGTTTCCCTTATTTGCAATAAGGTATATTTGTGAGACAACCAGAAACGGTCAGATAAGTTGATGTTAGGTGAAATGAACCCCAATATAAGTATTCAAATGTTTTTTTCTTTCTTTCTTGTGATTGTGTCTAGCATTCATAAGATGATTTCTTTGTTGGTTTGTATGTCCAATCCCCACAATATAACCCCTGTTTTCACTGTATTTGATGTTGGTATAATTAGTGGAGGGGAAGGGAAAAAACTAATAGTTTAAATAGGGATACAAATGGACCCATAGCAACAATGAGCTATACAAGTCATTTTGTTGAAAAATGAACTTTACAACTTTGGCCTTGGGGGAAGGTAGAGGGACACGTGGTGGGGGGATGAGAATGGATGTGAAAGGGAGACAGAGGAGGAGGCAAAAATGCTGGATAAAAAATGTACTCATTACTTTGCTCATGTAATGGTAAGCCCTCTGTACAGTATTTTCACAATAAAAGAAATATACTATTCAGAAATATATAGAATTAGGGGCTGGGAAGGTGGCTCAGTGGGAGAGTGCTTGCCTTGCATGTTTGAGGCCCTGAGTTCAATTCCACAGCACCACATAAGCAAAAAGAAAAAAATCCACCATGGGCGCTGTGGCCCAAGTGGTAGAGCATTAGCCTTGAGCTGAAAATCTGATGGACAGCGCCCAGGCCCAGAGTTCAAGCCCCATGACCGGACCACATAAAACATATATGGACAGAGAATTATAAGATAAAAAATACTTAAGACACAGGATCATAATAGCATTAACAAATATGTGCCCTGTATCTGCTGGGTATAGTTTCACTTCTGTTATGGTGTCCTTTGAATTATGAAAGTTTATCATCTGATGTTATCTAGTTTATTATTGCTTGTCTTTAGCCATTAATGAGCGTCCTGAGCATCTAGGATTATAGGCATGACATATTGGTGTATGTTTTTCTTTCAATATTTTAAGGGTTTTCCTCTTTCCTTTGAATTCAAACATTGTCCTGTCAGTAATTCTGCACATTCTCAGAATGTTGTTCTCAAAGATGATAAGCATCTGTTTGATGGGTAATTGTCCTGTTCATTGTGTTTGACATAGTTTTCATTGTTTCTATTGATTTGCCCTTCCTAATTATTTCATATGATGATTAGTATATTTAATATATAGACTTAAGTTTTACCTCTTTGGAGATTGTAAAAGTCATGTCAAAAGAATTTTTTAAAAGATTCTTATTGTGAACTTTATACATAAAAATGAAAAAATAATTTTAGTTTGTCTTTGTTCCCTGTTCAGAAGCTTAGGAAGGAAAATGAAAATTCGTGTTGATTATTAAACATTGTGAAATTCTCAAACTAGCTTTTTAGAAGTGCTAGAGGGTTGGGATGTACAACTGTGTTAGTGACCAAGGCTAGCATATGAAATGACCTGCGCTGGAATTTCAGCATGAAGAGGAAAAACAAGAAGAGGAGGAGGAGGAGGAGGAGGAGAAAGAAGAAGAAGAAGAAGAAGAAGAAGAAGAAGAAGAAGAAGAAGAAGAAGAAGAAGAAGAAGAAGAAGAAGAAGAAGAAGAAGAAGAAGAAAGAAGAAGAAGAAGAAGAAGAAGAAGAAGAGAAGAAGAAGAAGAAGAAGAAGAAGAAGAAGAAGAAGAAGAAGAAGAAGAAGAAGAAGGAGGAGGAGGAGGAGGAGGAGGAGAAGGAGAAGAAGGAGGAGGAGGAGGAGGACGAGGAGGAGGAGGAGGAGGAGGAGGAGGAGGAGAGGAAGAGGAGAAGGAGGAGGAGAAGAAGGAGAAGAAGGAGAAGAAGGAGGAGAAGAAGGAGGAGAAGAAGGAGGAGAAGAAGGAGGAGAAGAAGGAGGAGAAGAAGGAGGAGAAGAAGGAGGAGAAGAAGGAGGAGAAGAAGAAGGAGAAGAAGAAGGAGAAGAAGAAGGGAGAAGAAGAAGAAGAAGAGGAAGAAGAAGAGGAAGAAGAAGAGGAAGAAGAAGAGGAAGAAGAAGAGGAAGAAGAAGAGGAAGAAGAAGAGGAAGAAGAAGAGGAAGAGGAAGAGGAAGAGGAAGAGGAAGAGGAAGAGGAAGAGGAAGAAGAAGAGGAAGAAGAAGAGGAAGAAGAAGAGGAAGAAGAAGAGGAAGAAGAAGAGGAAGAAGAAGAGGAAGAAGAAGAAGAGGAAGAAGAAGAGGAAGAAGAAGAGGAAGAAGAAGAGGAAGAAGAAGAGGAAGAAGAAGAGGAAGAAGAAGAGGAAGAAGAAGAGGAAGAAGAAGAGGAAGAAGAAGAGGAAGAAGAAGAGGAAGAAGAAGAGGAAGAAGAAGAAGAAGAAGAAGAAGAAGAAGAAGAAGAAGAAGAAGAAGAAGAAGAAGAAGAAGAAGAAGAAGAAGAACAAGAAGAAGAAGAAGAAGAAGAAGAAGAAGAAGAAGAAGAAGAAGAAGAAGAAGAAGAAGAAGAAGAAGAAGAAGAAGAAGAAGAAGAAGAAGAAGAAGAAGAAGAAGAAGAAGAAGAGGAAGAAGAAGAGGAAGAAGAAGAGGAAAAGAAGAAGAAG